>NC_092239.1:39827686-40202686 GCF_036320965.1 Panulirus ornatus | reverse complement strand
ATTGTCTGTTTGCCTGGCACTACCTCGCTGAAGCAGGGGTAGCGATACTGTTTCCTGTGGAGTAGAGTACCACCAGGAATGGATGAAGGCAAGCAAGTATGAATATGTACATGTCTATATATCTATATGTCTGTGTATGTATATGTATGTATACATGTATATGTTGATATGCAAAATATTGTTGGAACCACCATTCCTTCAAACATACCCATATTTGTTCTCTGAGATGACGTTCTCTCCTTCCAAATATTCTTCATTGCCCCCAAAACCTTCGACCCCTCCCCTACCCTGTGACTCACTTACACTTCCATGGTTCCATTCACTGCTTAGTCCACTCCTAGATATCTAAAACACTTCACTTCCTCCAATTTTCTCCAATCAAACTCACATCCCAACTAACTTGTCCCTCAACCCTGCTGAACCTAACAACCTTGCTCTTATTCACATTTACTCTCAACTTTTTTCTTTCACACACTTTTCTAAACTCAGTCACCAACTTCTGCAGTTTTTCACTCAAATCAGCCATCAGTGCTGTATCATCAGTGAACAACAACTGACTCACTTCCCTGGCCCTCTCATCCACAATAGACCGCATACTCATCCCTCTCTCCAAAACTCTTGCATTTACCTCCCTAACCACCCCATCCATAAACAAATTAATCAGCCATGGGGACATCACACATTCCTGCCACAGACTGATCTTCACTGGGATAGTTATGATACAACACTTGTCCATCATACCTAATGATAATGGTTACTTGCTTATAATGCACATGCAGCAGAGAGTGACAGTGTGAGGAAGCCAGAATTAGTTAGCAGCATTCAGGCCTGCCAAATGGCAAGCCTAAGCATTGTTTATGAGTAAATGGTATCATAAAGTGTTTCAAATATTACTTTTGTGTTCAAAGGACCAGGAATGTAAACCCTAATTTCCCCATAGGTTTAAACTTGATCAATATAACTTCACTGAAAGTTGTGGTTTTCAAGAACAGAACGACACTGTTAAGCAGAACCTCTTTGTAAGAAAATATGCAAGTCCTTTCCAGCTCTAAAGTTGTGTTACTTCCACTGGCAGGTACATGATGGACTTCTTTGGGGTAATAATGCTTAAATAAAGTCTTTCTAACAGTTTTAAGTCAATGAGGGAAGGATATGAGTGGTATTACCTGTTAATGGATAATGTCAACATGCTAGACTTTTGTTTATTGAAAACTGTTGGCTACCTCCTTATGTGTAGTCATCGCTGGTGGCCACTAATACAAGGTGTGCAAAAAAGTCCCTGCTTACCTTTATACATTCGTTAGGGTGGACAAAATGCTTGAGGCTATTGTATCCCCAACTCATTTTTTCTAGTTTGAGAAAAGTCTCTCCTTACAAAAGTAAAAACTAAACAGGCAGGGATGCAGGAACATCATATCACTCCTATTCCCCTTTATAATGTTAACAGACAGTGGACATGCAGACAAGAAACTGTTCTGATCAAGACCATTCTGTCTCTTGCTCATTTGAGACAATGCCAGTGACTGAAACTAAGATATATAATAAATGAAAGCAAATATCCTCTATTTTTGGTCACAAGGAGAAAACAGGACTAATAATGTTACAGGCGCAGTCTACAAAGAACAAACCTAAAAGGATATTCCATATTGCTGTTGAGGGCATGATTCTGTCTGGTACCCCCTTCAAAACATCCCAATTTAAGTAAACTGGTGCAAAATACGGGCTTGTTTGAAAAACTAAAGACACTTTTGGAGCGGCTGGGAACTGGCCGAATGTAAATTTGTAACTCAACAAACTTGAGAGGCACAGGATAGGTAGAACCTGGGGTCACTCGCTTGATTAGCTGTGTCATGGCTGAAATGATTAGTATTTACATAAGATAAGTATCTCGAAGCTAACAAGACTTGTTTTTACTACATGCAACAAGTGACAAATGTATATTTCACCGATTACACCAGATCATATTTTCTTACTACAGGTACCGAACCATTTATCTGGAAAGCTTGGGACTGGAGGCGACCTGGATTCAGGATTTTCTGGTTTTCTGGAACAAGGCCTAATATATACCTAAAATGTAAAATAAAGTGTGAAAAATATAGAATGAAATTGTACTGAAGAGATACAAATTATAACCCTCTAAAGCAGAGTCTGTTTGATCTATGAAGCCCGCCACATTCAAAACTGGCTAGTTTCAAAAATATCTGAATTTCTGGAACTTTCAGTTTTCTGGAATTCAGATAAATGGTTTGGTATCTGTATACAAATATCTGATGTTCCCTTAGGGTTTTCTTGTATAGGTATTGCATGAAAAGAGATATTTGTCCGTTATGATGGCCATACATTATGACAAAAGTAATCAGCATGAAGGTTATCAGAATCATCTGAAAAAAGAATGCACATGGAACTATATAGCATGGGAAACTATATGATAACATGGAATCAGCCAAAAACATCAAGTTTGTAAAACTGCATTTGAAACCTACCTCAAAAACATATACTAATGTGCTAATTAATGCTTCATCTAAAAACTCACCTGATGTATTTAGATTTTGCAAAGTGACAAAGTAGTCATGCCACACACATGAAAAAAGATTCAATGATTTCATTAAATATGAGACCATATATATCAGAGTAGATAAAATAAATGTTGACACAACAGAGTTACCTCTGCTCTGCAACACAATATAAAGATGACTGATGCCCCTTCCCAAACCAGAATCAGTCATATATACTAATAATTTAGAATTATAACATCCTTTCTGATATCTTTGCTGCCACACCACCTTTACTTCAACTGCAGAACATTGAGGTCATTCGCCTAAGTTCTAGGTGAATTATAAGAGTGACTCTGAGGAGGTATGAATATAGCATATCTCATTAACTCCACTGTGATGCACAGCTTAAAAATCAGTGCATCAAGACTGATTATCAGCTCTGAAAGGAAACTTGAGATGACTCCTTTCCAATACATACCAAATAACTTAACTAAAGAGCTGGCAGCAAGTGTCCTGAAATTGTCCTGTATAAAAGCCCTTGTTTCAATGACAAAATTCTAAAGGAGCATGGTCAACCAAGGAAAGAGTTTAAAACTATGACTGGCAAAAAGAGCATGTTTTGAAGAATTAAAAAAATGTTCCTCTTTGGGATGTTGTCCCATCAGGTATAAGGAAATCTTCATGATCTCTGGGGGTTAAAAGCTTCTAACCTTCTACTTTCTGGTTACATTCATACCTTTCAACCTTTGTCAAATACTCAAACAAAGGTAGAAACTACAACTCACTCCAATCAGTTCTCACCATCCAGAGATGATATCAATGTCCCACTGGCCATCAGGCTGCACCAGTCTTACCAACCACCTCAATTCTTTGGAACAAGGACCTCATCCCAACAGTGACTATTTCCAGCTCAGTGAAAGTTCTTTTTAAGAGAGAAGAGAAGGTAGGGTGGAAAAATAACAATAGAAAAAAATCTGCTTGTGGACACCACACTCCATCCTGGAGAGAAACTTTTATTTCTCCATGGTCATATTGTCCCATGAACATAAAGTACAGAGAAGTGTGTTCTCTAAAGCACTGGAAGAAAAAGCAAAGACAACAAAGCTAACTTTTAAACTAAATTTAAATTTTCCCTCAGAGAAAGGTTTCAAACTGCCTGGGCAAACTAAGGAAAGGGATTTCCTTTGTTAATCAACCTAAATCTCACAAGTATTCTGAGATATTTACCTGGACATAAGGCACAACAATTTTTTCAAAGGTATTATTCAAAGAGGCAGCACAAGAACATCTGAAACTTATACATTTAACTTTACCTAAACTCTGGATTACCTAAATATCAGACGATTCTTTTGCATGGAAAGCCTAAATATCCTTGACTATAATTCAACAGCAAGACCTTTGTCAATACTTGTTAGATTGCAGGGAGAGTGGCAACAAGAATCCTGAATGAAAAACAACCTAAAAAGATATCCAAAGTAGATCCCAAACAGCTCAATCACAAAGTCGTTGACAGTGCAACTTGAAGGTGCTCTTGTAAGAGAAATAATTACAAGCTATTTTCTATTTTTTTTTCTCAAGTGCTAGAATTGTAAAGGTATAGCTTTAGAGATCTCAGAAGAATCTGCATCGAATCTGTAGAAAAGGTGCCAAAATTGACTGATACTATTTGAACATAAAAGTGTATGAACATTAAGACGCACAACTTTGTGGCACCAAGAATGTCACTTCCATTGGGGCTACTATAATCACTAAACCCTGAAAAAAACAACAGGAGAAGAGATAAATCTAGTTCCAACAGTTTCAAACTACAATCAGGAAAACTGTAGCCACTCCCCCTTCTCAAACATCAAAGACTTAGTATATGGGAATTTGCTTGGGGGTAATAAGATTTAACCCAAAGAAAAGGTGCAGTTGAATGCCTCTTTCCCTAAATACATTTCTGCTGTCATACATCATCAAAGCAGGAAAACACTTTAATAAATAGCCTTGGCCATCGTCATGGGAGAGAAATATTTAATTAGACAATGAGCTGCTGCTATGTTATCCAAAGAAGTTTTATCCAGAATCTAGTACATTCTGGGAAAGGAAGAATCATGGAACCAGCAGCAAATTGTGCGTAAGAGTTGCAGAGCCCCCCTATCAATGAGCTGGCAGATACACAATACCCCTGCAGCTAAAGAAAAAAAAAGTGCCAGTGTATGCCTAGATACTGCATATCTAATACCACTTTATGTACATAATAAATATTTTTTTCTTTTTTTTTTTTTTTTTGCTTTGTCGCTGTCTCCCACGTTTGCGAGGTAGCGCAAGGAAACAGACGAAAGAAATGGCCCAACCCACCCCCATACACATGTATATACATATGTCCACACACGCAAATATACATACCTACACAGCTTTCCATGGTTTACCCCAGACGCTTCACATGCCCTGATTCAATCCACTGACAGCACGTCAACCCCGGTATACCACATCGATCCAATTCACTCTATTCCTTGCCCTCCTTTCACCCTCCTGCATGTTCAGGCCCCAATCACACAAAATCTTTTTCACTCCATCTTTCCACCTCCAATTTGGTCTCCCACTTCTCCTCGTTCCCTCCACCTCTGACACATATATCCTCTTGGTCAATCTTTCCTCACTCATTCTCTCCATGTGCCCAAACCATTTCAAAACACCCTCTTCTGCTCTCTCAACCACGCTCTTTTTATTTCCACACATCTCTCTTACAATTACGTTATTTACTCGATCAAACCACCTCACACCACACATTGTCCTCAAACATCTCATTTCCAGCACATCCATCCTCCTGCGCACAACTCTATCCATAGCCCACGCCTCGCAACCATACAACATTGTTGGAACCACTATTCCTTCAAACATACCCATTTTTGCTTTCCGAGATAATGTTCTCGACTTCCACACATTCTTCAAGGCTCCCAGGATTTTCGCCCCCTCCCCCACCCTATGATCCACTTCCGCTTCCATGGTTCCATCCGCTGCCAGATCCACTCCCAGATATCTAAAACACTTTACTTCCTCCAGTTTTTCTCCATTCAAACTTACCTCCCAATTGACTTGACCCTCAACCTTACTGTACCTAATTACCTTGCTCTTATTCACATTCACTCTTAACTTTCTTCTTTCACACACTTTACCAAACTCAGTCACCAGCTTCTGCAGTTTCTCACATGAATCAGCCACCAGCGCTGTATCATCAGTGAACAACAACTGACTCACTTCCCAAGCTCTCTCATCCCCAACAGACTGCATACTTGCCCCTCTTTCCAAAACTCTTGCATTCATCTCCCTAACAACCCCATCCACAAACAAATTAAACAACCATGGAGACATCACACACCCCTGCCGCAAACCTACATTCACTGAGAACCAATCACTTTCCTCTCTTCCTACACGTACACATGCCTTACATCCTCGATAAAAACTTTTCAATGCTTCTAACAACTTGCCTCCCACACCATATATTCTTAATACCTTCCACAGAGCATCTCTATCAACTCTATCATATGCCTTCTCCAGATCCATAAATGCAACATACAAATCAATTTGCTTTTCTAAGTATTTCTCACATACATTCTTCAAAGCAAACACCTGATCCACACATCCTCTACCACTTCTGAAACCACACTGCTCTTCCCCAATCTGATGCTCTGTACATGCCTTCACCCTCTCAATCAATACCCTCCCATATAATTTACCAGGAATACTCAACAAACTTATACCTCTGTAATTTGAGCACTCATTCTTATCCCCTTTGCCTTTGTACAATGGCACTATGCATGCATTCTGCCAATCCTCAGGCACCTCACCATGAGTCATACATACATTAAATAACCTTACCAACCAGTCAATAATACAGTCACCCCCTTTTTTAATAAATTCCACTGCAATACCAACCAAACCTGCTGCCTTGCTGGCTTTCATCTTCTGCAAAGCTTTTACTACCTCTTCTCTGTTTACCAAATCATTTTCCCTAACCCTCTCACTTTGCACACCACCTCGACCAAAACACCCTATATCTGCCACTCTATCATCAAAGCTTCAAAATACTCACTCCATCTCCTTCTCACATCACCACTACTTGTTATCACCTCCCCATTTGCGCCCTTCACTGAAGTTCCCATTTGCTCCCTTGTCTTACACACTTTATTTACCTCCTTCCAGAACATCTTTTTATTCTCCCTAAAATTTAATGATACTCTCTCACCCCAACTCTCATTTGCCCTCTTTTTCACCTCATGCACCTCTCTTGACCTCCTGTCTCTTTCTTTTATACATCTCCCACTCAATTGCATTTTTTCCTGCAAAAATCGTCCAAATGCCTCTCTCTTCTCTTTCACTAATAATCTTACTTCTTCATCCCACCACTCACTACCCTTTCTAATCAACCCACCTCCCACTCTTCTCATGCCACAAGCATCTTTTGCGCAATCCATCACTGATTCCCTAAATACATCCCATTCCTCCCCCACTCCCCTTACTTCCATTATAAAAAAGGTGACAACAAACAAATAATTCATCACGTTTACATAAAGACACCCACTGAGTGGAGGAAAGCAAAATTGGAGCTGCTGTGCTTACAGAGCAGCTATTTTGTTTTACTGTACTAAAATCATATATACTGTACTTCAGTTTATTACTGTGTTATATCATATCAATGCCATACATACAGTACCTTAGTTCACTAGCATGATATACTGTATTAATATCATACATGCAGTACCTTAGTTCACTAGTGTGTTATACTGTACTAATATCATATGAACAGTAACTTTGTTCATTAGTGTGTCAAACCATATCAATATCATACATACAGAATCTTAGTTCACTAGTATATTATGCTGTATAACTACCATACATACAGCACCTTAGTTCACTATCATTTTATACTGTATTACTACCATATATAAAGTACCTTAGTTAACTAGTGTGTAAATCCAGATGAATACCAAACATTCATTAACGTATTCACTAGTGCATTATACCATATCAATACCATACATACAGTAACTCAATTCACTAGTGTGTTATACTAATGCCATACATACAGTACCTAAGTTCATTAGTGTGGTATACAGTATCAATATCATACGTGCTGTGCCTCAATTCATAGATGTGTTATTCTGTGTAAATACCATACATACAGTGTCTCAATTTGCTAAGGTGTTATATCAAAGCAATACCAAATATACAGTACCATATTAATACCATACAGAGGTATAAGTTTGTTGAGTATTCCTGGGAAATTATATGGAAGGGTATTGATTGAGAGGGTGAAGGAATGTACAGAGCATGACTGGGGAAGAGCAGTTTGGTTTCAGAAGTGGTAGAGGATGTGTGGATCAGGTGTTTGCTTTGAAGAATGTATGTGAGAAATACTTAGAAAAGCAAATGGATTTGTATGTAGTATTCAAGGATCTGGAGAAGGTATATGATAGAGTGAGTGGGAGGGAAGTTGCCAGAAGCAGTGAAAAGTTTGTATCGAGGATGTAAGGCATGTGTACGAGTAGGAACAGAGGATAGTGAGTGGTTCTCAGTGAATATTGGTTTGTGGCAGGGGAGCATGATGTCTCCATGGTTGTTTAATTTGTTTATGGATGGGGTTGTCAGGGATGTGAATGCAAGAGTTTTGGAGAGAGGGGCAAGTATGCAGTCTGTTGTAGATGAGAGGGCTTGGGAAGTGAGTCAGTTGTTGTTTGCTAATGATACAGTGCTGGTGGCTGATTCAGGTGAGAAACTGCAGAAGCTAGTGACTGAGTTTGGTAAAGTGTGTGAAGGAAGAAAGCTGAGAGTAAATGTGAATAAGAGGAAGGTCATTAGGCACAGTATGGTTGAGGGACAAGTCAACTGGGAGGTAAGTTTGAATGGAGGAAAACTGGAGGAAGTGAAGTGTTTTAGATATCTGGGAGTGGATTTCACAGCGGATGGAACCATGGAAGTGGAAGTGAGTCACAGGGTGGGGGAGGGGGCAAAAGTTCTGGGAGCTTTGAAAAATGTGTGGAAGTTGAGAACATTATCTCAGAAAGCAAAAATGGGTATGTTTGAAGGTAAAGTGGTTCCAACAATGTTATACGGTTGCAAGGCATGGGCTATAGATAGAGTTGTGTGGAGGAGGGTGGATATGTAGGAAATGAGATGTTTGAGGACAATATGTGGTGTTAGGTGGTTTGATCGAGTAAGAAATGAAAGGGTAAGAGAGATGTGTGGTAATAAAAATAGTGTGGTTGAGAGAGCAGAAGAGGGTGTTTTGAAATGGTTTGGTCACATGGAGAGAATGAGTGAGGAAAGATTGACAAAGAGGATATATGTGTCAGAGGTGGAGGGAATGAGAAGTGGGAGACCAAATTGGAGGTAGAAGGATGGAGTGAAAAAGATTTTGAGCAATCGGGGCCTGAACAAGCAGGAGGGTGAAAGGTATGCAAAGAATAGAGTGAACTGGAATGATGTGGTATACCAGGGTCAACGTGCTATCAATAGATTGAACCAGGGAATGTGAAGTGTCTGGGGTAAACCAAGGAAAGTTTTGTGGGGCCTGGATGTGGAGAGGGAACTGTAATTTCGGTGCATTATACATGACAGTTAGAGACTAAGTGTGAACAAATGTGGCCTTTGTTGTCTTTTTCTAGCGCTACCTCACACGCATGAGGGGGGAGGGGGTTGTCATTTCATGTGTGGCGGGGTGGCAACGGGAATGAATAAAGACCATAAGTATGAATTGTGTTTATGTGTATATGTCTGTGTATGTATATATATGTATACGTTGAAATGTACAGGTATGTATATGTGCATGTGGACATGCATGTATATACATGTGTATGTGGGTGGGTTGGGCCATTCTTTCATCTGTTTCCTTGCGCTACCTTGCTAACGTGGGAGACAGCAACAAAGTATAATAAATAAATCAATATAAATATATATCGAGGTGGTGTGTGAAGTGAGAGGGTCAGGGAGAAAAATTTGGTAAACAGAGAAGAGGTAGTGAAAGCTTTGTGGAAGATGAAAGCCGGCAAGGCAGCCGGTTTAAATGGTAATGTTGTGGAATTTATTAAAAAAGGGGGTGACTGTGTTGTTGACTGGTTGAAGAGGATATTCAATGCATGTATGGTTCATGGAAGTGTCTGAGAGTTGGCGGAGTGCATGCATAGTGCCATTGTACAAAGGTAAAGGGGATAAAGATAAAGGTAAGTGTTCAAATTACAGAGGTATAAGTTTGTTGAGTTTTCCTGGGAAATCATATGGGAGGGTATTGACTGAAAGGGTCATGGCATGTACAGAGCATCAGATTGGGGAAGAGCAGTTTGGTTTCAGAAGTGGTAGAGGATGTGTGAATCAGATGTCTCCATGGTTGTTCAATTTGTTTATGGATGGGGTGGTTAGGGAGGTGAATGCAACAGTTCTGGAGAGAGGGGCAAGTATGCAGTCTGTTGTGGATGAGAGGGCTTGGGAAGTGAGTCAGTTGTTGTTCGCTGGTGAGAAACTGCAGAAGCTGGTGACTGAGTTTGGTAAAGTGTGTGAAAGAAGAAAGCTAAGAGTAAATGTAAATAAAAGCTAGATTATTAGGTTCAGTAGGGTTGAGGAACAAGTCAATTAGGAGGTATGTTAGAATGGAGAAAAACTGGAGGAAGTGAAGTGTTTTAGATATCTGGGAGTGAATTTAGCAGCATATGGAATCATGGAAGCGGAAGTGAGTCACAGGGTGGGGGAGGGGTCAAAGGTTCTAAGAGCATTGAAGAATGTGTGGAAGGCAGGAACGTTATCTCAGAGAGCAAAAATGGGTATGTTTGAAGGAACAGTGGTTCCAACAATGCTATGTGGTTGCAAGGCATGGGCTATAGATAGGGATGTGCTGGGGAGGGTAGATGTGTTGGAAATTAGATGTTTGAGGACAATATGTAGGGTGAGGTGGTTTGATCGAGTAAGTAATGAAAGGTAAAAGAGATGTGTGGTAATAAAAAGGATGTGGTTGACAGAGCAGAAGAGGGTGTATTGAAATGGTTTGGTCACATGGAGAGAATGAGTGAGGAAAGACTAACAAAGAGGATATATGAGTCAGAGGTGGAGGGAACGAGGAGAAGTGGGACACCAAATTGGAGGTGTTAGGATAGAGTGAAAAAGATTTTGAGCGATCAGGGTCTGAAAATACAGGAGGGTGAAAGGTGTGCATGGAACAGAGTGAATTGGAATGATGTGGTATACTTTGTCACTGTCTTCTCCTGCATTAGCAAGGTAGCGCAACAGAACAGACGAAACATACCTGTACATTTTAACATATACATACATACATATTCACTTGAATAATGTGCTATTTGAGTGTTACTGAGAACAAGAACTGAGAGATGCTCTGATGTAAACAATGCTGAGATAGCGCCTGACGGTCACTATCATAAACATGCAGCTGTGAGCACTCATGGACGTACGACCAAGCTAAATGTTTACATATATTCTCTAATTTACATTGTTTTTGTAAGTACGGATAGTCATAAGTTACATAGGTTGTTAGCATAGGATAGACCGTATACACTAAACATTTTCATCAATATATTTCCATACCTTATACAGAAAGGTCTTGGTATCATAACACTCATTACATGACTTGATAATGTAATCTTCTCAATATGCTCTCTGAGATCTAGTTTCTCATTTGTGATGACACCCAAATCTATTACATTTGACTCACTTTGTATCAACTTTCCTATCTAGCTTTTACAGGGAACCACTAAAAAAATCTATCCTTGACCCATAGCTCATTTGCTCAAAACTATCCTCATCAAATTCCATTAGGTTCATTTTGCCCATTTGTAAATATCTTACAAGTCTTTTGGCATCCCCACCTGATCAGTTTTTTATCCAATCATTTGAGAGAGAGAGAGAGAGAGAGAGAGAGAGAGAGAGAGAGAGAGAGAGAGAGAGAGAGAGAGAGAGAGAGAGAGAGAGAGAGAGAGAGAGAGAGAGAGAGAGAGAGAGAGAGAGAGAGAGAGAGAGAGAGAGAGAGAGAGAGAGAGAGAGAGAGAGAGAGAGAGAGAGAGAGAGAGAGAGAGAGAGAGAGAGAGAGAGAGAGAGAGAGAGAGAGAGAGAGAGAGAGAGAGAGAGAGAGAGAGAGAGAGAGAGAGAGAGAGAGAGAGAGAGAGAGAGAGAGAGAGAGAGAGAGAGAGAGAGAGAGAGAGAGAGAGAGAGAGAGAGAGAGAGAGAGAGAGAGAGAGAGAGAGAGAGAGAGAGAGAGAGAGAGAGAGAGAGAGAGAGAGAGAGAGAGAGAGAGAGAGAGAGAGAGAGAGAGAGAGAGAGAGAGAGAGAGAGAGAGAGAGAGAGAGAGAGAGAGAGAGAGAGAGAGAGAGAGAGAGAGAGAGAGAGAGAGAGAGAGAGAGAGAGAGAGAGAGAGAGAGAGAGAGAGAGAGAGAGAGAGAGAGAGAGAGAGAGAGAGAGAGAGAGAGAGAGAGAGAGAGAGAGAGAGAGAAATATATACTAGTTGACATGATACTGAAATGAAAGTAAATGATTCCTTACAAGTTAGTTAAAGGTAGTGTGGCATCTTTTTGTATCTGAAACCGTATTTCAATACTCCTGATTAATTCCAAAATGACAACTTGAGCTAATCTCATCACTTCATCAACAAGTTTCTGAAATTTTGACAAGAGATCAAAGTTGCTTTTAGAAGAGGGATCAGTTTTCTTGTCTACTTACCTACAACAGTATCTTACTATTCCCTTTACTAATAAAACCTTTAAAATTACATCTGCCATTAATCAAATCAGTTCAGTATTATTCTCTGGTTTATCTAGGTCCAATAACATGAATTCTATGCTTCCAGTAAGATGGTCCACAAAAAAATTTACCTTCCTATAATAGTCTTTTGTACCTGCAATCTGTACAATAAAAGTAACTGCAAATCAAACTATACGGGTTTTACTTATAAAACAGGCTAAAATTCTTCATTTCATATATGCTCCATCACAATATTTCTGATATCAATTCCAAATCTACATTTCAACAACCATAGAAATATACAATGTATTCCTAAAACTTCATTTTTTCTTTTAACCCATAAACCTTTTTCCTTCATATACTTAAAAACTGTAACACAATTCCACTTCTCTTACATTCACTAGTCTTCAACGTGTACTTATCACTTACCTCCAAATCGTACTGCAGAGTTATCTAAGCGGATATCAACAGGACAGTGCAGAAGATTAGTGAGAAGCAAGGCTGATCTCACAGTTACTAATTTACGGGCGGATCCATCAAGTGTCACAGATACTATTACACGAGCACTTGGAAGCTCATAATTCTGTTAATACCATACAATAAAGATTATTAAGTAATATCTGAACAATAAAATGTGAATGGCATAAGTAGTTTTCATACATAATCTAAATCTGTCCAATTGCAATCTATATCAAAAAGGTTTACAAGATATGATATACACAATGTATTGCATGTTTTATATGTAAATGAAGTTAAGCTGACAACAGGTGAATTTTTCTGGTTGAAAGAACTTATAAGTATTAGACACAATTTTTCAAATATGTCGTCAAAAATTCATTAACATAAACAAAACAAAGACATTAAATTCTTCTTGACAGAGCATTATAGATTTATAAATATGAGTTGCATGAAAATCACATTGTATGAAACATACGCAATAGGCAGAATGTTCACAATAATACAGTCTGACTGCAAATTTCTAATGTTTTCTAAAACAGAAGTGGGAATATATTAGTTTTCAAACTGAATGCTCAACATGTTGTCATTCTCATATCTAAGTCACAAATATTGTGGCCAACCTGGAAGCAAAGAGCAAATGTATTACAAACTGATGTAATGAAGTGTCACTGTGAGTGAATTTTTAGATGGCAACACTGACAACAGGTTATCAAAAACATTCCATAAAAAACCTATCTGTATGCTAACAAACAACAGTATACATTTGCCATTTCTAGTATTATGGGGGAACAGTCTGAGAATTTCAGACTTCCTGAACCAAGATAATAAGAGAACAACAAAAGTAAGCATAGTAATTGGTCCAAATTGGTCCTGACAGCAAAACACTAAAGGCAGTATAGTTATATCTACATAGAACACACTACAGTTTTTAATTCTAACCTTTTACTCAATTATATTTTAGACACAAATACATATAAATAACAGAGAATAACTAGACCATGCTTGTGGCATGAGAAGAGTGGGAGGTGGGTTGATTAGAAAGGGTAGTGAGTGGTGGGATGAAGAAGTAAGAGTATTAGTGAAAGAGAAGAAAGAGGCATTTGGACGATTTTTGCAGGGAAAAAATGCAATTGAGTGGGAGATGTATAAAAGAAAGAGACAGGAGGTCAAGAGAAAGGTGCAAGAGGTGAAAAAAAGGACAAATGAGAGTTGGGGTGAGAGAGTATCATTAAATTTTAGGGAGAATAAAAAGATGTTCTGGAAGGAGGTAAATAAAGTGCGTAAGACAAAGGAGCAAATGGGAACTTCAGTGAAGGGCGCAAATGGGGAGGTGATAACAAGTAGCGGTGATGTGAGAAGGAGATGGAGTGAGTATTTTGAAGGTTTGTTGAATGTGTTTGATGATAGAGTGGCAGATATAGGGTGTTTTGGTCGAGGTGGTGTGCAAAGTGAGAGGGTTAGGGAAAATGATTTGGTAAACAGAGAAGAGGTAGTGAAAGCTTTGCGGAAGATGAAAGCCGGCAAGGCAGCAGGTTTGGATGGTATTGCAGTGGAATTTATTAAAAAAGGGGGTGACTGTATTGTTGACTGGTTGGTAAGGTTATTTCATGTATGTATGACTCATGGTGAGGTGCCTGAGGATTGGCGGAATGCGTGCATAGTGCCATTGTACAAAGGCAAAGGGGATAAGAGTGAATGCTCAAATTACAGAGGTATAAGTTTGTTGAGTATTCCTGGTAAATTATATGGGAGGGTATTGATTGAGAGGGTGAAGGCATGTACAGAGCATCAGATTGGGGAAGAGCAGTGTGGTTTCAGAAGTGGTAGAGGATGTGTGGATCAGGTGTTTGCTTTGAAGAATGGATGTGAGAAATACTTAGAAAAGCAAATGGATTTGTATGTAGCATTTATGGATCTGGAGAAGGCATAAGATAGAGTTGATAGAGATGCTCTGTGGAAGGTATTAAGAATATATGGTGTGGGAGGAAAGTTGTTAGAAGCAGTGAAAAGTTTTTATCGAGGATGTAAGGCATGTGTACGTGTAGGAAGAGAGGAAAGTGATTGGTTCTCAGTGAATGCAGGTTTGCGGCAGGGGTGTGTGATGTCTCCATGGTTGTTTAATTTGTTTATGGATGGGGTTGTTAGGGAGGTAAATGCAAGAGTCCTGGAAAGAGGGGCAAGTATGAAGTCTGTTGGGGATGAGAGAGCTTGGGAAGTGAGTCAGTTGTTGTTCACTGATGATACAGCGCTGGTGGCTGATTCATGTGAGAAACTGCAGAAGCTGGTGACTGAGTTTGGTAAAGTGTGTGGAAGAAGAAAGTTAAGAGTAAATGTGAATAAGAGCAAGGTTATTAGGTACAGTAGGGTTGAGGGTCAAGTCAATTGGGAGGTGAGTTTGAATGGAGAAAAACTGGAGGAAGTGAAGTGTTTTAGATATCTGGGAGTGGATCTGGCAGCTGATGGAACCATGGAAGCGGAAGTGGATCATAGGGTGGGGGAGGGGGCGAAAATTCTGGGGGCCTTGAAGAATGTGTGGAAGTCGAGAACATTATCTCGGAAAGCAAAAATGGGTATGTTTGAAGGAATAGTGGTTCCAACAATGTTGTATGGTTGCGAGGCGTGGGCTATGGATAGAGTTGTGCGCAGGAGGATGGATGTGCTGGAAATGAGATGTTTGAGGACAATGTGTGGTGTGAGGTGGTTTGATCGAGTGAGTAACGTAAGGGTAAGAGAGATGTGTGGAAATAAAAAGAGCGTGGTTGAGAGAGCAGAAGAGGGTGTTTTGAAGTGGTTTGGGCACATGGAGAGGATGAGTGAGGAAAGATTGACCAAGAGGATATATGTGTCGGAGGTGGAGGGAGCAAGGAGAAGAGGGAGACCAAATTGGAGGTGGAAAGAAGGAGTGAAAAAGATTTTGTGTGATCGGGGCCTGAACATGCAGGAGGGTGAAAGGAGGGCAAGGAATAGAGTGAATTGGAGCGATGTGGTATACCGGGGTTGACGTGCTGTCAGTGGATTGAATCAAGGCATGTGAAGCGTCTGGGGTAAACCATGGAAAGCTGTGTAGGTATGTATATTTGCGTGTGTGGACGTATGTATATACATGTATATGGGGGGGGTTGGGCCATTTCTTTCGTCTGTTTCCTTGCGCTACCTCGCAAGTGCGGGAGGCGGCGACAAAGTATAAAAAAAAAAAAAAAAAAAAAAAAAAAAAAAAAAAAACTAGACCAGGAAACCATACATTTTTTCATCTTAAACATACCCTATTCTCTGGTTCCAAGAATTGATCTTTTGTATTCCTAACACTCAAACAATTTTCTTTTCATATCCTCACTTAAGACATTTTTTTTTTATTTCAGTTGCCTGCATGACTGCTACCAGCAAAAGGAAGGGCTCAGGTGGTAGTGTAATGGCCCCTCCCAATACTCCAGTTTCCTCAAGGAATATCCCATCCCCTACCCTGGAAGCAATCCATTACATAGTCTCATGAAAATGAGACTGCCATCTCCTTCAAACACCATACACCTAATTAAACTTTGCTATTTTTCTCATACAAGTTCTCTTGTTACCTATTTGGACAATCATTTCTCAACACAATCATGATAGGGTCCAATAAATCTATAACCCTTTGTCCCTGGCATCTTGGGTGCTAAGAATCTCCTGGTTTCTGCCTGACTTTTGTGCCAAAGAGAGAAAGGGCTCATAAAGTAGTAGTAGCAGCCAATGCCATGACCTTTCCCTCTGATATACCTTCCTCTTTTTCTCTTCACTATATCAACATTCATGGTCTCTCTAGTAACCCTTCTTCTGTTCAACACCATTCATCTAGTACTTCTCCTAATATCTTACTTATCTTTAAGAACCAGTTGTCAAATAATGTTCTCACAAGCACCATTTTCTTATCCAACTACAATCTCCACTCACGATTCCAATTTACAGGTAGTGTCTGTGCTTATTCCAACACATCTGTTTTACACCTCGAGGACTTTAAGTCTCCAAACTTTAATGATATGTGGCTCAAGGTCTGTCTCCCAACTACCACATCTTTCCTCTGTTTCGTTTATTACTCTCCTAATTTTACAAATTCTATATCTTTCTTCGACTATCTAAATTCCTGCCATAAGACTGCAGCATCTTCTCACCCACAAGCCAAGACCCTTTACTTAGGGGGATTTCTATGTTCATCAAAGGCAGTGCTTGAATTCCTATGATACAAATGTTGGGGTGATTGAAGCCATCACATTCTCCATTCTCAATGATCTAAAGCACATTATCTCCCACCCTACCATGCTGACTGCTGTGACCTCTCTCTTAATATTCTGGATCTGTTCTTCCCCTCTAATCCATCCTGCTGTAACCGAACAAACTGGCCCGCAATTGGTTCATCTGATCACAATATCATACATGTATCTACTTTAACAAAATCTTGCCCTCCAGCAGCCACTTCTAAACTTAAATAGTGGCACCACAACAAAGCTGATTGGAATAACTTGCAAATTTTTTTTTTCTTTCCTTTGGTAAATTACTCTCTTATGTGGTGACGCTTATAATTTTAAAAAATTATCTATTGGCTTTCCCTAGGTAAATTGCTGTCTCTTATGAGGTGATGCTTATGTCTCCATCAAACACATAGCAGAGGTTATTGTTGCAGGAATGGAAGCATTTATCCCCTATTCCATCAAGGCGACCTCTTATTCCAACCCACGCTTCAAGCTTTCTTGTTCTGAGGCTATTCAAGCAAGGGATCAGGCACATCAACTCTCCTTCCTCCGATTCCCATTCAGCATTTATCAGCATCTGTAATCACTGCAAGTATGCTAACTATGATGCAAAACATTTCCTATCCACTAACACGTATATCTCTCTTTTTAAACTGGGTATTCCCAATCACAAGTCTTTTGTCAGCACACAAATCCATAGCTTTTCACCATTTCCATTCACAACACTGAATAACCCATGAACACCAAATAACCCATGAACACCAATTATACTCTCAGCTCCCATTTAAATCACCCATCACTGATACTCGGTCTTGTGCACCAAAGCTGCTGACACACTCACTGTGTTGCTCCCAAAACCCTTGCCTCACATGACCTTTCTTCTCATGACCAGGTGCATAAGCACCAACAGTCACCCATCTCTCTTCATCCACTTTCACTTTTACCCACATCAATCTAGAATTTACTTTCTTACACTCTATCACAAACTCCCACAGCTCCTGCTCCAGGAGTAGTGCTACTTCCTCCTTGGCTCTTGTCCTCTCACCAACCCCTGACTTTACTCCAAAGACTTTTCCAAACCGCTCTTCTCCTGTAACCTTAAGCTTCGTTTCACTGTGAGCAAGAACATCCAGGTTTCTTCCCTTAAACATACTATCTCTCCTTTTTTCTCACCTGGGTTATATCCACACACATTCAGACAACCCAGTCTGAGCCTTTAAGGAGGATGAGCACTCCCTGCTTGACTACTTCTTCTGTTTACCCTTTTAGAAATTTAAACACAAGGAGGGAGGGTTTCCAACTCCCACTCCCATCCCTTCTAGTCACCTTTTACAACACAGAGGGAATACATGGGAAGCATTCTCTCTCCCCTATCCCCAGATACATATTCGCCATTTCCCACATAAGCAAGGTAGTGTTAAGAACGGAGGACTCAGCCTTAGAAGGAATATCCTCACTTGGCCACCTTCCCTGTTCCTTCTTTTAGAAAATCAAAAACGGGAGTGGAGGATTCCCAGCCATCTGCTCCCTCCCCTTTTCGTTGCCTTTTATGACACAAAGGGAATACATGGGAAGTATTCTTTCTCACCTATCCCCAGGGATATATTTCTTTTTTCATACTAATCATCATTTCCCATGCTAGCAAGGTAGCGTTAAGAACAAAGGACTGAGCCTTTGAGGGCTTATCCTCACTTGGTCATCTTCTCTATTCCTTCTTTTGTAAACTTAAAAACAAGAAGAGAGGAATTCCAACTCCCGCTCCCTCGTCCTTTTAGTCTCCTTCTATGACACCCCAATGATATAAATATATATTTATTTATATTTATCATACTTTGTCGCTGTCTCATGCGTTAGCGAGGTAGCACAAGGAAACAGACGAAAGAAAGGCCCAACCCACCCACATACACATGTATATACATACACGTCCACACACGCACATATACATACCTATACATCTCAACATATGCATATATATACACACACAGACATATACATATATTCACATGTACATAAGTCATACTGTCTGCCCTTATTCATTCCTGTCGCCACCCCGCTACACATGAAATTACAACACCCTCCTCCCCCATGTGCGCAAGGTAGCACTAGGAAAAGACAACAAAGGCCATATTTGTTCACATTCTGTCTCTAGCTGTCATGTATAATGCACTGAAACCACAGCTCCCTTTCCACATCCAGGCCCCACACAACTATCCATGGTTTACCCCAGACGCTTCACATGCCCTGGTTCAATCCACTGACAGCACACTGACCCCGGTATACCATATCGTTCCAATTCACTCTATTCTTTGCATGCCCTTCACATTCCTGCATGTTCAGCCTGCAATTGCTCAAAATCTTTTTCACTCCATCCTTCCACCTCCAATTTGGTCTCCCACTTCTCCTCATTCCCTCCACCTCTGACACATATATCCTCTTTGTCAATCTTTCCTCACTCAAACCATTTCAATACACCCTCTTCTGCTGTCTCAACCACACTCTTTTTATTACCACACATCTCTCTTACCCTTTCATTACTTACTCAATCAAACCACCTCACACCACATATTGTCCTCAAACGTCTCACTTCCAATACGTACACCCTCCTTCGCACGACCTTATCTATAGCCCACGCCTTGCAACCATATAACATTGTTAGAACCACTATTCCTTCAAACATACCCATTTTTGCTTTCCAAGATAATGTTATCGCCTTCCAAACATTTTTCAACGCTCCCAGAACCTTCGCCTCCCCTATCCTGTGACTCACTTCCACTTCCATGGTTCCATCCGCTGCCAAATCCACTCCTAGACATCTAAAACACTTCACTTCCTCCAGTTTTTCTCCATTCAAACTTACCTCCCAGTTGACTTGTCCCTCAACCCTACTGTACCTAAAAACCTTGTTCTTATTCACATTCACTCTGAACTTTCTTCTTTCACACACTTTACCAAATTCAGTCACCAGCTTCTGCAGTTTCTCACACGAATCAGCCACCAGCACTGTATCATCATAGAACAACTACTGACTCACTCCCCAAACCCTCTAATCCACAACAGACTGCATACTTGGCCCTCTCTCAAAAACTCTTGCATTCACCTCCATAACAACCCCACCCATAATCAAATTAAACACTTTCAGTAACTTACCTCCCACACCATATATTCTTAATACCTTCCACAAAGCATCTCTTTCAACTCTATCACATGCCTTCTCCAGATCCATAAATGCTACATAGAAATCCATTTATCTTTCTAAGTTTTTCTCACATACATTCTTCAAAGCAAACACCTGATCCATACATCCTCTACCATCTCTGAAACCCCACTGCTCTTCCCCAATTCCTCTACCACCTCTGAAACCCCACTGCTCTTCTCCAATCTGATGTTTTATACATCACTTCACCCTCTCAATCAATACCCTCCCATATAATTTCCTAGGAATACTTAACAAACCTATACCTCTGTAATTTGAACACTTACCTTTATCCCCTTTGCCTTTGTACAATGGCACTATGCATGCATTCTGACAATCCTTAGGCACTTCACCATGAGCCATACATACAGTGAATATCCTCACCAACCAGTCAACAACACAGTCACCCCCTTTTTTAATAAATTCCACTGCAATACCATCTAAACTCACTGCCTTGCCGGCTTTCATCTTCCATAAAGCTTTCACTACCTCTTCTCTGTTTACCAAATCATTCTCCCTGACCCTCTCACTTCGCACACCACCTCGACCAAAACACCCTATATCTGCCACTCTATCATCTAACACATTCAACAAACCTTCAAAAGAGTCACTCCATCTCCTCACACACCACTACTTGTTATTACCTCCCCATTAGCCCTCTTCACTGATGTTCCCATTTGTTCTCCTGTCTTATGAACTTTATCTACCACCCTCCAAAACATCTTTTTATTCTCCCTAAAATCTAATGGTACTCTCTCACCCCAAATCTCATTTGCTCTCTTTTTCACCTTGCGTTCTTTTATACATCTCCCACTCATCTGCACTACTTCCCTGCAAAAATCATCCAAACGCCTCTCTCTTCTCTTTCACTAAAAATCGTACTTCTACATCCCACCATTCACTATCCTTTCTAATTTGCCCACCTCCCACCTTTCTCATGCCACATGCATCTTCTGTGCAAGCCATCACTGCTTCCCTAAATACATCCCATTCCTCCCCCCATTCCCCTTATGTCATTTGCTCTCACCTTTTGCCATTCTGCACTCAGTCTCTCCTGGTAATTCCTCACACAAGTCTCTTTTCCAAGCTTGCTTACTCTCACCAGTCTCTTCTACCATACAGTCTCTCTTCTTTTCTGAAAACCTCTACAAATTTTCACCTTTGCCTCCACAAGATAGTGATCAGACATCCCTCCAGCTGCCTCTCTCAGCACATTAACATCCAAAAGTCTCTCTTTTACATGCCTATCAATTAACACGTAATCCAATAATGCCCTCTGGCCATCTCTCCTACTCATATACGTACACTCATGTAAATCTCTTTTTTTAAACCAGGTATTCCTGATCACCAGTCCTTTTCCAGCACACATATCCAAAAGCACTTCACCATTTCCATTCACAACATGGAACACCCTATGTACAGCAATCATACCCTCAACTGCCACATTACTCACCTTTGCATTTGAATTTTATTTCATTTATTATACTTAATCGCCATCTCCTGCATTAGCGAGGTAGCGCAAGGAAACAGATGAAAGAATGGCCCAACCCACTCACATACACATGTACATACAAAAACGCCCACACATGCACATATATATACCTATACATTTCAATGCATACATACATATACATACACAGATATGAACATATATACACATGTACATATTCATGCTTTCTGCCTTATCCATTCCCATCGCCACCCCACCACACATAAAATAGCATACCCCCTGCTAGGTAGTGCTAGGAAAAGACAACAAAGGCCACATTCATTCACACTCAGTCTCTAGCTGTCAAGTGTAATGCACCGAAACCACAGCTCCCTTTCCACATCCAGGCTCCACACAACTTTCCATGGTTTACCCCAAACGCTTCACATGCCCTGGTTCAATCCATTGACAGCACATCGACCCTGGTATACCACATCACTCCAATTCACTTTAGTCCAAAAAGAGAAGTGCTTTTTGGACAGTCTGAAAAGAGATCACAAGGAAGGGCATACAATTAGTAAGAGGAACATCAGGGGATAAAGGAATGTTAGAGTCATCCAAGGTAGAGTAAGAGGATAAGTCTGTGGTAGAGACAGATATAGTACTGTCAGAAGGGAAAATGAAGGAAAGGTAGAGAAAGACCTTTCAGTGGATGATGAGGAGAGGCTCTTGTACGTCCTCTGAATAAAGGAATACTTTACCTCCCAGATAATGTGTTTGCAGTGATTATGGGCAGTGATAAAATCTGAATGGAAGCCAGAGAAAGGAGAGTTTTTCCAAGCCCAATATGCCTGATCCCTTGCATGAATAGCCTTTGAACAGGAATGGTTGAACCATGGACTGGATGAAGAGGTTATCTTAGAAGAAGAAGGGACAAATGCTTATATTCCCATAAGAATAACCTCTGCTATGCATTTGGCAGAGAAAGAAGCATCACCATGCAATAGACAGTAATTCATCCAAAAAAAGTCCAAAAAGAAATTACCAGGTGCCAGTGTTTATGCCAACAAGGGGAGGGTCCCTTTAGAATAGTTACATTTACAAGAGTGTGATCAGATGAAGCAACTGGAGGCAAGAGTGTACTTACAATGGGATGGACTAGAAGCAAAAAGCAGAGCCAGAATATAAGGATAGTGGCCACAGTGGTCAGGAATATGGGCACGGCGGGAGATAATTTGCTCTAAATCATTGAGAATGAAGAACATGAGAGCTTCAATCCCTCCACCATCTATAGGAAAGGAATTCAATCATTCCCTATAGTGAATGTTGAAATCCCCAAAGTAGAGGATCTCGGCTTGTAGGTGAGAGGATGTCACAGTCTCATAGCAACAGTCTAGATAGTAGAAGAAATATATAATATTTGCAGAATTAGAAGAGCAATTGGTGAAACAGGAAAAGTGAGGTAGTTGGGAGACAGACCTAAAGCCACATAACATCAAAATTTGGGGAGTTACACTTTCTTGTTTATACTCTGAACTTCACCCATCCCTACACCCTATGACACTACAAAACACTAATGGGACATATCTCTAATCCCTTCATGCCAATGACACAACCATCACAAAGAAAACACTGAACACTAACTGCTCAACTGCCCTGAGCTCTTCCCTCATAGAAATACACACAGCATCACTACAATTCATGACCTGCGGTCCTGCCTGATTGATGAGGCCAGCCTTTTGAGTGCTGTAGGGGCCCTGTGGGACAGGAAGGTTGGCAGGTTGTAGGAGAGAGAGTTCTCCTTTCATAGGGCCCATATCTTGAGCTTTCCCAACCGGCAAGTAGCTTTTCTAACATTTGTATATGGCCTTTTAATGTATTTATGTTATTGTGCCTTGGGAATTAAAAACATAACAGTATTATGAAAACTCCTTCAATGCATAAGCCACCTATTCACTGATATACAATTAGACTTTGCACTGATAACTGTTCAACTCATAACATCACCAAGACAACATACTTGTCAAATCATAAGCTATGTTCACAGGCAACAGCTTAGATCCCCAAAGTGCTTTTCATTCCTTGGGGCTTCTTCTCGCAGCATGATAAGTACAAAACTTAAACAATTCTGCTTTTCATTACAACCAGTGTATCATATACTGCATATAAACCTAAGACTGCTATGAAATTTTACAACCCTAAAGCCAGTTCATTAGTTTACCTTTTCCCTTTACTCTTGGGGGCACTAAAATTACCATCATACACTGTTCACAAAAAACACTTTCCACCTCCAAATATTTGCAAAGGCAATACATGACTAAGGTTTACTGTTGGTACAAGCAAATGACACCCTCAGGATGAAATCATCATACATCTGGTCAATGGCACTAATATTTCTAACAGTGTGAGCACCAGTAATCTGCCTCAGTATGCCTAAGGCTATCTTGAGGGAACAATGTTCTTTACTCTTCCAGACTGCCACTTTATTTTGAGACTTTCATTTCTAGGTGCTGTATTTCTTCCACCTGTGCTTCAGGATGGTTGACTCTTACTTTTATTTTTCTAAGCAGGAAAAGCCAAAACTCTTGCCTAGAACCAAAGAAATGTTGATGAACATGAGATTTCTGGAAACACTAGGTGCTCAGACTGCATGATCAAGTGGCTGCACCCTGCAACACCTCTTCAGTGCCTCACCTAATTCAGGAGATTCAAGACCCTAAGGAACCAAAAACATCAGCCAAGAATAATTCAGAAACTTTGCAAATTCTATATACAGTCGTTTGCATATGGTTATCAAAGCCAAAGGAGAGATAACAAGGTAATAAAATGTAAATGTGATATTTTCTTTGAAAATGGATAAGGGGGTGAACATGGTGTTTTGCAAACACCATAAGTGTGCTTGGAACCAAAACATCACTAGAATCACATGAATCATAAAGTAAAGCAAAGTGGGTGTAGCTAAGCACAAGAGAAGGTAAAGTCTGACCTTAAAGGATGCAGTTAGTCATGATAATCCTCAACATTCCTTTCTCAGGGTAATGATAATCCTCAATGCTCCTCTATGATAATCCTCAATGCTCCTCTATGATAATCCTTAATGCTCCCCTCTAAAATAATAATCCTCAATGCTCTTCTCTCATGATAATCATCATCGTGCTCATGATAATCCTAAACATTCTTCTCAAATGATAATCCTTAAAACTCCTCTCTCAATAATAATCCTCAACATTCTCCTCTTATGATAGTCCTAAACATTCTTTATAATGATAAGTCTCAACATTCCTCTCTCATGACAATCCTCAACATTACTCTCTCATGACAATCCTGAATATTCTTCTCTCATGGCCTTGGAATCATCTTTGATCATATGGTATGGGTCCACCACTTCTTGCAAATTATTTACAATGACCATGAACAGCAGCTGTCCAAACACTAAGCCTAGTATGCTACTAGTGAACCTACCCCATTTAAAGAAGACTCTTCTGATGTCCTCCTCCACTTAGACAATTTTCTATCCAACAAAGGAGTCTTACATTATGCCTAACTGAGAAACCATCTCCAACACAGTTTTTTTTTTCTTTTTTTTTTTTTGCTTTGTCGCTGTCTCCCATGTTTGCGAGGTAGCGCAAGGAAACAGACGAAAGAAATGGCCTAACCCACCCCCATACACATGTATATACATACGTCCACACACGCAAATATACATACCTACACAGCTTTCCATGGTTTACCCCAGACGCTTCACATGCCCTGATTCAATCCACTGACAGCACGTCAACCCCGGTATACCACATCGATCCAATTCACTCTATTCCTTGCCCTCCTTTCACCCTCCTGCATGTTCAGGCCCCAATCACACAAAATCTTTTTCACTCCATCTTTCCACCTCCAATTTGGTCTCCCACTTCTCCTTGTTCCCTCCACCTCCGACACATATATCCTCTTGGTCAATCTTTCCTCACTCATTCTCTCCATGTGCCCAAACCATTTCAAAACACCCTCTTCTGCTCTCTCAACCACGCTCTTTTTATTTCCACACATCTCTCTTACCCTTACGTTACTTACTCGATCAAACCACCTCACACCACACATTGTCCTCAAACATCTCATTTCCAGCACATCCATCCTCCTGCGCACAACTCTATTCATAGCCCACGCATCGCAACCATACAACATTGTTGGAACCACTATTCCTTCAAACATACCCATTTTTGATTTCCGAGATAATGTTCTCGACTTCCACACATTCTTCAAGGCTCCCAGGATTTTCGCCCCCTCCCCCACCCTATGATCCTCTTCCGCTTCCATGGTTCCATCCGCTGCCAGATCCACTCCCAGATATCTAAAACACTTTACTTCCTCCAGTTTTTCTCCATTCAAACTTACCTCCCAATTGACTTGACCCTCAACCCTACTGTACCTAATAACCTTGCTCTTATTCACATTTACTCTTAACTTTCTTCTTTCACACACTTTACCAAACTCAGTCACCAGCTTCTGCAGTTTCTCACATGAATCAGCCACCAGCGCTGTATCATCAGCGAACAACAACTGACTCACTTCCCAAGCTCTCTCATCCCCAACAGACTTCATACTTGCCCCTCTTTCCAAAACTCTTGCATCTACCTCCCTAACAACCCCATCCATAAACAAATTAAACAACCATGGAGACATCACACACCCCTGCCGCAAACCTACATTCACTGAGAACCAATCACTTTCCTCTCTTCCTACACGTACACATGCCTTACATCCTCGATAAAAACTTTTCAATGCTTCTAACAACTTGCCTCCCACACCATATATTCTTAATACCTTCCACAGAGCATCTCTATCAACTCTATCATATGCCTTCTCCAGATCCATAAATGCTACATACAAATCCATTTGCTTTTCCAAGTATTTCTCACATACATTCTTCAAAGCAAACACCTGATCCACACATCCTCTACCACTTCTGAAACCACACTGCTCTTCCCCAATCTGATGCTCTGTACATGCCTTCACCCTCTCAATCAATACTCTCCCATATAATTTACCAGGAATACTCAACAAACTTATACCTCTGTAATTTGAGCACTCACTCTTATCCCCTTTGCCTTTGTACAATGGCACTATGCACGCATTCCGCCAATCTTCAGGCACCTCACCACGAGTCATACATACATTAAATAACCTTACCAACCAGTCAATAATACAGTCACCCCCTTTTTTAATAAATTCCACTGCAATACCATCCAAACCTGCTGCCTTGCCGGCTTTCATCTTCCGCAAAGCTTTTACTACCTCTTCTCTGTTTACCAAATAATTTTCCCTAACCCTCTCACTTTGCACACCACCTCGACCAAAACACCCTATATCTGCCACTCTATCATCAAACCTTCAAAATACTCACTCCATCTCCTTCTCACATCACCACTACTTGTTATCACCTCCCCATTTGCGCCCTTCACTGAAGTTCCCATTTGCTCCCTTGTCTTACGCACTTTATTTACCTCCTTCCAGAACATCTTTTAATTCTCCCTCAAATTTAATGATACACTCTCACCCCAACTCTCATTTGCCCTCTTTTTCACCTCTTGCACCTTTCTCCTGACCTCCTGTCTCTTTCTTTTATACATCTCCCACGCAATTGCATTTTTTCCCTGCAAAAATCGTCCAAATGCCTCTCTCTTCTCTTTCACTAATAATCTTACTTCTTCATCCCACAACACACTACCCTTTCTAATCAACCCACCTCCCACTCTTCTCATGCCACAAGCATCTTTTGTGCAATCCATCACTGATTCCCTAAATACATCCCATTCCTCCCCCACTCCCCTTACTTCCATTGTTCTCACCGTTTTCCATTCTGTACTCAGTCTCTCCTGGTACTTCCTCACACAAGTCTCCTTCCCAAGCTCACTTACTCTCACCACTCTCTTCACCCCAACATTCACTCTTCTTTTCTGAAAACCCATACAAATCTTCACCTTAGCCTCCACAAGATAATGATCAGACATCCCTCCAGTTGTACCTCTCAGCACATTAACATCCAAAAGTCTCTCTTTCGCGCGCCTGTCAATTAACACGTAATCCAATAACGCTCTCTGGCCATCTCTCCTACTTACATACGTATACTTATGTATATCTCGCTTTTTAAACCAGGTATTCCCAATCACCAGTCCTTTTTCAGCACATAAATCTACAAGCTCTTCACCATTTCCATTTACAACACTGAACACCCCATGTATACCAATTATTCCCTCAACTGCCACATTACTCACCTTTGCATTCAAATCACCCATCACTATAACCCGGTCTCGTGCATCAAAACCACTAACACACTCATTCAGCTGCTCCCAAAACACTTGCCTCTCACGATCTTTCTTCTCATGCCCAGGTGCATATGCACCAATAATCACCCATCTCTCTCCATCAACTTTCAGTTTTACCCAACACAGTACAAGGTAGAATACATTATGACGGTCAAGGAACACAACATTCCCATCCATCTCTGTTGTCTAAAATGAAGCTCATTCTCTCATTTATTCTGCTTGGCCTCCTTTTGTAAATCATCAGCCATTTCTTTTTTATCTTTACCTGACCAAACCTCATAAATAAAATTTTTTAAATCTTCCTCATTAAAGATATGCACAACATTCGTTCCTTTCCACCCCTTGGCACTACACTCTCTTGTAAATTTTGTTTATAAATATTCCAAGCAGCTTGTCAAATGATTCTACACACTCTTTCAGCAAGTTTGGCTTGTTTTAAGAAGAAAAAAGTAAAAGTTACTTTTTTAGAAATTTGCATTTTTTTGGTTTACCCCTACATTGTCACCCATAATGAAACCCACCACTATTTATAAAAGAGCACCTTCTCCATTCACACATTCCTATAAAGTTTCTATGGCACTATATCTTCCCTGTGTTATAAGGAGATCTTTTACAGTTTTACTGTTACCAGACTCCATCTACTTTGGGTTACACTAAATGAGAAAAGTCACTTTGCTTGGCTGTGTCACTGGAAGTAAAGACTAGTAAATGAACTTCTCACTCTAAAGAAGTTCACTGATATTCTGCACCTGGAATTGGGTAGCCTTGGTGCTGCAGGAGCTCTTGGAGAAAGGGTACTTGGAGTAAAACTAAGAGCCCTTCAAGAAAAAGGTCCTGGAGCAACTATAACAACAGTAATTCTCAGCTTTTTCCCTGCAGATGGTTAAGCCAAAAGGAGTGGAGGTTAGGTTCACTCCTCTTGTTCTGTTTTTTGTTTCTGCTACGTATAAGATCATAAGCACATATAATCTCATCATGGAACATTTGCTCTCTTCCTCCCCTATGAACTCCCATGTAGAGAATATGCACTCCCATGTAGAGAAAGGCTATAAAATCTCAACCTAAAGATGAACAGGAGAACAGTCTTCTATATGAATATACATGATTTCTTTTCATAAAAAACCTGGCCCTGAAAGAGGTTACTGATTCCCACCTTTAGGATGGCCCTGGTCCAATAATACTTTATGGCACAGCAATGATCAAGGTGTGGTACTGCCACAAACATGGGCTAAAGTGACTGACTCACCTTACATGATTTGGTGACATGGATTATTGTCCACAATTTGCAATCAAAATCTAAACCTATGAAAAAATACGGTCTTTTTAAAGACAAAACTCACTTCCCAAAGAAATGAGCTAAGGTAGCCTCTTGACTGACAGAGGCCTAATCCCAGGAGACACAATCATAAGGTTTACAATAGTGTCACCACACTCTGGAGCAATACTGTTTTGATACTGACTTCTATGCATTCCCATTGTGGAAGTCCATACACTGAAAGCCTCCATGGAAAAGAAAACCAACCTAGAACCAAAAAACAATATCAAAAGGAAAGGGGGAAAAGAAAGTATACACACACACTAAAGGGGAAGCACACGGATCAAAGATGTTTACATTATCTAAATGCAGCAAATATATATGCTGTGTATTATGTAGGAGCTGGCCATACAGTTAAATGAATGTACTTCATCTCATTTGTGCATACTGGATATAAATAAATATTGCTCAGTAGCATTCAAGACTACCACACAACCTATAAAAGTTATATAAAAAGTCAATCACATGATACACAATGACCCATCTAAGTCAAACAAGGATACTTATCCATACTAAGATGGAATAAGCCAGCAAAATGCAGCTGGAATGAATATGTTCAACTGTGTCAGTGGTCTAAGTAGTAATTAGGCAGGTTGGTATTGATGGTCAAGGAACAATGATGCCACTGAGAAGAGGTTATTGATGGGTTGGAAGGCACAGTCAGGCCAAGTTAAGGCTATCACTGCCTAATAGGTTGTCTAAGAAGGATGTGAGGCATTTACCTCGCCAGAAAGTAGCAGGTTATGAGGTTTCTAACTTGTGGAGGTCCAAAAATATCTTTCATGGTTCACAGGATGAACTGACCCTGGTGAGATAAATACACAATTAGTAGATATCAAGTGGTTTTCAGCAGCACTCACATGCACTAATGTAGCTGAAGGCTGTGAGGAAGATAATCTGAAGAATACACCAACTTTGTCCACTGTAATTGGTCCCACTGGCTGCCATCCATCTATCTGAACTAACAACTGGTGAACTTTCAACTCATGGGTGTCACGATGACGTTGTTTCCCACGGCCTTGAAAGGAAAATGGAACAGTGCTCCCTGCAGGCACTTTTACCCAATCCAAATTTGGCATTTGGTTTTCTTTTAAGTTCTCCATATCAGCCATACTGTAAAGGAATTAAAAGTTGTAGATATGCTAAATGACACTGAAAATAAATCATGTGGTTCCCTTTAAACATTTATGATATACAAAATGGTACCATACTCTAAATTACATTAGAAAAACATAATTCTGATGGTGAAAAACCATGAAGAATAGTCTTCCCTACACCACATTCATTGGTAGCAGGTTAGATGATTCCAGCTATTTATGACAGCATTGAAGAAAGACAACTAAAGGTTAGAGATGGAATTAAATCCTTTAATGACTTTTCATGCTTTCAAAATATAGTCTCTATTCTTACTTCTCCATCCTCTGTGGCTGGAAGTTATATGGACACTATCTTTGATGTTAAGAGTAGAGGATGTTCTCTCCAGATGTTGTTAGGGAAGAGAATGTTGTATTAATTTTCTATGTTAGCCAAGATGGCATGGGCAGGAGAGGTCCTAATCAAGTCCTTCCCATTAATGCATGTCATAGAGAGTGACTAAAGGGGGTGGGAGGGGGCTGGAAACCCTACTCTACTTGTATTTCAATTTCTAAAAGAGGAGATAGAGGGCTTCAAGCAGGAGTGCTCATCCTCCTCAAAGGCTCAGACTGGGGTGTCTGAATGTGTATGGATGGAACCAAGATAAGAGCAAAGGAGAGACAGGTAATATGTTTGAGGAAAGAAACCTCGATGTTCTGGCTCTGAGTGAAAGAAGCTCAAGGGTAAAAGGAAAGAATGGTTTAGAAATGTCTTGGGAGAAAGTCAGGGGTTTGTGAGAGGCCAAGAGCGAAGGATGTAGCACTACTCCTGAAGCAGAAGATGTGGGAGTGTAAAATAGAATGTAAGAAAGTAAATTCTACACTGATGTGGATAAAACTGAAAGTGGATGGAGAGAGATGGGTGATTATTGGTGCTCATATATCTAGTCATGAGAAGAAAGATCTTGAGAGGCAAATGCTTTGGGAGCAGCTGAGTGAATGAGTTTGCAGTTTTGGTGCATGAGACCAGGTATTAGTGATGGGTGATTTAAATGCAAAGGTGAGTAATGCGTCAGATGAGGGTATAATTGGTGTACCGGGGTCGATGTGCTGTCAATGGACTGAACCAGAGCATGTGGAGCATCTGGGGTAAACCATGGAAAGTTTAGTGGGGCCTGGATGTGGAAAGGGAGCTGTGGTTTCGGTGCATTATACATGACAGCTAGAGACTGGGTGTGAACGAATGTGGCCTTTGCTGTCTTTTCCTAGTGTTACCTCAGGTGTGGCTGGGTGGCGACAGGAATGAATAAGGGCAGACAGTATGAATTATGTACATGTGTGTATATGTATATGTCTGTGTGTGTATACATATGTATACGTTGAGATGTATAGGTATGTATATAAGCGTGTGTGGACGTGTATGTATATTCATGTGTATGTGGGTGGGTTGGGCCATTCTTTCATCTGTTTCCTTACGCTACCTCGCTAACACGGGAGACAGCAACAAAGTATAATAAATAAATAAACATAACAAGGGATTTCAGCACTGTGAATGGAAATGGTGAAGAGCCTGTGGACTTGTCTGCTGAAAAAAGACTGGTAACTATGCATGCCAGCTTTAAAAAGAGATATACATAAATATGTGTATGTGAGTAGGAGAGATGGTCAAAGGGCATTATTAGATCACATGTTAATTGATAGGCATGTAACAGAGAGACTTTTGGATGTTAATATGCTGAAAGGGGCAACTGGTGGGATGTCTGATCACTATCTTGTGGAGGTGAAGATGAAGAACTGACTCCATTGAAGAAGAATGCCATCAATCCTCCTCTTGTTGATCCTGAAAAAGTTTATCTGCCTCCTTTGCACATTAAGCTTGGGTTGATGAAGCACTTTGTCAAAGGTATGGATAAAAATGGCCATGGATTCACATATTTGGGAAATAAATTCCCCAGAATCAGTGATACAAAAATCAAAGAGGGTATTTTTGTAGGACCATAGATCAAGGAACTACTTCAAGATGAAAAGTTTGATGAAGAGCTAAATGAAGTTGAAAAACCTGCATGGCTGTCATTTAAGAGAGTTTACAACAATTTGTTAAGGAATCACAGATTAGAAAACTACTATGCTGTTGTAAGAGCTCTACTGACTTCATATAAAGCTCTGGGGAGCACTACGAGTCTAAAAATTCACTTTCTGGACTCACACTCAGACTTTTTCTTGGAAAATCTCGGGGCAGTCAGTGATGAGCACGGTGAAAGATTTCACATGGAAATTTTGGACGTGGAAAAAGTGGTACCAAGGAAAGTGGAGCCCCTCTATGTTGGCAAATTACTGCAGGACACTAAAGAGGTATGTTCCCAAGACCAAATATAGCCAAAAATCATACACTTCTACATTTTAGAGGTAAGTTTATTAAGTGTATTACTAGCCTTATCTATGAAAGAGTAATATACACTTAGTGTAAAATTTAATTGCTCTATCACTTGAAAACCATTCTTGACAGAAAAATTCCAAAATAGACTCTAATTCAGCATAAAAAGTACTATAAAGTCCACCTATTTCAGTTTGTGGGACAAAAAAGTTAAAAATTTTGTTGACCAGTGTAATAAACCATTATGTCTGTCTTTCAGTCTAAAATACCAATCACTTATCCAAGAATAGTGATACCTTCTTTTGGAATAGTGATTCCTTATCCATGAATAATGATTTCTTCAGGAATAATGATCCCTTCTCCAGGAATAATGACCTCTTCTCCTGGAATATTGATCTCTTCTTAGATAATGATTTCTTCTCCAGTAACAGTGATCCTTTCTGTATAAACAGTGATCTTTTCTCCAGGAATAGTGATCTCTTCTACAGGAAATTTGATTGCCTCTCCTTGAGTAGTGATCCCTTCTCCAGTAATAATAACCCTTTCTCCACGAATAATGATGCTTTCTTAGAATTGTGATCCCTTCCCCTGGAATATTGATCCCTTCTCCTGGAATAGTGATCCCTTTTCCATGAACAGTATCCCTTTTCTAAGAATAGTGATGCCTTCTCCAGGAATAGTGACCACTTCCCAATGAACAGTGACCCCTTTTACAAGTATTGTGATGCCTTCTCCAGGAACAGTGATCCCTTCTCCTGGAATACCCTTCTCTAGTACTAGTAATCCCTTCTCCAGGAATACTAACCCCTTCTCCTGAAATAGTGACCCCTTCTCTAATAATAGTGATCACTTCATTAGGAATAGCGATACATTCTCCAGTAATAGTGATCACTTCATCAGAAAAAGTGAAACCTTCTCCAGTAACAGTGACCACTTCTGGTATACTGATCTCTTTTCCAATAACTGGGATCCCTTCTCCTGGAATAATGATCCATTCTCCTAGAATATTGGTTCTTTCTCCTGAAATATTGATCCCTTCTCCTGGAATTTTGATTCCATTTCCTGGAATAGTGATCTCTTCTCCAGGAATATTGATCCCTTCTGGAATAGTTATCTCTTCTCTAGTAATAGTGATCCCTTCTCCTGTAATAGTGATTCCCTCTCCAGTAATAAAAATCACTTCATCAGGAATAGTGATTCTTTCTCCAGTAATAATGATCACTTCTGGAAGACTAATCCCTTCTCCTAGAACAGTGAGCTCTTCTCCAGTAACAGGGATCCCTTCTCAAGGAATAGTGATCCCTTCTCCTGGAATAGTGATATCTTCTCCTGAAATAGTGATACCTTCTCCAGGAATAGTGATATCTTCTCTAAGAATAATGACCCCTTTTTCTGGAACAATGATCCCTTCACCAGGAATGGTGATCCCTTTTCCAGGAATAGTGATCCCTTCCCCAAAGATAGTGATGCCTTCTCCAGGAATAGTGATCCCTTCTCCAGGAATACTGATCTTTTCTCCAGGAATAAAGATCCCTTCTCCAAGAATAGTGGTTCCTTCTTCAGGAATAGTGATCCCATCTCCTGGAATGTATCCTGAGCCCTAACAAGATCCTGGTGTACTTCCACTACAACACCTTTCACAAATCTTTCTTTCATATTAAACAGAGTAAGAATTTCCAAGTTGCTCCCTTCTTCACTTGATTATAAGTCTTTTTCACATCCATAAATGTTGCATATACTTTCTTTTTGTCTATTAATATTTCTATCAATAGTCTGGATGAATAAATCTGATCTGCACGTCCCTTTTCCTTTATCAACCCACCTCATTATTTACCGTCAAGGGGTCCACTAATCTTTTCAGTAAGATTATTATCATTATACCATCTATCTTGCCAACTCTGCAACTTTCTTATGAATGCTTTTTATCAGGATGTCTATCAATAGCATCATAAAAATACTAATTCTTAAAGAATAGGTATCAAATAATTCTGAAAGCAGGGGAGAAAGAATACTTCCCATGTATTCCCCCACGTGTTGTAGAAGACGACTAAAGGGGGTGGAGCAGGGGGCTGGAAACCACCCTCCCTCCTTCAAATTTCTAAAAAGGGAAACAGGAGTAAGAGTCAAGCAGGGAGTGCTCATTCTCCTCTAAGGCTCAGGCTGGGGTGTCTGAATGTGTGTGGATGTAACCAAGATGAGAAGAAAGGTAGTATGTTTGAGGAAAGAAACCTGGATGTTCTGGTTCTGAGTGAAATGAAGCTCAAGAGTAAGGGGGAGAAGTGGTTTGGGAAACTCTCAGGAGTAAAGTCAGAGGTTGGTGACAAGGCAAGACATAAGGAGGGAGTAGCACTACACCTGAACCAGGAGTTGTGGGAGTGTGTGGTAGAGTGTAAGAAAGTAAATTCTAGATTGATGTGGGTAAAAGTGAAAGTGGATCGAGAGAGATGGGTGACTATTGGTACCTATGCACCTGGTCATGGGAAAAAAGATCATGAGAGGCAAGTGTTTTGGAAGCAGCAGAGAGAGAGAATGTGTTTGCTAGCAGCTTTGATGAACGAGACCGGGTTATAGTGATGGGTGATTTATATGTGAAGGTGAGTAATGTGGCTGTTGAGGATATAATTGATGTACACGGGGTTCTCAGTGTTGTAAGTGGAAACGGTGAAGAGCTAATGGATTTGTGTGCTGAAAAAGGACTAGTGATTGGGAATACCTGGTTTAAAAAGAGATATACATAATGATACATATGTGAGTAAGAGAGATGGTCAAAGGGCATTATAGGATTACGTGTTAACTGACAGGCATGTAAAAGAGAGACTTTTGGATGTTAATGTGCTGAAAGGGGCAGCTGGAGGGATGTCTAATCACTATCATGTTGAGGCAAAGGTGAAGTTCTGTAAAGGCTTTCAAAAAAGAAGAGAGAATGTTGGGGAGAAGAGACTGGTGAGAGTAAGTGAGCTTGGAAAGGACAATTGTGTGAGGAAGTAGCAAGAGAGATTGAGAGTAGAATGGCAAAAGGTGAGAAGAAATGACGTAAGGGGAGTAGGTGAGGAATGGGATGTATTTACAGAAGCAGAGATGGCTTGAACAAAAGATGCATGTGGCATGAGAAATGTGGGAGGTGGGGAGATTAGAAAGGGTGGTGAGTGGTGGGATGAAGAAGTAGGGTTGTTTGTGAAAGAGAAAAGAGAGGTGTTTGGATGATACTTGCAAGGAAGGAGTACAAATAACTGGGAGATGTATAAAAGAAAGTGGCAGGGGTTCAAGCGAAAGGTGCAAAGGTTGAAAAAGAGGGCAAATGAGAGTTGGGGTCAGAGAGTATAATTAAATTTTAGAGAGAAGAAAAAGATAGAGAGTATTTTGGTTGAGGTGGTGCGTGAAATGAGAGGGTTAGGGAGAATAGTTTGGTAAACAGAGAAGAAGTAGTGAAAGCTTTGCAAAAGATGAAAGCCAGCAAGGTGGAAGGTTTGGATGGTATTGCAGTGGAATTTATTAAAAAAGGGGATGACTGTGTTGTTGACTGGTTGGTAAGGATATTCAATGTATGTATGGTTCATGGTGAAGTGCCTGAGGGTTGGCAGAGTGCATGCATAGTACCATTGTACAAAGGCAGAGGGGACAAAGCTGAGTGTTCAAATTACAGAGGTATAAGTTTGTTTAGTATTCCTGGGAAATTATATGGGAGGGGATTGATTGAGAGGTTGAAGGGACGTACAGAGCATCAGATAGGGGAAGAGCAGTGTAGTTTCAGAAGTGGTAGAGGATGTGTGGATCAGGTGTTTGCTTTGAAGAATAAATGTGAGAAATACTTAGAAAAACAGATGGATCTGTATGTAGCATTTACGGATCTGGAGAAGGCATATGATAGAGCTGATAGAGACGCTCTGTGGAAGGTATTAAGAATATATGGTATGGGAGGTAAGTTGTTAGAAGCAGTGAAACATTTTTATCAAGGATGTACAGCATGTGTACGAGTAGGAAGAGAGGAAAGTGATTGGTTCTCAGTGAATGTCGGTTTGTGGCAGAGGTGCATGATGTCTCCATGGTTGTTTAATTTGTTTATGGATAGGGTTGTTAGGGAGGTGAATGCAAGAGTTTTGGAAAGAGGGGCAAGTATGCAGTCTGTTGTGGATGAGAGAGCTTGGGTTGTGCTGAGGAAGGTGGATGTGTTGGAAATGAGATGTTTGAGGACATGTGGTGTTAGGTGGTTTGATCAAGTAAGTAATAATAGAGAGATGTGTGGTAATAAGAAGAGTGTGGTTGAGAGAGCAGAAGAGGGTGTTTTGAAATGGTTTGGTCACATGGAGAGAATACGTGAGGAAAGATTGACAAAGAGGATATGTGTGTCAGAGGATGGATGGAACGAGAAGTGGGAGACTAAATTGGATGTGGAAGGATGGAGTGAAAAAGATTTTGCGCGATCAGGGCCTGAACATACAGGAGTGTGAAAGGAGTGCAAAGAATAGAGTGAATTGGAATGATGTGGTATACCGGGGTCAATGTTCTGTCAATGGATTGGACCAGAGCATGTCAAGTGTCTGGGTTAAACCATGAAAAATTTTGTGGGGCCTGGATGTGGAAAGGGAGCTGTGGTTTCGGTGCATTACACATGACAGCTAGGGACTGAATGTGAATGAATGTGGCCTTTGCTGTACTTTCCTAGCGCTACCTCGCGTATGTGCAGGGGGAGAGGGTGCATTCACCTCCCTAACAACCCCATCCATAAACAAATTAAACAACCATGGAGACATCACACACCCATGCTGCAAACCTACATTCACTGAGAACCAATCACTTTCCTCTCTTCCTACTAGTACACATGCCTTACATCCTCGATAAAAACTTTTCAATGTTTCTGACAACTTGCCTCCCACACCATATATTCTTAATACCTTCGACAGAGTATCTCTATCAACTCTATCATATGCCTTCTCCAGATCCATAAATGCTACATACAAATCCATTCGCTTTTCTAAGTATTTCTCAGACACATTCTTCAAAGCAAACACCTGATCCACACATCCTCTACCACTTCTGAAACCACACTGCTCTTCCCCAATCTGATGCTCTGTACATGCCTTCACCCTCTCAATCAATACCCTCCCATATAATTTCCCAGGAATACTCCTCAACAAACTTATACCTCTGTAATCTGAGCACTCACTTTTATCCCCTTTGCAAATAGTATGAAAAAAAAAATGATAATAATAATAACAGAAAGGCTATCAACACATTCTAAAAGCTACAGTCCTAATACTAAATGAATAAACATTTACTAATAATAGCCTCTAAATGATGCGCAGATATTCAGGTTATCATAAGAGTTCATTAACAATGTAAAAATTGGCAGAGTTTAAATGCCTAGTGTACAAATGGTGGAATATCTACTAACTACATGAAATTCATACTCAGGTGAATACATAAGCTTCGATACTCCCAGCACTGAATACTGGTCAGAGTACAAAGTCAGGTTCTCAAGGACTGCTGAAATCAGTGGAACCTGTAATTATCTTTATCATATTTAATTCACATCTACTGTTCAGAAATGAAGAAAATATGAAACTGCTGTGGATAAGCCATGGGTTATTGACAACACTTGTATACTGTGGTAGTCAGTCACATGTTGAGCTTGATGGGTTACATGGCAGATAGACAGTGTAGAGGGTACAGGATAGAGATGACAGCCAATTTGACATGCTTTTGATGATGCATAGATGATATCTAGGTCTGAACTTGTGCTTTACAGAAAACATGGTTAATGAAATAACAAAATGTATTTCTTGGAAGTATTTGGATGGGTTTGTCTTCCATAAGGAGAAAAATATTAACATCATATTGTCTTTAAAAAAAATAAGAAAAAAAAGAGTATGGCAGTCATGTCACAGCAGCAGCAGTGCTCTTCACTCTCAGGTCAAGAGACAGTTAAATTTCACAGATGGATAATTTTAGAAATCATTATGAGCTATAGGAGAGTAAGCCAATCACTGCCATCTCACACAACTAAGCGAACTAATGCCATACCATTCTACTGACTCCTTTTTCATGGAAGCACTACAAGGACAGAAGTATTCATTCCTTACTTGGGCACATTTTCTTTGTATTTGTCAACTTATATACCAATTTGGTGCCCAAAAAGTACATCCTTAAACCACACTATCATGGTAAGACTGCCATCCAGTGCTTAAATTCTTCCTTTGATGCATTTCTCTTTCATTCTAATCTATTTTTCCTATTTCCTGATTTCTGCTTTCCATCTGGCTTTTAAATGACAAGTGCTTTTCCTAGTCAAGCAAGCAACAGCCATTCACTCTTAATTAAATGCTGCTGTTGGATTTTAAAAACATGAAGATATAAGTTTGGAGAAAAATTCCATAAGGACCAAATTATTTTGAATAAGAAAGAGAAAAACATGAACAAGATGAAGGTATATATTTTCACACAAAAGTGAACAAACAACATGGAACTTGCCTATCTGGTGTGGTGGTCAGGGTTGAGAATGAAAGGTCACAGCCTGTATCATTCTTCAGAGCAAATGGTATGAATGGAGAGCGGCGGCGGTAACCTTGAGGACTTACTACCATTGCCTTACAAGTTCCTTCACTGGACACTATACTGTTTTCTACCTCTAACCTGTATAAATAAAAAAAAATAATTAAAGTCCATCTGGGCATGAAGAGCATAAAAACCATCAACTGTATAGGTAAAATCATAAAATAACAACTGAAATACTTTTTTGGTGTAGCAATGTTGTGTCAGGGATATACTGTAAGACATAGAAAGAGTAACTACCTATGTGCACCCATTATGAGATTTTGCCAAAATGGTAAGACTGAAACTGGTAAGACTACCTTGTGGTGCTCACCTAACATCTTACTTGAAAAACAATACTCTTTCTCTCTTTCCATCTGCACTAGATAATTATCTCATCTGGATTCATCTACAACTAATTTCAATGACATGTCAACATATCAATGCTACTGTACTTGTTCTAACTTTTCTAGTCAGGCTTTCAAATTTTTTGCTTGACATATTTTTGGTGTGTTCCATGGTGTTCTTGAAGATTTAACAGCCCTGTACCTTCCTTGTTGAGAACCTTTCAGGTTCAAAATATTTTCCCTTATATATTTCCCTACTACTTTATACATTTCATCTTACATATGACTACTGCCACCTCTTCTCTCTCTTTAGCAAAGCACTTTCCATAACCCTCTCACTTCACATACCTCTCCAATTCAAGCACCCTACATCTGCCACCCTATCATCAAGCACATTAAAGAATCCTACAAAAATACTCACTCCACCTCCTCACCTCATCCCTACCTGTTACAACTTCCCCATTTTCCCTGTCCAATGATGTACCCATTTGTTCTTTTGTTTTCCACATACAATTAACCTCCTTCCAAAATATCTTGTGTTCCTAGAAGTTCAATGATACTTGCTCACCTAAACTCAAATTTGCCATCTTTTTTAAAACTACACCTTCTCCTTCACCTCCTGTCACTTTATTTTGTTTATTTCCCAATCATTTGCATTCATTTCATGTAAGCACTACCCATACACTTCTCTTTTCTCTTTCACTAACAACTTTACTTCTTAATCCTAACACTTACTGCCCTGTTTCAACTGCAACACAAATCTCTTGTACATGCCAGTGTTTCTTCCATTGATATCTCCCATTTCTTACCCACACCCCTTGCTTCATGTGGTTTCACCTTTTACCAATTAAGACCCAATCTCTCCTCTAACGCACCTCTTTCCCAAATTCACTTGCTTTTATCGCCCCTCAAATCTCTACCCTTACCTCCAATAAATAATGGTCAGATATTCCACTCATTGCCCCTCTCAATGCATAAATATCCAAGTCTCTCTTTAACACACCAATCAATTAGAATATATTCCAATAATGCCCTCTTTCCATCTCTCCTATTCACCCATGTATACTTATGCATGTAGCTAAGGTCTCTTAATTCTCACACCATCTTAGATGCTGTGGCCAAATCTATGAAGCACAATTTAGTACTGGCCTTATGTACAACATGAATAGCTTGTTAAATATTTCCTAATTTACATACTTGAAAGCTATTCTGATATCTTTTTTTCATGATGAAGGCTACAGTCACAGACAGAAGTCCACATCAGGCCTAAACTGAAATATAGAGAGGTTTGTGAAAGGGAAAAATAAGAGGCAATTGAAAGTATCTACAAATTTTGGAGGAAGTGTGCTTGATCACAGTTACTGGGAAAGACAATTGGGGGTAGAGGGTTCCAAAGCTCTGAGATGTTGGGAAAGAGGTAGTTATCAAAATGGCCCACCCTTGAGTTGCCAACAGCCACACAATAATCATGTGATGCAGCAACTTGCCAAGTATTGTGTGGTCTAGCTAGTGCTGGATGCACAAAGGCAGCCGGCTCTTAGAAACAAAAACCAAAGTAATACCTACCGAAAAGGGAAAATTAGCCAATCGTGCAGAAAAGGGCAAGAGGATCAAATTTTGAAATTAGCCTGAGAGAGTTTATAAGTTGGACTGCTTTTGAATCAACTCTGTCAGATAAGAATGCAAAGCTAGAACCACCCCCAATGTGAGAACAGTACTCCATACAAGGGAAGATCAATTCTTTGTACAAATGGAACAACTGTTTGGAACAAAAGAAATTTCAACATCTAAGTAAGACACACATTTTCTTAGAGGCAAACTTAACTATTTCTGTAACACTGGGTTTCAAACACAGAGATGTTATGGTAATACTTAGTTTGTTCACTGAGTCAAAAGATGGAACTACAGAACCATAGAAAGAGAGAGGAAAGTTATTAGGAATTTTTGATAGAAATATGTGCAGAAACTGGGTGTTGAAAACATAAAACTTATATTTCAGTTACCTCACTGAGATATCCTGTCCAAGTCTGATTTTATAGAGGAAGTTGCGTTGAAATGAGATGTAGATCGAAAAAGAGAAGAGCAAAATTGAAGGATGTGGAGGAATGCAATGCTGAGTTGTCTGGTTATTTGTGGAAGAAACAAATTGTTGATGAAAAGGAAGATAAGTGTAGGAGACAGGACAGAGTCTTGAGGGAACATGCCATTGATGGAGAAAGGGAAAAAGACTGATCCATTAACAACCACAGAGACTGATCAGCCAGAGAAGAGCAAAGTGAAAATGGGAAGCCAATAAAGAGGGACTTAGAGATGAGACCCCAGTTCTACACCATGTCAAAGGCTTTGGATATATCAAGGGCATCTACTTAGGATTCCTAAAAATCTCCCTGGGATGATGACCATACATTAGTGAGATAGGAAAGAATGTCACCAGTGGATCTCACCTTTTGGAAGATATACTGATGATCAATGGGAAGGCTGTGAGATTCAAGATGTCTAAGGATATGGGAGTTTAGGGATTCAAAGACTTTGGATATGGTAGATGTCAAAACAACACGACAATAGCTGGAGGGGTTGGAACCATCATTCCTTTTAGGGATGGGATACATACCAATGCATGCTTCCAAGAAGGGAAAGTTCTGTTTTTTAAACAGAAATGGAACATACAAGAAAACACAGGTACAAGGTCAAAGCCTTGCTTTTGTACAGAGAGAGAAGCACTTTTTGATAATTTTCAAAAGAAATTATGGGAAAGGGCAAAGGATTTGTAACAGGAGAATCAGGAGGTGACAGAATGTTAGACATCCAAAGTAGAATTAGAGGAGAAACGGGAACCAAAGAGAGAGGGACTTAGAGATGAGACCCCAGTTCTACACCATGTCAAAGGCTTTGGATATATCAAGGGCATCTACTTAGGATTCCTAAAAATCTCCCTGGGATGATGACCATACATTAGTGAGATAGAAAAGAATGTCACCGGTGGATCTCACCTTTTGGAAGATATACTGATGATCAACGAGAAGGCTGTGAGATTCAAGATGTCTAAGGATATGGGAGTTTAGGGATTCAAAGACTTTGGATATGGTAGATGTCAAAACAACACGACAATAGTTGGAGGGGTTAGAACCGTCATTCCTCTTAGGGATGGGATATATACCAATGCATGCTTCCAAGAAGGGAAAGTTCTGTTTTTAAACAGAAATGGAACATACAAGAAAACACAGGTACAAGGTCAAAGCCTTGCTTTTGTACAGAGAGAGAAGCACTTTTTGATAATTTTCAAAAAAATTATGGGAAAGGGCAAAGGATTTGTAACAGGAGAATCAGGAGGTGACAGAATGTTAGACATCCAAAGTAGAATTAGAGGAGAAACAGGAACCAAAGAGAGTTGCTTTGTCTACGGGAGAGACAGCTATAATACCATAAAAACTGAAAAGTGAAGGACAGGTGGAACACCAAAAGTTATTAACAATGCCATTAGCTAACCAAGACCAAAAAAACAATAGTGGGTGACGAGGAGAGGTTATCACACTTCTTCTGAATGAAGTAATTCTTTGCCAAAATGGAGTTACACGAAAGAGAGGTTTTCCAAACCTGATATGTCAGATCCTTCGCCTGTATGGCCTCAAAACAGAAGCGAATGAACCATGGATTGGCAGAAGAAGTCATCTTGGAGGAAAGGGGACAAAAGCTTCCATTCCTGCAACTATAACCTCTGCAATGCATTTGGTGGAGGCACTAGCATCACCATAGAAGAGACAGTAATTTCCCCAAGTCAGAAGAGAATTTTTGTAAGTTTTTCAAGTCAGCTTTCTTGTGGTGCCAATATTTACATTTAGAAAAGAGTGCTGGAGAGAGAGGTGCCATTAAAATAGATACATTTGCGAGAGTATGGTCATGTGAACCAACTGAGTAAGGCTGTGGAAATACAGCATGAAGGATTAAAGGTGAAAAACAGATCCAGAATATTAGGAGAGTGGTCACAGTGGTCAGGAATATGGGTGGGGTGGGAGATAATTTGCTTTGGATCATTGTGAATGGAGAATATGAGGGCTTCAATCCCCCAACATCCATATGGGGGCCAGTCAATCAATTCCCTGTAGTGAACATTGAAATCCCCTTGGTAGAGGATTTCATCTTGTGAGATGCCATAATCTCATGGCCAAAGATGTGACAGCTGAAGAAAATACGAAATCTGAAGAATTAGGAGAGCAGTAGGTGAAACACAGGATGAGTGTGGTAGCTGGGAGGCACCTGAGCCAGATGACACCAAAGTTTGGGGATTCGAGGTCCTTGAGAAGTGGATTAAGTTTGTTGATATCAGAATAAACACCATAATACCTTTGAACCAGAATCATGAGTGAAGATTATGGTTGGATATGAAAAAGGGATTAGTATGAATATCATTAGACAACTGGGTCTGAGAGAGATGTTAGGAGAGGTACTAGGAAGATGATGTTTAACAGAAAAGAGGTTACTAGAGAGACCAAGAATGTTGCTATAGTAAATAGAAAAAAGGGGCAGGTTGTGATAAGGACTGGTACTACTACTGTCAGGGCCCTCCCTCTCATTGACAGTAAATTCAGGCGGGAAACCCAAAGATTCTTAGCAACTTATGATGCCAGGGACTTGGGGCCATAGGTCTGTTGGACTCCATCATGATTAAATTAAAAAACAACTGTGGTGACATATGACAACAGAACTTATATGAAGAATATGAGTGAGGTTTGAGTAGGTGTTTGGTGCATGTTAGATGATTGTAGGAATACCCTGGTAGTCCCATTTTGATGAGACAGAAAGTAAGACCAGCAATCTTAATGTGGAGACAGTTTGTCTCCTTTACTATTCTCCTAATATGAGACTCTGGTGACAAGTTAGGGCTATGTCCACTCCCAAGTCCTTCTCACACATAGAATCCTGAAGCTTATTTCCTACCAAGTAATAATCAAATTGAGGCTGTGTTGCACTGTGTCCCATCCTCATTACTCTGCAATTGATCAAGCTGAATTTCATCAACCACATTTCAGACTAACTTTGCAGTCTGTTTAGGCTCCTTTGTATAATGAAGCAATCCTCCTCACTTTTCACCAACATATTCAGGTAGGATTCCATACCTTCAGTTAAGTCAATAAGATCAAGAGGAGTAATGTGTGTATGTATCAATAAATAAATGGATATATAAAAAAATGGTTTATTTAAGTCTGGTGGCCATATGACTGAAAATATTCAATTCAGAAATTACAGAATTGGAGGGTCACAATTGTAATTAGTTAATTAACCACATAAAAGTTTGAGATCAAGATGGGGTTGGATACTTCTCTGCTTAGTATAAGCACAAAAGTGAGGTTTATCTGTATTGTACAGGATGTTTTACAGAGCAAATTCTTTGGTTTTATACTTTACGCATTTACAGGTGATCAACTGAACACTAAATGATGAAAAATTATAAACTGGTTGAGACATTATGTAATTATTGGGAACATTACATGATGAATATTTTCACTTTGGTTGCATTAGAGTAACTGAGTAGTCAACATTCACATAACTAAGGGAAAACTACACTATTTGCTTATTTGGAGCTTAGTGGAACAGAATGACTGAGGACATGGTTAAAGGAGAGGATGTATGATGACTGAGAATGTTCAACAGATGGGGCCCCACAAGTGTAAAACTCCCTCCCCATATAGTACAAAAAGATAACTGAAAATAAGTAATTAATTCTTCATGGACTGTTTATGGCATTCATAACAGTATGTATACAACTATTCTTGTATCTGTTTGTGTGACCATTGGTTGGTATAGGTGACTGTGGTGATAGACATCAGTCAATGGAGGATAGGGTAAGAACCATGCTAGTGCTGGTACCTGTCACTGTCGTGGTGTTTACAGTGGGCAATCGTATATCTAACTCTCTATACATTTAAGAAGATTCTCATTGAAAAGCTGATTCACTACTTCACTGGTGTGAGGGTCAAATTATAGGTCAGTTTCAAGGTGATTAGATTAGGCAACCACAGCTCCAACACACCCCTCTCAGGAAACAAACTCTTACTAGTTTACTGATAAAGTTATCTAATATACATCTCTTTCACAAAAGAATTCATCAGAAGTATATACTCTTATGCAAAGATAGTGGTTCCAGTCAGGCATAATCCAAGTATCCTGAGAGAGGGGAGGGGTTATATATGGACAGTACTTACAAGGAAGGAGTGCAAACAATAGGATATATATATAAGAGAAAGTGGAAGGAGGTAAAGAGGAAAGTGCAGGGTTGGAAAAGAGGACAAATAAGAATTGGGGTAAGCAAGTATCAGTAAACTTTAGGAAGAATAAGAATTTTTTGGGGGAAGGCAAATAACATGCAAAAAACGAGGGGTAAAATGAGAACATCAGGGAAGGGGACAAATGGAGAAGTGTTAACAAGTAATGATGAAGTGAGGAAGAGTTGGAATGAGTATTCTGAATGACTGCTGAATATGTCTGATGATAAAGTGGCAGATGTAGGGTGTCTGGATTGGGCTGGTATGCAAAGTGAGAATGTCATAGAAAGTGGATGGTGAAAAGAGAGGGGGTGATGATAGCCAGGCATAAGATAAAATGTGACTAGGTAACTGGAGTGCATGGTATTGCAGTTGAATTTCTGAAGAAAGGGGGTAACTGTGTTGTAGATTTGTTAGTTATGAGTTTCTGTGTATGTGTGTATCACGGTGAAAAGCCTGAAGATTAGCAAAATGCATGTGTAGTGCCAATGTACAAAGGTAGGAGGAATACATAGAGGTAAGGTTCAAACTACAAAGGAATAAGCTTGTTGAGAGTACCTGTTAAGTTGTATGGGAGAGTGGTGATTGAGAGGGTGAACGTAGGAACAGAGTATCGAGTGGGGAGGAAAAGTGTATTTCAGAAATGCTAGAGGATGTGTGGATCAGGTGTTTGCTATAAAAAATGTGAGTGAGAAATGCTTAAAGAAACAGAAGGATATGTATGTGGCATTTATGGATCTGGAGGTATTAAGGATATATAGTGTTGGTGGAAAGCTTTTAGAAGCTGTGAGAAGCTTTTATGAATGGTGTCAAGCATGGGTACAAGTGGGAAAAGAGGGGAGTGAGAGGTTCCTAGTAAAGATTGATCTGCAGCAGGGGTGTGTGATGTCTCCATGGCTGTTTGATTTGTTTATGGATGGGATGGGGAGAGAGATAAATGCAAGTCATGAGAGAAGGGCAAATATGCAATCTATGGGGAAGAATGGGCTCGGGAAGTGAATTGGTTGTTGTTTGCCAATGATACAGCACTGGTGCCACATTCAAGTGAGAAACTGCAGAAGCTGGTGACAGTATTTGGAGGAGTGTGTGAAATGAGGAAGTTGAGAGTAAATAAGAATAAAGGCAAGGTTATTAGGTTTTAGCAGGGTTGAGAATCAAATCAGTCTGGGTAAACATTTGGAGAAAATTTGGAGGAAGTGAAGCATTTTACATACCTAAGATTGGACATGGCAGGGAATGGAACCATGGAGGTGGAAGTGAGTCACAGGGCAGGTGAAGGGGTGAAAGTTTTGGAAGCACAGAAGAATAGGTAGAAAGAGAAAATGTTATCTGGGAGGGCAAAAATGGTCATGTTTGAGGGCATAGTAGTTCCAACATCTTTATGTGGATGCAAGGTATGGGCTAAAGATGATGTGCAGATGAGGTTGGAAGTGTTGGAAATGAGAACAATAGGTGGTATGAAGTGGTCTAGTTGAGTAAGAAATATAAGGGTAAGAGAGAGGTGTAGTAATAAAAAGAATTGGGGGGAGAGCTGAAAAGGGTGTGCTGGAATGGTCTGGACATATGAAAAGAATGAGAGGGGAGAGGTTAACAAAGAAATGGTGGGAAAAAGGTGTAGACCAAATTAGAGATGGAAGAATTGAGTGAAAACAATTTTGGGTGATTGGGGCCTGAACATGCATGAAAAAGAAAGGCATTTTTTTTGTGCACTACACATGAAGCCAGAGAATGTAAGCAAATGAATATGGTCTTTCTCCATATGTTCCTAACACTACCTTGTTAATGCGGGAAATGGCTACAAAAAAAAAATTTGCTCTAGTTTCCTGGTTAAGCCATCACATATTTCTCATTCATTTTCAGTATTTTCCAAGGCATTCTTGTTGAAGACTTAATTACCATGCTTCTTCCATACTGAGAGGCTTTAGGTTTTACTTAAACTTTATTTTATAACTTTGATTTGATACCATATGCAAATTATATCTTCTCTACTTTTTTTTTGGCTATATAGTTGCAGTTTTTTTAGCCTTTCATGGCAGTTCATATGTTCTAGCCACTAGGTTTTGCTTGTGAAGTGCTTATGAAATCTCTATCTATCTACAGTGAAACTTCTGTTGTCTGTAACTCGAGACAACAAAATGTTCAAACCAACATATTTTTTCATTTTCAATTGGCAACCTTCCAATATAAAAAAAGAAATGAAAAAATCAGAAAAATACATGAAAAATATTTCAAACTGCATGCACACCACACAATGATTAGTATACAGACCACCTAGTGTTTTGTGGTGCAGGTGGTTGTTTACCGGTACCATGTGCTCTCTGGCATGGTGTTTTGTGTTGGTCTTGCACATTTATGTATCATGTGCACGTTCAATAAATCCAGTGACAATGTCCCCTTAAGGCAACAACAGCAATTGCCTGAAAGTTTCTTGAAGCCATCTATGTCTCGCATGAAGTGAAAGAGGAACATCTTAAGCCACGAAAACAAGATGGAGTCATGCATGAGGCTGACTAAGAGCAAGTCCCACGCAGCACTTATGAAGGACTTCATCATCGGCATTACGAGTATTCATGACATCACCAAAGATGACTATTCACGACACCACCAAACAGCAGAAGATAGAGGCATTTAGGACAGCATATTCACTTACATATATTAGAATTTCTCTAAGAGAAAATATTTACAAATTGGTAAGAATATTTCAAAATATGTATACAGTAGAAAATGCATGAAAACTTCCGTGAGAGTTGGTGGGTGGAGTAAATGACAGTTCCTGAGTGAAGCTATCATGTTCCCGTCAACAGGTCAGTCTCAAAATTACAACCACTGTGTGCGGATCTGTGCTACCTATGCAATTTCAAGATACTGCTAATGTGAATTTCCTACAACCTACTGTGTTTGTGTTTGTAAAATGGCTTCCAAATATCCATCAATATCTTCTCCCACTCTAGAATCAGCAGTTAAACTGAATACTTCTATGACCTTAGAAATGAAGCTAGAAATCCTATGACATGCTGATGCTAATAAGGGAGTGTCACTCTGGTAGAAAGTAAGCTGGACCCTCTGTGAGGGGTAACAGGTGGAGTAAGTGTGGCCCTAGGTGGAGCACACCATGCTCATGTCAGAAGATCAGTCTCACAGTTAGCACAGCTGTGTGTGGACCTGTGCTACTTGTGCAATTTGGGTATATCTCTGCTACTGTGATTTTTCTGTTGGTTAATACGGCATCCAAACACTGAACATCTTCTACCCGATAACCAGCACTTAAACAGAAGAGAACCTCATTGACCTTAGAAACAAAACTAGAAATCTTACAATGTGTTGATTCTAATTAGGGAGCATCAGCACTTGGGTGTGCTTACCACCAGGGTGAATCTACAATCTGCAATATAAAGGAGAATGCAGAGAAAATTCAATGTGCTGTGGTACACTACTCCACACTATGCTAAGACAACCACAGGGGTTAGAAATTCACCTATGGAGAAGATGGAGAAAATGGTCTCATGATACACCGAGCATCATGAGATGAAGAAGAAAAGCATCCTTAGCAACATTCAGCTCAGGTCTAAAACTCTGAAGATTTATGCGAGTTTATGTAAAGAAAACAATGTAGCTAAGCCAGAGATGTTTCAAGCAGGTAAAGAAAGGCTAGAAAAGTTTCTTTAATGTCAGAAGCAACATAATGTGCAGGTAACTCGAAAATCTGCCCATGCTATAAGTGATTCTCTTTGTGTAAAGTTTTTGTAGAAAATAATCTTGCAGAAAAGTAAGGGATGGGCAATTTCTGAATTATCTATCAAAAATAAAATTCAAATAACTAGTATTTTTGTTATCCAAAATGGCCAAATTCAAATAACCAGTATTTTTGTTATCCAAAAGGGCCAATTTCCCCAAGCATTTCAGATAAAAGAAGTTGATTGTATTATTGCTATCATTTTTTACACTTGATCACTATTTCCCACTTAGCGGGTAGCACCAGGAAACAGATGAAGAACGACCCATCCACTCATACAAACATATATATATATTTATCATACCTTATTTTGCTCTGTCGTTGTCTCCCGCGTTAGCGAGGTAATGCAAGGAAAGAGACGAAAGAATGGCCCAATCCACCCACATACACGTACTTACATACACGTCCACACACGCAAATATTTATTTACTTTATTTTTTATTTATTTTACTTTGTCCCTGTCTCCCGCGTTGGCAAGGTAGCGCAAGGAAAAAGATGAAAGAATGGCCCATCCCACCCACATACATATGTATATACATACACGTCCACACATGCAAATATACATACCTATACATCTCAACGTATACATATATATATATATATATACACACACAGACATATACATATATACACATGTACATAATTCACACTCTCTGCATTTATTCATTCCCATCGCCACCACGCCACACATGAAATAACAACCCCCTCCCCCCTCATGTGTGCGAGGTAGTGCTAGGAAAAGACAACAAAGGCCCCATTCGTTCACACTCAGTCTCTAGCTGTCATGTAATAATGCACCGAAACCACAGCTCCCTTTCCACATCCAGGCCCCACACAACTTTACATGGTTTTCCCCAGACGCTTCACATGCCCTGCTTCAATCCATTGACAGCACATCGACCCCGGTATACCACATCGTTCCAATTCACTCTATTCCTTGCACGCCTATCACCCTCCTGCATGTTCAGGCCCCGATCACTCAAAATCTTTTTCACTCCATCTTTCCACCTCCAATTTGGTCTCCCATTTCTCCTCGTTCCCTCCACATCTGACACATATATCCTCTTAGTCAATCTTTCCTCACTCATTCTCTCCATGTGACCAAACCATTTCAAAACACCCTCTTCTGCTCTCTCAACCATGCTCTTTTTATTACCACACATCTCTCTTACCCTATTATTACTTACTCGATCAAACCACCTCACACCACATATTGTCCTCAAACATCTCATTTCCAGCACATCCACCCTCCTGCGCACAACTCTATCCATAGCCCATGCCTCGCAACCATACAACATTGTTGGAACCACTATTCCTTCAAACATACCCATTTTTGCTTTCCGAGATAATGTTCTCGACTTCCAAACATTCTTCAACGCTCCCAAAAATTTTTCCCCTCCCCCACCGTATGATTCACTTCCATGGTTCCATCCGCTGCCAGATCCACTCCCAGATATCTAAAACACTTCACTTCTTTCAGTTTTTCTCCATTCAAACTTACCTCCCAATTAACTTGACCCTCAACCCTACTGTACCTAATAACCTTGCTCTTATTCACATTTACTCTCAACTTTCATCTTTCACACACTTTACCAAACTCAGTCACCAGCTTCTGCATTTTCTCACATGAATCAGCCACCAGCGCTGTATCATCAGCGAACAACAACTGACTCACTTCCAAAGCTCTCTCATCCACAACAGACTGCATACTTGCCCCTCTTTCCAAAACTCTTGCATTCACCTCCCTAACAACCCCATCCACAAACAAATTAAACAACCATGGAGACATCACACACCGCTGCCACAAACCTACATTCACTGAGAACCAATCACTTTCCTCTCTTCCTACACGTACACATGCCTTACATCCTCCATAAAAACTTTTCACAGCTTCTAACAACTTGCCTCCCACACCACCAGCACTGTATCATCAGCAAACAACAACTGACTCACTTCCAAAGCTCTCTCATCCACAACAGACTGTATACTTGCCCCTCTTTCCAATACTCTTGCATTCACCTCCCTAACAACCCCATCCATAAACAAATTAAACAACCATGGAGACACCACACATCCCTGCCGCAAACCTACATTCACTGAGAACCAATCACTTTCCTCTCTTCCTACATGTACAAATGCCTTACGTCCTCCATAAAAACTTCTCACTTACCTCCTACACCACATATTCTTAATACCTTCCACAGAGCATCTCTATCAACTCTATCATATGCCTTCTCCAGATCCATAAATGCTACATTCAAATCCATTTGCTTTTCTAAGTATTTCTCACATACATTTTTCAAAGCAAACACCTGATCCACACATCCTCTACCACTTCTGAAACCACACTGCTCTTCCCCCGATCTGATGCTCTGTACATGCCTTCACCCTCTCAATCAATACCCTCCCATATAATTTACCAGGAATACTAAACAAACTTATACCTCTATAATTTGAGCACTCACCTTTGTCCCCTTTGCCTTTACACAATGGCACTATGCAAGCATTCAGCCAATCCTCAGGCACCTCACCATGAATCATACATACGTTACATAACCTTACCAACCAGACAACAACACAGTCACCCCCTTTTTTATGAATTACACTGCAATACCATAAAAACCCGCTGCCTTGCCGGCTTTCATCTTCCACCAAGCTTTTACTACCTTTTCTCTGTTTACCAAATCATTTTCCCTAACCCTCTCAATTTGCACACCACCTCGACCAAAACACCCTATATCTGCCCCTCTATCATCAAACACATTCAACAAAACTTCAAAATACTCACTCCACCTCCTTTTCACATCACCACTACTTGTTAGACCCCTTCACTGAAGTTCCCATTTGTTCCCTTGTCTTACGCACTTTATTTACCTCCTTCCAAAACATCTTTTTATTCTCCCTAAAATTTAATGATACTCTCTCACCCCAACTCTCATTTGCCCTCTTTTTCACCTCTTGCACCTTTCTCTTGACCTCCTGCCTCTTTCTTTTATACATCACCCACTCATTTGCATTATTTCCCTGCAAAAATCATCCAAATGCCTCTCTCTTCTCTTTCACTAATAATCTTACTTCTTCATCACACCACTCACTACCCTTTCTAACCAGCCCACCTCCCACTCTTCTCATGCCACAAGCATTTTTTGTGCAAGCCATCACTGCTTCCCTAAATGCATCCAATTCCTCCCCCACTCCCCTTACCTCCTTTGTTCTCACCTTTTTCCAATCTGTACTCAGTCTCTCCTGGTACTTCCTCACACAAGTCTCCTTCCCAGGCTCACTCACACTCACCACTCTCTCCACCCCAACATTCTCTCTTCTTTTCTGAAAACCCATGCAAATCTTCAGCTTAGTCTCCACAAGATAATGATCAGACATCCCTCCAGTTGTACCTCTCAGCACATTAACATCCAAAAGTCTCTCTTTTGCGCGCCTATCAATTAAAACGTAATCCAATAACGCTCTGTGGCCATCTTTCCTACTTACATACGCATACTTATGTATATCTCACTTTTTAAACCAGGTATTCCCAATCACCAGTCCTTTTTCAGCACATTAATCTACAAGCTCTTCACCATTTCCAATTACAACACTGAACACCCCATGTATACCAATTATTCCCTCAACTGCCACATTACTCACCTTTGCATTCAAATCACCCATCACTATAACCCGGTCTCGTGCATCAAAACCACTAACACGCTCATTCAGCTGCTCCCAAAACATTTGCCTCTCATGATCTTTCTTCTCATGCCCAGGTGCATATGCACCAATAATCACCCATCTCTCTCCATCAACTTTCAGTTTTACCCATATCAATCTAGAGTTTACTTTCTTACACTTTATCACATACTCCCACCACTCCTGTTTCAGGAGCAGTGCTACTCCTTCCCTTGCTCTTGTCCTCTCACTAACCCCTGACTTTACTCCCAAGACATTCCCAAACCACTCTTCTCCTTTACCCTTGAGCTTCGTTTCACTCAGAGCCAAAACATCCAGGTTCCTTTCCTCAAATATACTACCTATCTCTCTTTTTTCTCATCTCGGTTACATCCACACACATTTAGACACCCCAGTCTGAGCCTTCGAGGAGATTGAGCACTCCTCGCGTGACTCCTTCTTCTGTTTCCCCTTTTAGAAAGTTAAAATACAAGGAGGGGAGGGTTTCTAGCCCTCCGCTCCCGTCCCCTTTAGTTGCCTTCTACGACACGTGAGGAATGTGTGGGAAGTATTCTTTCTCCCCTGTCCCCAGGGATATATATATATATATATATATATATATATATATATATATATATATATATATATATATATATATACTTCCCACGTATTCCTCGCGTGTCGTAGAAAGCGACTAGAGGGGACGGGAGCGGGGGGCCAGAAATCCTCCCCTCCTTGTATTAACTTTCTAAAATGGGAAACAGAAGAAGGAGTCACGCGGGGAGTGCTCATCCTCCTCGAAGGCTCAGAGTGGGGTGCCTAAATGTGTGTGGATGTAACCAAGATGTGAAAAAAGGAGAGATAGGTAGTATGTTTGAGGAAAGGAACCTGGATGTTTTGGCTCTGAGTGAAACGAAGCTCAAGGGTAAAGGGGAAGAGTGGTTTGGGAATGTCTGGGGAGTAAAGTCAGGGGTTAGTGAGAGGACAAGAGCAAGGGAAGGAGTAGCAATACTCCTGAAACAGGAGTTGTGGGAGTATGTGATAGAATGTAAGAAAGTAAATTCTCGATTAATATGGGTAAAACTGAATGTTGATGGAGAGAGGTGGGTGATTATTGGTGCATATGCACCCGGGCATGAGAAGAAAGATCATGAGAGGCAAGTGTTTTGGGAGCAGCTGAATGAGTGTGTTAGTGGTTTTGATGCACGAGACCGGGTTATAGTGATGGGTGATTTGAATGCAAAGGTGAGTAATGTGGCAGTTGAGGGAATAATTGGTATACATGGGGTGTTCAGTGTTGTAAATGGAAATGGTGAAGAGCTTGTAGATTTATGTGCTGGAAAAGGACTGATGATTGGGAATACCTGATTTAAAAAGCGAGATATACATAGGTATACTTATGTAAGTAGGAGAGATGGCCAGAGAGCGTTATTGGATTACGTGTTAATTGACAGGCGTGCGAAACAAAGACTTTTGGATGTTAATGTGCTGAGAGGTGCAACTGGAGGGATGTCTGATCATTATCTTGTGGAGGCTAAGATGAAGATTTGTATGGGTTTTCAGAAAAGAAGAGTGAATGTTGGGGTGAAGAGGGTGGTGAGAGTAACTGAGCTTGGGAAGGAGACCTGTGTGAGGAAGTACCAGGAGAGACTGAGTACAGAATGGAAAAAGGTGAGAACAATGAAAGTAAGGGGAGTGGGGGAGGAATGGGATGTATTTAGGGAATCAGTGATGGATTGCGCAAAAGATGCTTGTGGCATGAGAAGAGTGGGAGGTGGGTTGATTAGAAAGGGTAGTGAGTGGTGGGATGAAGAAGTAAGAGTATTAGTGAAGGAGAAGAGAGAGGCATTTGGACGATTTTTGCAGGGAAAAAATGCAATTGAGTGGGAGATGTATACAAGAAAGAGAAAGGAGGTCAAGAGAAATGTGCAAGAGGTGAAAAAAAGGGCAAATGAGAGTTGGGGTGAGAGAATATCATTAAATTTTAGGGAGAATAAAAAGATGTTCTGGAAGGAGGTAAATAAAGTGTGTAAGACAAGGGAGCAAATGGGAACTTCAGTGAAGGGCGCAAATGGGGAGGTGATAACAAGTAGTGGTGATGTGAGAAGGAGATGGAGTGAGTATTTTGAAGGTTTGTTGAATGTGTTTGATGATAGAGTGGCAGATATAGGGTGTTTTGTTCGAGGTGGTGTGCAAAGTGAGAGGGTTAGGGAAAATGATTTGGTAAACAGAGAAGAGGTAGTGAAAGCTTTGCGGAAGATGAAAGCCGGCAAGGCAGCAGGTTTGGATGGTATTGCAGTGGAATTTATTAAAAAAGGGGGTGACTGTATTGTTGACTGGTTGGTAAGGTTATTTAATGTATGTATGACTCATGGTGAGGTGCCTGAGGATTGGCGGAATGCGTGCATAGTGCCATTGTACAAAGGCAAAGGGGATAAGAGTGAGTGCTCAAATTACAGAGGTATAAGTTTGTTGAGTATTCCTGGTAAATTATATGGGAGGGTATTGATTGAGAGGGTGAAGGCATGTACAGAGCATCAGATTGGGGAAGAGCAGTGTGGTTTCAGAAGTGGTAGAGGATGTTTGGATCAGGTGTTTGCTTTGAAGAATGTATGTGAGAAATACTTAGAAAAGCAAATGGATTTGTATGTAGCATTTATGGATCTGGAGAAGGCATATTATAGAGTTGATAGAGATGCTCTGTGGAAGGTATTAAGAATATATGGTGTGGGAGGAAAGTTGTTAGAAGCAGTGAAAAGTTTTTATCGAGGATGTAAGGCATGTGTATCTGTAGGAAGAGAGGAAAGTGATTGGTTCTCAGTGAATGTAGGTTTGCGGCAGGGGTGTGTGATGTCTCCATGGTTGTTTAATTTGTTTATGGATGGGGTTGTTAGGGAGGTAAATGCAAGAGTTTTGGAAAGAGGGGCAAGTATGAAGTCTGCTGGGGATGAGAGAGCTTGGGAAGTGAGTCAGTTGTTGTTCGCTGATGATACAGCGCTGGTGGCTGATTCATGTGAGAAACTGCAGAAGATGGTGACTGAGTTTGGTAAAGTGTGTGGAAGAAGAAAGTTAAGAGTAAATGTGAATAAGAGCAAGGTTATTAGGTACAGTAGGGTTGAGGGTCAAGTCAATTGGGAGGTGAGTTTGAATGGAGAAAAACTGGAGGAAGTGAAGTGTTTTAGATATCTGGGAGTGGATCTGGCAGCGGATGGAACCATGGAAGCGGAAGTGGATCATAGGGTGGGGGAGGGGGCGAAAATTCTGGGATCCTTGAAGAATGTGTGGAAGTCGAGAACATTATCTCGGAAAGCAAAAATGGGTATGTTTGAAGGAATAGTGGTTCCAACAATGTTGCATGGTTGCGAGGCGTGGGCTATGGATAGAGTTGTGCGCAGGAGGATGGATGTGCTGGAAATGAGATGTTTGAGGACAATGTGTGGTGTGAGGTGGTTTGATCGAGTGAGTAACGTAAGGGTAAGAGAGATGTGTGGAAATAAAAAGAGCGTGGTTGAGAGAGCAGAAGAGGGTGTTTTGAAGTGGTTTGGGCACATGGAGAGAATGAGTGAGGAAAGATTGACCAAGAGGATATATGTGTCGGAGGTGGAGGGAACGAGGAGAAGAGGGAGACCAAATTGGAGGTGGAAAGATGGAGTGAAAAAGATTTTGTGTGATCGGGGCCTGAACATGCAGGAGGGTGAAAGGAGGGCAAGGAATAGAGTGAATTGGAGCGATGTGGTATACCGGGGTTGACGTGCTGTCAGTGGATTGAATCAAGGCATGTGAAGCGTCTGGGGTAAACCATGGAAAGCTGTGTAGGTATGTATATTTGCATGTGTGGACGTATGTATATACATGTGTATGGGGGTGGGTTGGGCCACTTCTTTCGTCTGTTTCCTTGCGCTACCTCGCAAACGCGGGAGACAGCGACAAAGCAAAAAAAAAAAAAAATATATATGTAAGGGTAACAGAGATATGTGGAAATAAAAAGAGTGTGGTTGAGAGAGCAGAAGAGGGTATTTTGAAATGGTTTGGTCACATGGAGAGAATGAGTGAGAAAAGATTGACCAAGAAGATATATGTGTCAGAGGTGGAGGGAACGAGGAGAAGTGGGAGACCAAATTGGAGGTGCAAAGATGGAGTGAAGAAGATTTTGAGTGATCCGGGCCTGAACATGCAGGAGGGTGAAAGGCGTGCAAGGAATAGAGTGAAATGGAACGATGTGGTATACCGGGGTCGACGTGCTGTCAATGGATTGAACCAGGGCAAGTGAAGCGTCTGGGGTAAACCATGGAAAGTTCTGTGGGGCCTGGATGTGGAAAGGGAGCTGTGGTTTTGGTGCATTATTACATGACAGCTAGACACTGAGTGTGAATGAATGGGGCCTTTGTTGTCTTTTCCTAGCACTACCTCGCACACATGAGGGTGGAGGGGGTTGTTATTCCATGTGTGGCGGGGTGGCGATGGGAATAAGTAAAGGTAGACAGTATGAATTATTTTTTTTATTTTTTTTTTGCTTTGTCGCTGTCTCCCGCGTTTGCGAGGTAGCGCAAGGAAACAGACGAAAGAAATGGCCCAACCCACCCCCATACACATGTATATACATACACGTCCACACACGGAAATATACATACCGACACAGTTTTCCATGGTTTACCCCAGACGCTTCACATGCCCTGATTCAATCCACTGACACACGTCAACCCCGGTATACCACATCGATCCAATTCACTCTATTCCTTGCCCTCCATTCATCCTCCTGCATGTTCAGGCCCCGATCACTCAAAATCTTTTTCACTCCATCTTTCCACCTCCAATTTGGTCTCCCACTTCTCCTCGTTCCCTCCACCTCCGACACATATATCCTCTTGGTCAATCTCTCCTCACTCATTCTCTCCATGTGCCCAAACCATTTCAAAACACCCTCTTCTGCTCTCTCAACCACGCTCTTTTTATTTCCACACATCTCTCTTACCCTTACGTTACTTACTCGATCAAACCACCTCACACCACACATTGTCCTCAAACATCTCATTTCCAGCACATCCACCCTCCTCCGTACAACTCTATCCATAGCCCACGCCTCGCAACCATACAAAATTGTTGGAACCACTATTCCTTCAAACATACCCATTTTTGATTTCCGAGATAATGTTCTCGACTTCCACACATTCTTCAAGGCTCCCAGGATTTTCGCCCCCTCCCCCACCCTATGATCCACTTCCGCTTCTATGGTTCCATCCGCTGCCAGATCCACTCCCAGATATCTAAAACACTTCACTTCCTCCAGTTTTTCTCCATTCAAACTTACCTCCCAATTGACTTGACCCTCAACCCTACTGTACCTAATAACCTTGCTCTTATTCACATTTACTCTTAACTTTCTTCTTTCACACACTTTACCAAACTCAGTCACCACCTTCTTCAGTTTCTCACATGAATCAGCCACCAGCGCTGTATCATCAGCGAACAACAACTGACTCACTTCCCAAGCTCTCTCATCCACAACAGACTTCATACTTGCCCCTCTTTCCAAAACTCTTGCATTCACCTCCCTAACAACCCCATCCGTAAACAAATTAAACAACCATGGAGACATCACACACCCCTGCCGCAAACCTACATTCACTGAGAACCAATCACTTTCCTCTCTTCCTACACGTACACATGCCTTACATCCTCGAGAAAAACTTTTCACTGCTTCTAACAACTTGTCCCCCACACCATATATTCTTAATACCTTCCACAGAGCATCTCTATCAACTTTATCATATGCCTTCTCCAGATCCATAAATGCTACATACAAATCCATTTGCTTTTCTAAGTATTTCTCACATACATTCTTCAAAGCAAACACCTGATCCACACATCCTCTACCACTTCTGAAACCACACTGCTCTTCCCCAATCTGATGCTCTGTACATGCCTTCACCCTCTCAATCAATACCCTCCCATATAATTTACCAGGAATACTCAACAAACTTATACCTCTGAAATTTGAGCACTCACTCTTATCCCCTTTGCCTTTGTACAATGGCACTATGCATGCATTCTGCCAATCCTCAGGCACCTCACCATGAGTCATACATACATTAAATAACCTTACCAACCAGTCAATAATACAGTCACCCCCTTTTTTAATAAATTCCACTGCAATACCATCCAAACCTGCTGCCTTGCTGGCTTTCATCTTCCGCAAAGCTTTTACTACCTCTTCTCTGTTTACCAAATCATTTTCCCTAACCCTCTCACTTTGCACACCACCTCGACCAAAACACCCTATATCTGCCACTCTATCATCAAACACATTCAACAAACCTTCAAAATACTCACTCCATCTCTTTCTCACATCACCACTACTTGTTATCACCTCCCCATTTGCGCCCTTCACTGAAGTTCCCATCTGCTCCCTTGTCTTACGCATTTTATTTACCTTCTTCCAGAACATCTTTTTATTCTCCCTAAAATTTAATGATACTCTCTCACCCCAACTCTCATTTGCCCTCTTTTTCACCTCTTGCACCTTTCTCTTGACCTCCTGTCTCTATCTTTTATACATCTCCCACTTAATTGCATTTTTTCCCTGCAAAAATCGTCCAAATGCCTCTCTCTTCTCTTTTACTAATAATCTTACTTCTTCATCCCACCACTCACTTCCCTTTCTAATCAACCCACCTCCCACTCTTCTCATGCCACAAGCATCTTTTGTGCAATCCATCACTGATTCCCTAAATACATCCAATTCCTCCCCCACTCCCCGTACTTCCATTGTTCTCACCTTTTTCCATTCTGTACTCAGTCTCTCCTGGTACTTCCTCACACAAGTCTCCTTCCCAAGCTCACTTACTCTCACCACCCTCTTCACCCCAACATTCACTCTTCTTTTCTGAAAACCCATACAAATCTTCAACTTAGTCTCCACAAGATAATGATCAGACATCCCTCCAGTTGCACCTCTCAGCACATTAACATCCAAAAGTCTCTCTTTCGCGCGCCTGTCAATTAACACATAATCCAATAACGCTCTCTGGCCATCTCTCCTACTCACATACGTATACTTATGTATATCTCGCTTTTTAAACCAGGTATTCCCAATCACCAGTCCTTTTTCAGCACATAAATCTACAAGCTCTTCACCATTTCCATTTACAACACTGAACACCCCATGTATACCAATTATTCCCTCAACTGCCACATTACTCACCTTTGCATTCAAATCACCCATCACTATAACCCGGTCTCGTGCATCAAAACCACTAACACACTCATTCAGCTGCTCCCAAAACACTTGCCTCTCATGATCTTTCTTCTCATGCCCAGGTGCATATGCACCAATAATCACCCATATCTCTCCATCAACTTTCAGTTTTACCCATATTAATAGAGAATTTACTTTCTTACATTCTATCACATACTCCCACAAGTCCTGTTTCAGGAGTACTGCTACTTCTTCCCTTGCTCTTGTCCTCTCACTAACCCCTGACTTTACTCCCAAGACATTCCCAAACCACTCTTCCCCTTTACCCTTGAGCTTCGTTTCACTCAGAGCCAAAACATCCAGGTTCCTTTCCTCAAACATACTACCTATCTCTCCTTTTTTCACATTTTTTTTTTTTTACATTTTTCACATGAATTATGTACATGTGTATATATGTATATGTCTGTGTGTATATATATATATATGTGTACATTGAGATGTATAAGTATGTATATTTATGTGTATGTATATTTATGTATATTTATTTCTTTCGTCTGTTTCCTTGCGCTACCTCGCAAACGCGGGAGACAGCGACAAAGTATAATAATATAATAAATAATAATATATATATATATATATTATATATATATGGGGTTGTAAAGGAGGTAAATGCAAGAGTCCTGGAAAGAGGGGCAAGTATGAAGTCTGTTGGGGATGAGAGAGCTTGGGAAGTGAGTCAATTGTTGTTCGCTGATGATACAGCGCTGGTGGCTGATTCATGTGAGAAACTGCAGAAGCTGGTGACTGAGTTTGGTAAAGTGTGTGGAAGAAGAAAGTTGAGAGTAAATGTGAATAAGAGCAAGGTTATTAGGTACAGTAGGGGTGAGGGTCAAGTCAATTGGGAGGTGAGTTTGAATGGAGAAAAACTGGAGGAAGTGAAGTGTTTTAGATATCTGGGAGTGGATCTGGCAGCGGATGGAACCATGGAAGCGGAAGTGGATCATAGGGTGGGGGAGGGGGCGAAAATTTTGGGAGCCTTGAAAAATGTGTGGAAGTCGAGAACATTATCTCGGAAAGCAAAAATGGGTATGTTTGAGGGAATAGTGGTTCCAACAATGCTGTATGGTTGCGAGGCGTGGGCTATGGATAGAGATGTGCCCAGGAGGATGGATGTGCTGGAAATGAGATGTTTGAGGGCAATGTGTGGTGTGAGGTGGTTTGATCGAGTAAGTAACGTAAGGGTAAGAGAGATGTGTGGAAATAAAAAGAGCGTGGTCGAGAGAGCAGAAGAGGGTGTTTTGAAATGGTTTGGGCACATGGAGAGAATGAGTGAGGAGAGATTGACCAAGAGGATATATGTGTCGGAGGTGGAGGGAACGAGGAGAAGAGGGAGACCAAATTGGAGGTGGAAAGATGGAGTGAAAAAGATTTTGTGTGATCGGGGCCTGAACATGCAGGAGGGTGAAAGGAGGGCAAGAAATAGAGTGAATTGGAGTCATGTGGTATACAGGGGTTGACGTGCTGTCAGTGGATTGAAGCAAGGCATGTGAAGCGTCTGGGGTAAACCATGGAAAGCTGTGTAGGTATGTATATTTGCGTGTCTGGACGTGTGTATGTACCTGTGTATGGGGGGGGGGGTTGGGCCATTTCTTTCGTCTGTTTCCTTGCGCTACCTCGCAAACGCGGGAGACAGCGACAAAGTATAAAAAAAAAAAAAAAAAAAAAAAAAAAAATATATATATATATATATATATCCCTGGGGATAGGGGAGAAAGAATACTTCCCACATATTCCCTGTGTGTTGCAGAAGGCGACTAAATGGGGAGGGAGCGGGGGGCTGGAAATCCTCCCCTCTCGTTTTTTAATTTTCCAAAAGAAGGAGCAGAGAAGGGGGCCAAGTGAGGATTTCCCTCAAAGGATCAGTCCTCTGTTCTTAACGCTACCTTGCTAACGCGGGAGATGGCGAATAGTATGAAAAAAAAGAAAGATATATATATGTGTGTGTGTGTGTATGACTGGGAGATGTATAAAAGAAAGTGGCAGGAGGTCAAGAGAAAGGTGCAAGAGGTAAAAAAGAGTGCAAATGAGAGTCAGGGTGAAAGAATATCATTAAATTCTAGGGAGAATAAGATGTTTTGGAAAGAGGTAAATAAAGAGCGTAAGAAAAGAGAAGAAATGGGAACTTCAGTGATGGTGGTTAATGGGGAGGTAATAAAAAGTAATGGTGAAGTGAGGAGACAGAGTAAGTGTTTTGAAGGTTTGTTGAATGTGTTTGATGATATAGTGGCAGATATAGGGTAGTTTTGTTAAGGTGGTGTGCAAAGTGAAAGGGTCACGGAGAATGGTTTGGTGAACAGAGAAGAAGTAATGAAAGATTTGCATTACATGAAAGCCGGCAAGGTGGCAGGTTTGGATAGTATTTCAGTGGAATTTATTAAAAAAAAGGCGGTGACTTGCATTGTTGACAGATTGGTAAGGATATTCAATGTATGTATGGTTCATGGTGAAGTGCTTGAGGATTGGCGGAATGCATGCATAGTGCCAGTGTACAAAGGCAAAGGGGAAAAAGGTGAATGTTCAAATTACAGAGGTATAAGTCTGTTGAGCATTCCTGGGAAATTATATGGGAGGGTATTGATTGAGAGGGTAAAGGGATGAACAGAGCATCAGATTGGAGAAGAGCTGTGTGGTTTCAGAAGTGGTAGAGGATGTGTGGATCAGGTGTTTGCTTTGAAGAATGTATGTGAGAAATACTTAGAAAAACAGATGGATCTGTATGTAGCATTTATGGATCTGGAGGAGACATATGATAAGGTTGATAGAGATGCTTTGTGGAAGGTAAGGTGATAGAAGCAGTGAAAAGTTTTTACCAAGAATGTAAGGAATGAGTATGAGTAAGAAGAGAGGAAAGTGATTGGTTCCCAAAGAATGTCGGTTTGTTGCAGGGGTGCGCGATGTCTCCATGGTTGTTTCATTTGTTTATGAATGGGGTGGTTAGGGAGGTGAATGCAAGAGTTTTGGAGAGAGGGGCAAGTATGCAGTCTGTTGTTGATGAGAGAGCTTGGGAAGTGAGTCAGTTGTTTGCTGATGATACAGCGCTGGTGGCTGATTTGGGTGAGAAACTGTAGAAGTTGGTGACTAAGTTTGGTAAAGTGTGTGAAAGAAGAAAGTTGAGAGTAATATGAATAAGAGAAAGGTTATTAGGTTCAGTAGGGTTTAGGGTCAAGTCAATTGGAATGTAAGGTTGAATGGAGAAAAACTGGAGGAAGTGAAGTGTTTTGGATATCTGGTTGTGGATTTAGCAGCAGATGGAACCATGGAAGTGGAAGTGAGTCACAGGTGGGGCAGAGGGCATAGGTTCTGGGAGCATTGAAGAATGTGTAAAAGGCGAGAACGTTATCTCAGAGAGCAAAAATGGGTATGTTTGAAGGAACAGTGGTTCCAACAATGTTATATGGTTGCGAGGCATGGGTTATAGATAGGGTTGTGCGGAGAATGGGTGGTAATAAAAAGAGTGTGGTTGAGAGAGCAGAAGAGGGTGTGCTGAAATGGTTTGGTCACATGGAGAGAATGAGTGAGGAAAGACTGACAAAGGAGATATATGTGTCAAAGGTAAAGGGAACAAAGAGAAATGGGAGATCAGACTAGAGGTGGAAGGATGGAGTGAAAAAGATTTTGAGTGATGGGGCCTGAGCATACAGGAGGGTGAAAGGAGTGCAAGGAATGGATAGAATTGGAATGATGGCATATACCGGAGTCGACGTGCTATCAATGGATTGAATCAGGGTATGTGAAGCGTCTAGGGTAAAAGAGGAAAGTTTTGTGGGGCCTGGATTGGAAAGGGAGTTGTGGTTTCGGTGCATTACATATGACAGCTAGAGACTGAGTGTGAACGAATGTGGCTTATGTTGTCTTTCTCTAGTGCTACCTCACTCGCACGTGGGGAGGGGGTGCTATTTCATGTGTGGCGGGGTGGCAATGGGAGTAATGAAGGCAGCAAGTATGAATATGTATAAGTGTATATATGTATATGTCTGTGTATGTATATGTATGTATACATTGAAATGTATAGGTAAGTATATGTGCGTGTGTTGGTTTTTATGTATATACACGTGTGTATGGGTGGGTTGGGCCATTCTTTCGTCTGTTTCCCTACGCTACCATGCTGATGCAGGAGACAGCAACTAAGTATAACAAAAATATATGTATATATATATGTATATATGTAAATGCACATACGCATACATGTACATATATATACATATCAACATATACACATATACATACATATACATGCACAGACATAAATATATATATTATCTATTTATTCATTTATCATACTCTGTCGCTGTCTCCAACATTAGTGAGGTAGTGCAAGGAAACAGATGAAAGAATGGCCCAACCCACCCACATACACATGTATATACATACACATCCACACATGCACATATACATACCTATACATTTCAATGTATACATATAAATACATACACAGACATATACATATATACACATGTACATAATTAATACTGTCTGCCTTTATTCACTCCAGTTGCCACCCCGCCACACATGAAATGACAACCCCCTCCCCCCGCACGTACACGAGGTAGTGCTAGGAAAAGACAACAAAGGCCACATTCGTTCACACTCAGTCTCTAGCTATCATGTATAATGTACCAAAACCAGAGCTCCCTTTCCAATCAAGGCACCACAAAACTTTCCATGGTTTACCCCAGACGCTTCACATGCCCTGGTTCAATCCATTGACAGCACGTCAACCCCGGTATACCACATCGTTCCAATTCACTCTATTCCTTGCACGCCTTTCACCCTCCTGCATGTGCAGGCCCTGATCGCTCAAAATCTTTTTCACTCCATCTTTCCACCTCCAATTTGGTCTCCCACTTCTCTTCGTTTCCTCCACCTCTGACACATATATCCTCTTGGTCAATCTTTCCTCACTCATTCTCTCCATCTGGCCAAACCATTTCAAAACACCCTCTTCTGCTCTCTCAACCACGCTCTTTTTACTACCACACATCTCTCTTACCCTTTCATTACTTACTCGATCAAACCACCTTACACTACATATTGTCCTCAAACATCTCATTTCCAACACATCCACCCTCCTTTGCACAACCCTATCTATAGCCCATGCCTTGCAACCATATAACATTGTTGGAACCACTATTCCTTCAAACATACCCATTTTTTAGTTTCCGAGATAATGTTCTCGACTCCCACACATTCTTCAATGCTCCCAGAACTTTGCCCCCTCCTCCATCCTGTAACTCACTTCTACTTCCATGTTTCCCTCTGCTGCCAAATCCACTCCCAGATATCTAAAACACTTCACTTCCTTCAGTTTTTCTCCATTCAAACTTACCTCCCAATTGACTTGTCCCTCAACCCTACTGTACCTAATATCCTTGCTCTTATTCACATTTACTCTCAGCTTTCTTCTTTCACACAATTTACCAAACTCAGTCACCATCTTCTTTAGTTTCTCACCCAAATCAGTCACCAGCGCTGAATCATCAGCAAACAATAAGTGACTCACTTCCCAAGCCCTCTCATCCACAACAGACTGCATGCTTGCCCTTCTTTCCAAAACTCTTGCATTCACCTCCCTAACAACCCCATCCATAAACAAATTAAACAACCATGGAGATATCACACACCCCTGCCGCAAACCGACATTCACTGAGAACCAATCACTTTACTCTCTTCCTACTCGTACACATGCCTTATATCCTCAATAAAAACTTTTCACTGCTTCTAACAACTTGCCTCCCACACATATAGTCTTACTACCTCCCACAGAGCATCTCTATCAACTCTATCATATGCCTTCTCCAGATCCAAAAATGCTGCACACAAATCCATTGTTTTTCTAAGTATTTCTCACATACATTCCTCAAAGCAAACACCTGATCCACACATCCTCTACCAATTCTGAAACCAAACTGCTCTTCACCAATCTGATTCTCTGTACATGCCTTCACCCTCTCAATCAATACCCTCCTATACAATTTCCCAGGAATACTCAACAAACTTATACCTCTGTAATTTGAACACTCACCTTTATCCCCTTTGCCTTTGTACAATGGCACTATGCAAGGATTCTGCCAATCCTCAGGCAATTCACCATGAGCCATACATACAATGAATATCCTTACCAACCTGTCAACAACACAGTCATCCCCTTTTTTAAAAAATTCCACTGCAATACCATCCAAACCTGCCGCCTTGCCAGCTTTCATCTTCTGTAAAGCTTTCACTATCTCTTTTCTGTTTACCAAATCATTCTCTCTAACCCTCTCACTTTGCACACCATCTCGCCCCAAACACCCTAAATCTGCCACTCTATCATCAAACACATTCAACAAACCTTCAAAATACTCACTCCATCTCTTTCTCACATCACCACTAGTTGTTATTACCTCCCCATTAGCCTCCTTCACTGATGTTCCCATTTGTTCCCATGTCTTACGCACTTTATTTACCTCCTTCCAAAACATCTTTTTATTCTCCCTAAAATTTAATGGCACTCTCTCATCTCAACTCTCATTTGCCCTCTTTTTCACTTCTTGCACCTTTCTCTTGACCTTCTGCCTCTTTCTTTTATACATCACCCAGTCATTTGCACTATTTCCCAGCAAAACTCATCCAAATGTCTCTCTCTTCTCTTTCATTAACAATCTTACTTCTTCATCCCACCACTCACTACCTTTTCTAATCTGTCCACCTCCCATGCTTCTCATGCCACAAGCATCTTTTGTGCAAGCCATCACTACTTCCCTAAATACATACCATTCCTCCCCCACTCCCCATATATATATTCATGCTTGCTTTCATCCATTCCCAGTGCCATCTTGCCCCACAGGACACAGCATCGCCACCTCCTGCCTCAGCAAGGTAATTCCAAGAAAACAAACAAAAGAAACCACATTTGTTCAAACTCAGTCTCTAGCTGTCATATGTAATGCATGAAAACCACAGCTCCCTATCCACTTCCAAGCCCCAAAGACCTTTCCATGGTTTACCCCAGACATTTGAAATGCCCTGGTTCAGTCCATTGACAGCATGTTGGCCCCAGTATACCACATCGTTTCAATTCACTCTATTCCTTGCATGCCTCTCCCCCTCCTGCATCTTCAGGGCCCGAATGTTTAAAGTCTTCTTCACTCCATCTTTCCACCTCCAATTTGGTCTTCAACTTCTCCTTGTTCCCTACACCTCTCACACATGTATCCTCTTTGTCAACCTTTCCTCACTCATTCTCTCCATATGTCTAAACCATTTCAACACATCCTCTTCTGCTCTCTCAACCACACTCCTTTTATTACTACAAATCTCTCTTATCCTTTTATTACTTGCACAATTAAACCACTTTATACAACATATTGTCCTCAAACATTTTGTTTCCAATTTATCCACCCTCCTCTGCACAACCCTCTCTATATAGCCAATGCCTCGCAACCATATAATATTGCTGGAAGTACTATCCTTAAAACATACCCAATTTTGCTCTCCGAGATAATGTTCTCTCTTTCCACACCCTGTGACTCACTTCCACTTCCATGGTTCTATTCACTGCTAAGTCCACTCCCAGATATCTAAAACACTTCACTTCCTCTAATTTTTCTCTTTTCAAACTTACATCCTAACTAACTTGTCCCTCAACCCTGCTGAAGTTAATATCACTGTATATATATCTCTGAGACCCGTTTCCTCCAGGACTCCTATCAAGGGGTTGGCCATGATAAAAGGGTTTCCACTTATTCCTGTTCTTACATGATTCCATACACCATTCCAGGCATCCTTCCACCATTTCTCTCACACCAGTACTCTTCCACTCTATTTCCCCATTTCACAGGTGATCTTCCTTCTCACACTAACCTATTTAATTGTACTATCATACACTCTTCTTGTAAACTCCTCATCTACCATTCTTTCCACACGCCCAAACCACTCAAAGTATTATGTTTCACCCACTCTACCACTCTACAAATCATTCCTTTTTCATTCCTTGCAATACCACATCTCTCATACACCCCTCATTAATTTCTTCATTCTGTCTAGTCATACAATATGCTCTTGTCAAATAACTCATTTCCACAACATGAATTCATGACCTCGTGACTTATGCCATGTCCATGTTTTGGCTGCATAGGTCAGGGTTGGATGGACAATGCTCTCCCTTAATCCTTTCTTCACTGCCATGTCCTTACCTCTTTTCTTTTTTTATAATTGATCACCATTTCCCCTATTTGCAAGGTAACACCAGAAATAGATGAAGAAAAGCCACATCCACTTACATCTATTCTTGAGCTGTCATATGTAATGCATCTTACACCTCTGCCCTTCAGTAACATATTATGGGAACTAATGACTCTTCTTCCCTGTACTGCTCTCTCCTTTATCTTTCCTTCCATATCAACAAACTTATGCAAAATAGCTCCCAAAAACTTAAATTCTGTCACCTTTTCCATTCCTTCTCCCCAAGTATCTATAAAACAGTTTTGTACACTTTCTTCTCTCTCTTTAGTGTTTTGCAAAATTATACTTTCACTCTGGTTTCTTTCAAACACCATTACTTTATTTCTACTCCCATTTACTTTCAACTGCCTATGTTTACAAACATTATAAAACACACTTACAACCTTCTGCAGCTCCTCTTCAAACAGACTTGTCACTTAGTACCATACTTCATCATGACACTCAATCTCTACATCCCTTTTCCCTAGATTTGATCTAATCTCTTTTATCACGCCATCCTAATGTATGTTAAAAAGCCACAGTGACATCACAGCCCTGCCTCATACCCACATGTATAACAAAACTTTCACTAAACTCTTATAAAAGCATTTGCTTATCTATAGAAGGCTTTCACACCATTTAACAGTTGTCCCCCTATCCTCTATATCCTTAACACTCCCATTTAGCATCCACTTGACTGTCATAAGCTTTCTCTAGATCCATGAAAGCTTCTTACCTTTCACTAGATACTTTTTCAGTCATTCTTACAATAAGATTTTGAGCCATACATCTCCTACCTATACTAAAAAAAAAACTTGTTCCTTACTTATTCTGCATTCAGCTACTTTCATCAGTCTATCAATCAACATTTTTGTGTACAATTTTCTGGAATACTTAAAACACACATTCCTTCAGTAAAGGAACAACAATAGCTTTCATCCAATCCTTAGGCATCCCTCTGCTTCCATGCTAAACTACATATCAAATGCATCCATTCTATCATACTTTCTCCAACATTTCAGCTATAATCCTTTCCACTCCAGGTGCCTTTCCCACATTCAACCTCATTATCATCCTTTTTACCTTTCTTCTTGTTATATAGCCGTACCCTAATATCCTTTTCCTTCCATCCTCTATACCCATGCATTAACAGCTGCTGCCTCACCTTCTCCTGCATTCATCAATTCTTCAAAATCCTCTTTCCATGTCGCTTTTACCTTCTCCCTTTAATTTAGCAACTCCCCCTCCTCGCTTTTCTTATTAACATTTCCAGCCTTGAATCCACCTCTTTCCTTTTTCACATACTTCCAGTACAAACTCTTATTTTCCTAAAGCTTTTCACTTAACTTTCTTCTAAAATCTTTATATACTCTTTCTTTGCTTTTCTGAGCGTCTTAACATTCTTATATTCTTTCCCTCTTTTCAAAGACATTTATTTCTATTTGTTTCACTGGTGACAATACAACACAGCAGTATTCAATATTGCTTCTTATATATACAATAAAAAATAATTATTAGGTTTCTATCTCTTACAGAGGAAATGTTTGCAATCATACTACTCACTTCATCCGACAGTATTATCATATGAACTTGTCCTCCGAAATCCAGTTTCTCATTTATGGTGACACAATAATCTTATACATTTGTTCCATCTTTTTATCACTTTCTCTGTTGAGCCTTTATTGTTACCACTAATGTATTCTTATCTGTTCCATTACATATTTGCTAAAAAATTTTCTTTCCTTCTTTCACTCTTGATAACCATTTCCCACATTAGTGAGGTACTGCTCTAATTTATCTTCAATAATTCAATCACATTCACTTCTGTACATCTGCAAATAGAGTAAAAGTCTCATGTTCACTTCTGCCTTTCTGTAAACCATGTCTTGGTCTTTTTGCATCTCCTTTTAATTTTTTAATCCAATGATTTTGCTTAATCACATGTCATCAGAGGGAGATAAATATTAGTCAATCAATTTCTTGACCCTACCTGAACTCACTAAGTGAATATAGATAAATGAAGTGAAGCTTTAAGATGCAACTGAAATAGTAGCATAGGAGGAGGATATGTGACAGAGCTGAACAGGAAAACCACAAATCATCAGGTTATGTAACAGGTATGCTGCTGGAAAAAACTGTGCAACAAAGTTTAATAAGAGCTTTGCTGCAAACTACATGAGCTACATTACACCCTCACCTTTCTCGGTTGTAATAGTCTAATGTCCAATTTTTCTTCACAATTTGGTAAAGTTCCAGGAATGTATTTGTGATGTTGACATTTACGGTGTCATTTGTCTTCATGCTCAGAATGAGGCGTTCTCCACTCAGATCACGGGATGGTCCTTTCTCCCATTCTGCTCGACATCTAAGGGAGTACCAGAAAATAAGTATCACAAGAGCAATAAGCACTTTCTATAAAAATATTACTTTTGCATTAGTCCTTGATACTCTTTGATTGAAACAAGAGATAATCAAGTAGTGCTATTCTTTATAATATGGTAATCTATTAAGTATATGAAAAAGATTTTGTGTGATCGGGGCCTAAACATGCAGGAGGGTGAAAGGAGGGCAAGGAATAGAGTGAATTGGATCGATGTGGTATACTGGGGTTGACGTGCTGTCGGTGGGTTGAATCAGGGCATGTGAAACGTCTGGGGTAAACCATGGAAAGCTGTGTAGGTATGTATATTTGCGTGTGTGGACGTATGTATATACATGTGTATGGGGGTGGGTTGGGCCATTTCATTCGTCTGTTTCCTTGCGCTACCTCGCAAACGCGGGAGACAGCGGCAAAAAAAAAAAAAAAAAATTAACTATGAGGTAACACCTTATAAAAGATTTCACCTGTTACAGAAAATCTACAGAATGCAACCTCCCTAATAATCTATGTATACAATAAACATAATAGCAATATCACTGATGAGAAAGTTAATAATGGGGAGAATAACATGATAAAAAAAAGCTCTCACCAGAAGATACATTCATGCTTTGCAAGAAATGAAGCAAAGTACTTGTAAACTCAAGTAATATCATTGAACTTTTTATTTTACATATCTAAATATGAGGCACTTGCACCGCCAAACCATACACCCTTACAAAAACTCATTAATCTATAATGATTTCTATTACCATTGCATAACTCCAATGATACTCTCTCACCCCAACTCTCATTTGCCCTCTTTTTCACCTCTTGCACCTTTCTCTTGACCTCCTGTCTCTTTCTTTCATACATCTCCCACTCAGTTGCATTTTTTCCTTGCAAAAATCGTCCAAATGCCTCCCTCTTCTCTTTCACTAATAATCTTACTTCTTCATCCCACCACTCACTACCCTTTCTAATCAACCCACCTCCCACGCTTCTCATGCCACAAGCATCTTTTGCGCACTCCATCACTGATTCCCTAAATACATCCCATTCCTCCCCCACTCCCCATTGTTCTCATCTTTTAGGGAGAATAAAAAGATGTTTTGGAAGGAGGTAAATAAAGTGCATAAGACAAGGGAGCAAATGGGAACTTCAGTGAAGGGCGCTAATGGGGAGGTGATAACAAGTAGTGGTGATGTGAGAAGGAGATGGAGTGAGTATTTTGAAGGTTTGTTGAATGTGTTTGATGATAGAGTGGCAGATATAGGGTGTTTTGGTCAAGGTGGTGTGCAAAGTGAGAGGGTTAGGGAAAATGATTTGGTAAAGAGAGAAGAGGTAGTAAAAGCTTTGCGGAAGATGAAAGCCAGCAAGGCAGCAGGTTTGGATGGTATTGCAGTGGAATCTATTAAAAAAAGGGGGTGACTGTATTGTTGACTGGTTGGTAAGGTTATTCAATGTATGTATGACTCATGGTGAGGTGCCTGAGGATTGGCGGAATGCATGCATAGTGCCATTGTACAAAGGCAAAGGGGATAAGAGTGAGTGCTCAAATTACACAGGTATAAGTTTGTTGAGTATTCCTGGTAAATTATGTGGGAGGGTATTGATTGAGAGGGTGAAGGCATGCACAGAGCATCAGATTGGGGAAGAGCAGTGTGGTTTCAGAACTGGTAGAGGATGTGTGGATTAGGTGTTTGCTTTGAAGAATGTACGTGAGAAATACTTAGAAAAACAAATGGATTTGTATGTAGCATTTATGGATCTGGAGAAGGCATATGATAGAGTTGATAGAGATGCTGTGTGGAAGGTATTAAGAATATATGGTGTGGGAGGCAAGTTGTTAGAAGCAGTGAAAAGTTTTTATTGAGGATGTAAGGCATGTGTACGTGTAGGAAGAGAGGAAAGTGATTGGTTCTCAGTGAATGTAGGTTTGCAGCAGGGGTGCGTGATGTCTCCATGGTTGTTTAATTTGTTTATGGATGGGGTTGTTAGGGAGGTGAATGCAAGAGTTTTGGAAAGAGGGGCAAGTATGAAGTCTGTTGTGGATGAGAGAGCTTAGGAAGTGAGTCAGTTGTTATTCGCTGATGATACAGCGCAGGTGGCTGATTCATGTGAGAAACTGCAGAAGCTGGTGACTGAGTTTGGTAAAGTGTGTGAAAGAAGAAAGTTAAAAGTAAATGTGAATAAGAGCAAGGTTATTAGGTACAGTAGGGTTGAGGGTCAAGTCAACTGGGAGGTCAAGTCAATTGGGAGGTAAGTTTGAATGAAGAAAAACTGAAGGAAGTAAAGTGTTTTAGATATCTGGGAGTGGATCTGGCAGCGGATGGAACCATGGAAGCGGAAGTGAATCATAGGGTGGGGGAGGGGGCGAAAATCCTGGGAGCCTTGAAGAATGTGTGGAAGTCAAGAACATTATCTCGGAAAGCAAAAATGGGTATGTTTGAAGGAATAGTGATTCCAACAATGTTGTATGGTTGCGAGGCGTGGGCTATGGATAGAGTTGTGTGCACGAGGGTGGATGTGCTGGAAATGAGATGTTTGAGGACAATGTGTGGTGTGAGGTGGTTTGATCAAGTAAGTAATGTAAGGGCAAGAGAGATATGTGGAAATAAAAAGAGCGTGGTTGAGAGAGCAGAAGAGGATGTTTTGAAATGGTTTGGGCACATGGAGAGAATGAGTGAGGAAAGATTGACCAAGAGGATATATGTGTCGGAGGTGGAGGGAACGAGGAGAAGTGGGAGACCAAATTGGAGGTGGCAAGATGGAGTGAAAAAGATTTTGAGTGATCGGGGCTTGAACATGCAGGAGGGTGAAAGGTGGGCAAGGAATAGAGTGAATTGGATCGATGTGGTATACCGGGGTTGACGTGCTGTCAGTGGATTGAATCAGGGCATGTGAAGCGTCTGGGGTAAACCAGGGAAAGTTGTGTGGGGCCTGGATGTGGAAAGGTATCTGTGGTTTTGGGCATTATTACATGACAGCTAGAGACTGAGTGTGAATGAATGGGGCCTTTGTTGTCTTTTCCTAGCGCTACCTCGCACACATGAGGGGGGAGGGGGATGGTATTCCATGTGTGGCGAGGTGGCGATGGGAATGAATAAAGGCAGACAGTGTGAATTGTGTGCATGGGTATATATGTATGTGTCTGTGTGTGTATATATATGTGTACATTGAGATGTATAGGTATGTATATTTGCGTGTGTGGACGTGTATGTATATACATGTGTATGGGGGTGGGTTGGGCCATTTCTTTCGTCTGTTTCCTTGCGCTACCTCGCAAACGCGGGAGACAGCGACAAAGCAAAATAAAAAAAAAAATATAAAAAACTCCAATGACACTGCATAACTTCAGTGACACATCCTTCTTGCACAAAATGTAGTGGCAGGACATTTGACTCCCCAGTTCTCAGCATGCCTGTTCTAAGTATAAAATTTCAGTTAATGAACACATTTGAGTTATCTATCTATTCATTTTGCTTTGTCGCTGTCTCCTGCGTTAGCGAGGTAGCGCAAGGAAACAGACGAAAGAAATGGCCCAACCCACCCCCATACACATGTATATACATACACGTCCACACACGCAAATATACATACCTATACATCTCAACGTACACATATATATACACACACAGACATATACATACATACACATGTACATAATTCATACTGTCTGCCTTTATTTATTCCTATCGCCGCCTCGCCACACATGGAATAACATCCCCCTCCCCCCTCATGTGTGCGAGGTAGCGCTAGGAAAAGACAACAAAGGCCACATTCATTCACACTCAGTCTCTAGCTGTCATGCAATAATGCCCGAAGCCACAGATACCTTTCCACATCCAGGCCCCACACAACTTTCCATGGTTTACCCCAGACGCTTCACATGCCCTGATTCAATCCATTGACAGCACGTCGACCCCCGTATACCACATCGATCCAACTCACTCCATTCCTTGCCCACCTTTCACCCTCCTGCATGTTCAGGCCCTGATCACTCAAAATCTTTTTCACTCCATCTTTCCACCTCCAGTTTGGTCTCCCACTTCTCCCCATTCCCTCCACCTCTGACACATATATCCTCTTGGTCAATCTTTCCTCACTCATTCTCTCCATGTGCCCAAACCATTTCAAAACACACTCTTCTGCTCTCTCAACCACGCTCTTTTTATTTCCACACATCTCTCTTACCCTTACATTACTTACTCGATCAAACCAGCTCACACCACATATTATCCTCAAACATCTCATTTCCAGCACATCCACCCTCCTGTGCACAACTCTATCCATAGCCCACGCCTCGCAACCATACAACATTGTTGGAACATACCCATTTTTGCTTTCTGAGATAATGTTCTCGACTTCCAAAGATTCTTCAAGGCTGTTCTGTTTCTCTTACTTCAGTCATCTGTCAGACTCCCTGTTCCATTGTCCTTATAACTCCTTACTCTCCAAGCTCTATTATCTTCCATCAGCTTCTGTAACCTTCTATTTACTCAGTCTTGCTCTTTGTATCTATCATGAATGATCACATTTGCAACAATCTGGAACTGTTATCTCATCTACCTTCTCTATATTTATCAAAATACCTGTATAATATGGGACGCATGAACTCAGTGTTTTTTTACATAACCTTTAACAAAGAAATTCAGAAAAAAATAGTTAAAAAATTAGTGTTTCTGCATCAATCATTTATTAGCACTCTCCTCTAAGGTAATGTTTACATATATTATTTGAGTTAGTAAAAGGGCTATGACTTAGGTACGGTTGGAAAATGTAACAGCCAATATAATGTGCTTCTGTAACTAATACTCCTGATACCAAGATGGTAGTATCTAACCAGTTGGTGGCTGCCTATCTCCCAACACATGACTTGCTAAGTAGGTTTCAAATTTTTGTCTCTGACCCTACTTAACTGTACCATTCCAAATCTATTAAGATTCAAGTCGGCCCTATCCAAAAAGCTCTTATCTTCTCAAATCATTATAATCATTTACTGCATTACTGAAAGAGCTAACTACGGGATAAGTAAGAGGGAAACTTACAATAACCATATGGCAAAGTGGAAGCTTATAATAACCTTGCTATTACAATGACTAATGCCATGGGCTGGTATAGTTACTTTATTACCTTTAGATTCTTGAATTAATCTGCCTCCTTATGAATGAGAAAGATACATTTGCTGGGATTACATCTAAAGAAGAAAAAAGGTCTGGCAACAAAAAACTTACAGCCATGGTTCCATAAATGGTTCCCAGCCTGAAAGTGCACGGTTATAGTAATCAACTGAGAGGGAGCAACTAGCAGAACCCTTTCCCTGCCACTCCTGAAAAGAAAAGTGCTATTACTTTCTGGCAAGATATGACTGCTATCTGAATATCCCTACTCATCAATCTTACAAATGAATTTACTCACCCTGAGAGTATAACTAACGATTCAATATATTAACAGTAAGGGGATGCCAAAACAGACATTAAGCAAACAGCATGGTATTGGTCCTCACCTGTTTCAGTCCAAGGTGAGAGAGAGAGAATTCTAGCAGGGGTACATCGCAGTCTCCACAATCATCAATAACACATACATTAACACTCCCTGTCTTGATTTCTACCGCATGAAAGTTGATGGCACTGTTTTTATTCATATCATCTGGTGCAACTGTGGGGGCTGGCATAGGCTTAGCACGGTGAGTCAGCCAGAGAGCTGCATCATCCAGTCTTCCCCCACACTCCTCCAGAGCATGCATACAATCCACTTGCCAGAATCCAAGAGCAGACAATTTGTCTACCTGTGCTGTTTGGAAAACGAAAATTCATCAGATTCCTCTGAATTTCTTAATCAAAAATGCTACTAAAAATACTAAGGAGTCTAAGAATTAAGTACTAAAGCATGTCATCCAAAGTATAAACATGTCATCCAAAGTAGCTCAACGAAACCTAAATTTTATGAAAAGATACAAAGGTAAAAGCCTATTGAACATGTGTAATTACCTATTCAAACAGTATGGGGAGGGAGTTTTACACTCACGTAGTCCCATCTCTTGAACATTCTCTACTATCATACAACTTCTTAAATTAGTGTATGCTGTCTGCAACAACCATGGCCTCAGTCATTCTGTTCCATTCATCCGCCACTCTTATACTATAAAGGACTTCTTTACATCTTTTTTCATAAGTTTCTTCATGAATTTCAAGTAATGTCCTCAAGTTGCTTCATCCCTACATCTCAAAAAAAAAAAAAAATACTGGTCACTGTCCATATCACTGATCTGTTTTACATGCTTAAAAGGTTATGATAAGGTCACCCCTCACTCTTCTGTCTTTCAAGGTCAGTAAATTTATAGCCTTCAGCCTTTCCTTGTAAGTGAATACAGAAGTGGAATACTTGTACTTTTTCCTATAAAGGTTCAAAAACAGTGAACTGAAATTACTTCTAAGTCCCTTTGCCTTTCAGAAAGCAATTCATTCTCATCACAGTGCTTCTCAATCCTCATGTTCACTTAAATAACACACAACTGTGCTGCTCAAAAACAAGTCACTCAGTCTGATCTCTTACTACCCCGCAACTTTCTATTATGGCATCAAATCAACCCTTAAACTGTGAAGCCCTCCAAGTTTAGGCAGAATACAGTACTTTAATACCCCAGTCAGTGTTGTAAGATATGTTCCTAAAAAATGAAGCACAAAGCAAAATAGCTCTCTATGGGGTCATTATACAATTGCATACATGGAAATGCCTTACTTTACTGATCAATGAATTACAAATAAAAACTTTACAATATTGTATCATGAATGACTGTCATTTGATGAAGAGTGGCAATAGCAGTAGAATTAGTGAGAGAGGCAGCATGTTGGTGAGACATGGTGGGTGGGAAAGAGGCAGGAGGTGGAGGATACTGTAAGGCTCTGCTCTAGCAGAAGCTTATCCATCTCTGCATAAATGAAACAATGAGGTAGTGGTGATGATGGGGATGGTGATGAGAGAGACTGGTAAGTGGTGAAGAGATGCTTCTATCAGTTTCTTTGGTAAGTGGCCTCAGCACTACTATGCATTATTGAACAGCTAATGTCTAACCACAACACTGATTGTAAGTGTACATGAGCATCACTGAATCCCTTCAACATTACTTTCCAGAACATTCTAAAATATGGAGTGAAAAAGCAGAAGGTAAGGGTGATTAGAGAGGTGAAGTGGAGGGTGGGGTAACCAGCATCAGGTGTGTTACCAAGTGCTCCTTACAAACTGACTCCTACTCACTACCACACCTGCCACTTTGCCTAATCTCACTTAGACAAACTTCCATTTTTTCTTACAAACTGCTCCATGAACATGTCACATTTGTTGCTGTTTACTTGTGTTCATATCTACAATCTTAACATTGGTTCTAACAATCAACATATCCAATATGAAAGCATCACTGACATAAGCCTGACACTCATCAGCTTCCAACCACCTCAACACTTGTAGTGTCACGTACAAGGAGAGGCTTTTTCTAGGTACTTTAGATGCACTAACAGTACTAAAACTTGTAGGCTCTAAGAAATGATAGGTAAAAAATAATCACAATGATATCAAAAAAGCAGTAAGTCAGCAAGAATGTGTACATAGCATACATGCACCAAAGGCTGTTCTGCACTAACAAAGGAGAGCACTCAACACTGACTGAATGTGAATGTATGTGTGTACAGTGTTCTGATTGGCCAAAGAAGTATAAACAAAAATATCTGCTCTTGGCGTGTTGTGAATGTTTGGACTCATGACTTATGACTTCTCGTATCACTTACTCATTAAATTTCATTTACATAAGTTTCAGATATATAATTATTCATAACTTCATAAAGTTTTCCTATTCATTGAACAATGCCCTGAGCCATCTAAATGTATGCCTGCCATCACTTGCTGGAATGTTCAGCTTTTATCTCCTCTACATCTCTGAAACCCATTCCCTCAAGGATTTACCATCAAGGGGGTGGCCACGGCAAAAGAGTCTCCACCTATCCCTGCCTTTACATGCCTCCCATGCATACAATATTCAATGCATTCTTCCATCATCTGTCCCTCTCCAGTACTCTTGCACTCTATTTCTCTATGTTAAAGGTGGTTTCCTCTCACACCGACCACTTTAATTGTATTATCATACACTCTATTTGAAAACTCTTTACATTGCATTCTTTGCATATGCCCAGTCCACCTACCTCAAAGTATTTTGTTTCACCCACTCTACCGCTCCACAATTCATTTCCTATACATTCCCTGCCATATCACATCTCTCAAACACCCATTCATTTCTTTCTTCATTCTATCTAGTTACACCATATGCTCTGCTCAAACAGCTCATTTCCATAGCTTGGATTCTTGACCTCTAAGATTTATTTGATGTCCATGTTTTGGTGGTATAGGTCAGGTTGGAAGAACTATGTTGTCCCTTAATCCTTTCTTCACTTCTATACTTACACCTCCACCCTTCTCTAATCTATTAAGGAAGCTAATGACTCTTTAACCCTGTACTGCTCTCTCCTGTATCTTTCCTTCCACATCACCAAACTTACCAAAGATAGCTCCTAAATACTTAAAATTCTCTCAACTCTTCTAATTTTTGTCCCCCATATCTTTAACACAGTTAAGAACACTTTCTCCTTTCACTCTACAGGGTTTTGCTAAATCTATACTCTCTGTTTCCTTTTCATACACCATTACTTTACTTTCACTCGCATTTAACTATGCTTACACACATCATAAAACATATTTCTAACCTTCTGCAACTACTCTTCACTCTCAGTAAACAACACAGAATTATCTGCAAGCAGGTTTGTCACTAGCCACTATACCACACCTCTACATTACATCTCTGCACACCCTTTCCCCAGTTTTGCTTTCACCTCTCTTATCACTCCATCCATATGTGCTAAAATGCTAGAATGACATCACACAGCCCTGCCTCATGCCTAAATGTACACAGAAACATTCACTAAACTCTCCATCCATTCTTATGCATGCATTTACTCCTTTATTGAGGGCTTTCACACCATCCAACAGTATTCCTCTACCCAATATATCCTTAACACATCCTATAAAGCATTCCACTCAACTCTGTCGTTTGTTCTCCAGATCCCTAATAGCTGCATACAGCTTCTTACCTTTTGTTAGGAACTTTCCCACTGTCATTTTCACACAAAAAAATCTAGTCCATACATTCCCTACCTTTCCTAAAACTGCCTTGACCTTACTTATTCTACATTCAGTCACTTCCATCACAGTCATCAATCAACATTCTTGCAGACACTTTTCTTGGCATAATTAACAAGTGTATCCCTCTATAATTACTACATACATTCTTAGCATCTTTTGCTTTGAATAAAAGTACAATAATTGATTTTACCCAATCTTCAGGTACAACCAACTGTTTCTGTGCTAAATTACATATCAAATGCATCCACTCTATCACAATCACATTTCTCCTCCATACCTCAGCATTTGTGCCATAATCCCATCCACTCCAGGTGCCTTTCCTACCTTCAGTTTCATTATCATCCATTTTACCTCCTTTCTTGATAAAGGCTCTCGCACTTATAGTCATATATTTCCATACTCCATCTGGTAACATCTGGTGCTTCACCTCCTCCCACCATCACTATTTTTACAAAATACTCTTTCAATCTCCCTTTCACTTCCTCCTTTTGATTCAGGAACTTCCCCCTCCTTAATTCACCTCTCACATTAATATTTCCACTTCTTTTCTTTCCCATCTCCTTCCAGTACAATTTCATATTTTCCCTATATTTTTCACTTAACCTTCCTTAAAATCTTCATCTATTCTTTTTTTGCTTTCCTCTAATAGCCTCTCATCATTTTGCTTACACATCTTATTTTCTTCCCTTGTCCTCTGCTGAAATTATACGACCATTTGGTTGGAGTGGTGTGCAAAGCGAGACAATCAGGTGTGGTTTAGAGAGAAGAGGTAGTGAAAGCTTTGAAGAAGATGAAATCTGGCAAGGCAGTGCATTTTAATGGTACTGCAGAGGAATTTATCATACAAGGGGGTGACTATGTTGATTGGTTGGTAAGGGTATTCAATGTATGTATGGATCATGGTAAAGTGCCTGAGGATTGGCAGAATGCATGCATAGTGTCACTGTGCAAAGGCAAAGGGAATAAAGGTGTGTGCTTAAACTAAAGAGGAATGAGTTTGTTGAATATTCCTGGGAAATCATATGGGAGGGGATTGATTAAGAGGGTGAAGGCATGTACAGAGTTTTAGATTGGGGAAGAGCAGTGTGGTTTCAGAAGTGGTAGAGGATGTGTGGATCAGGTATTTGCTTTGAAGAATGTCTGTGAGAAGTAATTAGAAAAACAGATGGAATTGTATGTAGCATTTATGGATCTGGATCCGGAGAAGGCATATGATTGGGTATATAGAGATGCTTTGTGGAAGGTATTAAGAGTATATGGTGTGGGAGGTAAGTTGCTAGAAGCAGTAAAAAGCTTTTACCAAAGATGTAAGGCATGTGTATGAGTAGGAAGAGAGAAGAGCAATTGGTTATCAGTGAATGTCGGTCTGTGGCAGGGATGTGTGATGTCCCCATGGTCGTTAAATTTGTTTAGGGAAGGGGTGGTTAGGAAGGTAAATACAAGAATTTTGGAGAGAGGGGTGAGTATGCAGTCTGTTGGGGATGAGAGGGTCTGGAAAGTGAGTCAGTAATTTTTCACTGATGATACAGCTCTAGTGGCTGAGTTGAGTGAGAAACTGCAGAAGTTGGTGACTGAGTTTGAAAAAGTGTGTGAAAGGAGAAAGTTGAGAGTAAATGTGAATAACAGCAAGGTTATCAGGTTCAGTAGGGTTGAGGGGCAAGTTAATTGGGATATAAGTTTAAACAGAGGAAAATTGGAGGAAGTGAAGTGTTTTAGATATCTGTGAGTGGACTTAGCAGCGAATGAGACCATGAAAGCGGAAGTGAGTCACAGGGTGGGTGAGGAGGCAAAGATTCTGGGAGGGTTGAAGAATGTGTGGAAGATAACATTATTTCAGAGAACATAAATGGGTATGCCTGAAGGAACAGTAGTTCTAACAATGTTATATGATTGCGAGGCATAGGCTATAGTTAGGGTTGTACAGAGAAAGGTGGATTGTTGGAAATGAAATGTTTGGGGACAATATGTGGTGTGAGGTGGTTTGATTAAGTAAGTAATGAAACAGTAAAGAGATGTATGGAGATAAAAAGAGTGTCACTGAGAGAGCAGAAGATGGTGTGTTGAAATGGTTTGGAAATATGTAGAGAATGAGTGAGGAAAGATTGACAAAGAGGATATGTGTGTCAGGGGTGGAGGGAACATGGAGAAGGAGGAGACCAAATTGGAGATGGAAGGATGAAGTGAAAAAGATTTTGAGTGAATGGGACCTGAATATACAGGAGGGTGAGAGGCATGCAAGGAATAGAGTGAATTGGAATGATGTGGTATACCGGGGTCGATGTATTGTCAATGGACTGAACCAGGGCATGTGAAACATATGGGGTAAACCATGGAAAGGTCTAAGAGGCCTGGATATGGATAGGGAACTGTGCTTTTGGTGCATTATGTATGACAGCTAGAGACAGTGTGAGCGAATGTGGCCTTTTTTTTGTTTGTTTTCCTGACGCTACCTCACTACAGCAGGGGGTAGCAATGCTGTTCCCTGTGGGATTAGGTAGCAATGGAAATTGATGAAGGCAAGCTAGTATGAATATGTACATGTGTATATATGTATATGTCTGAGTATGTGTATGCATATGTATATGTACGTATATGTAAGTGTATGGGCATTGTAAGGGCATTTATGTATATATATGTGTATATGAGTGGATGGGCCATTCATTCTTCATCAGTTTCCTAGCACTACCTCACTAAAGCGGGGAAACAACAATCAAGTATAATCATAATAATAATACTACTACTACTACTACTAATAATAATAATAATAATAATAATCATCTTTTCTTTTTCTTTTATTCCATTCGCCATTTCCCACGTTAGTGAGGTAGCGTTAATAACAGAGGACTGGACCTTTGAGGGAATATCCTCACCTGGCCCCTTCTCTGTTCCTTCTTTTGGGAAATAAAAAAAAAACGAGTGGGGAGGATTTCCAGCCCCCCGCTCCTTTCCCTTTTAGTCGCCTTCTACGACACGCAGGGAATACGTGGGAAGTACTCTTTCTCCCCTATCCCCAGGGATAAATACAAATAATAATGATAATGTGAAAGAAGAAAGTTAAGAGTAAATGTGAATAAGAGCAAGGTAATTAGGTACAGTAGGATTGAGGGTCAAGTCAATTGGGAGGTAAGTTTGAATGGAGAAAAACTGGAGGAAGTAAAGTGTTTTAGATATCTGGGAGTGGATCTGGCAGCGGATGGAACCATGGAAGCGGAAGTGGATCATAGGGTGGGGGAGGGGGCGAAAATCCTGGGAGCCTTGAAGAATGTGTGGAAGTCGAGAACATTATCTCGGAAAGCAAAAATGGGTATGTTTGAAGGAATAGTGGTTCCAACAATGTTGTATGGTTGCGAGGCGTGGGCTATGGATAGAGTTGTGCGCAGGAGGATGGATGTGCTGGAAATGAGATGTTTGAGGACAATGTGTGGTGTGAGGTGGTTTGATCGAGTAAGTAACGTAAGGGTAAGAGAGATGTGTGAAAATAAAAAGAGCGTGGTTGAGAGAGCAGAAGAGTGTGTTTTGAAATGGTTTGGGCACATGGAGAGAATGAGTGAGGAAAGATTGACCAAGAGGATATATGTGTCGGAGGTGGAGGGAACGAGGAGAAGTGGGAGACCAAATTGGAGGTGGAAAGATGGAGTGAAAAAGATTTTGTGTGATCGGGGCCTGAACATGCAGGAGGGTGAAAGGAGGGCAAGGAATAGAGTGAATTGGATCGATGTGGTATACCGGGGTTGACGTGCTGTCAGTGGATTGAATCAGGGCATGTGAAGCGTCTGGGGTAAACCATGGAAAGCTGTGTAGGTATGTATATTTGCGTGTGTGGACGTATGTATATACATGTGTATGGGGGTGGGTTGGGCCATTTCTTTCGTCTGTTTCCTTGCGCTACCTCGCAAACGCGGGAGACAGCGGCAAAAAAAAAAAAAAATCATTATAATAATAATAAAATAATAATAATAAAACACAGAATAGGGCACCACTGAAAGTACCAAGATCAAAGTGCACACAGCAAAGATCTGACGATGGTTAACTGTAATTTGCCCTGAAATTCTAAAAGAAGCACATTTATTTTGAAAAGAATGCTTAACCTCATCCTCAAAGACTAAAGCAAGAAATTAATATACATATAAGTGAAACAGGTCAGATTCATACCTTGGTCCTTGAAACAAACCTTGAAAGTTAGCAGGCTGGGTTTTCTCCATAGAAATGAATGACTTCTTTGCTACATCTCTTTGCTTTGGCACGGATTCCAAAATTTGTTGAAACATCTTCATGTCATGGTAACTAAGGCGGATGTTTAATTGATGCAGTACGACCTATGTGAAAATAATTTTTTTTAATTTATTCTATTGTCATCTGTATTAACCATCTGAAACTCTATCACAATTAACTACAGAATCAGAATTTTGTGGTGAAAATAACTGTGTAAAAATATCTGGTGAAAACTGTGAAGTTGTATGGAGAAAGTGTATGACAGAGTTGAGTGGAATACTCTATGGGATGTGTTAAGGAATTATGGGGTAGGAAGACAATCCTTGGATGGTGTGAAAACCTTCTATTGAGCAGCAAATGCATGTGTCAGAGTGGATGGAGAGTTGAGAGAGGTTCAGTATACATGTGTGTGTGAAGCAGGGCTGTCTGATATCACAGCAGCTTTTTAACATAAATATAAATGGAGTGATAGGAAAGGTGAAAGCAAAACTAAGGAAAGGGGATGCAAAGATGAAGTGTAGCAGTGAGGTATGGTGGCTAGTGGCAGGCCTGTGTGCAGATGATACTCTATTATTTGCTGAGAGTGTAGAGAAGTTGTAGAAGGTTGTAAGCATGCTTTATGATGTAAGTAAGAGTAGATAACATGAGTAAAAGTAAAATTATGGTGTTTAAAAGGAAACAGAGTGAAAGTATAGATTTTGTAAAACCCTCTAGAGTGAAAGAAGAAAGTGTACTACACTGTGTTACAGATATGGGAGGCAAAAGACTGGAGGAGGTAAGAGAATTTAAGTGCTTACAAGATATCCTGGTTTGGTGATATGAAAGAAGAGGTAAGGGAGAGAGCTGTACGGGGTAAAAGAGTCGATGGGTCCCTTAATAGAATAATGAAGGGTAGAGGTGTAAGTATGGTCAAGAAAGGATTAAGGGCCAGCGTAGTTCTTCTAACCCTTACCTCTGTAGCCAAAACATGAACTAGAAATGAGTTACAGAGGTCAAGAATCCAGGCTGTGGAAATGAGCTGTTTGATAGGAACATGGGCTATGACCAGATGAAATGAAGAAAGAAATGAAGGGGAGTATGAAAAATGTGGTATAAAAATGAATGCAAAGAGAATGACTTGTGGAGTGGTACAGTATGTTAAACATAATTTTTTGAGGTGGTGTGGGCATGTGAAAAGAATGCAAGATGGGGACTTTACAATGAGAGTGTATGATAGTACAATTAAAGATGATGATGTGACAGGGAGACTTTTCTTAACATGGGGAAACAGAGTGAAAGAGAGTACTGGAGGAAGAAAAACAGTGAAAGAACGCATGGAATGGAATATGAGAGGGAGGTATGTAAGAACAGGAATAATAGGACTCTTTTGCTGTGGCCACCCCTCTGATGGCAGTTCCTGGAGGAAACAGGCATCAGTTATAAATAGATAGATAGATAGAGTTGAGGGAATAATTGGTGTACATGGGGTGTTCAGTGTTGTAAATGGAAATGGTGAAGAGCTTGTAGATTTATGTGCTGAAAAAGGACAGGTGATTGGGAATACCTGGTTCAAAAAGAGAGATATACATAAGTATACGTATGTAAGTACGAGAGATGGCCAGAGAGTGTTATTGGATTACGCGTTAATTGATAGGCGTGCGAAAGAGAGACTTTTGGATGTTAATGTGCTGAGAGGTGCAACTGGAGGAATGTCTGATTATTATCTTGTGGAGGCGAAGGTGAAGATATGTAGAGGTTTTCAGAAAAGAAGACAGAATGTTGGGGTGAAGAGAGTGGTGCGAGTACGTGAGCTTGGGAAATAGACTCGTGTGAGGAAGTACCAGGAGAGAATGAGTACAGAATGGAAAAAGGGGAGAACAAAGGACGTACGGGGAGTGGGGGAGGAATAGGATGTATTTAGGGAAGCAGTGATGGCTTACGTAAGAGATGCTTGTAGCAAGAGAAGCGTGGGAGATGGGCAGATTAGAAAGGGTAGTGAGTGGTGGGATGAAGAAATAATATTAGTGAAAGAGAAGAGAGAGGCATTTGGACAATTTTTCCAGGGAAATAATGCAAACGAGTGGGAGATGTATAAAAGAAAGAGGCAGGAGGTCAAGAGAAAGGTGCAAGAGGTGAAAAATAGGGCAATTGAGAGTTGGGGTGAGAGAGTATCATTAAATTTTAGGGGGAATAAAAAGATGTTTTGGAAGGAGGTAAATAAAGTGCATAAGACAAGGGAACAAATGGGAACATCAGTGAAGGGGGCTAATGGGAGATGATAACAAGTAGTGGTGATGTGAGAAGGAGATGGTGTGAGTATTTTGAAGGTTTGTTGAATGTGTTTGATGATAGAGTGGCAGATATACGGTGCTTTGGTTGAGGTGGTGTGCAAAGTGAGAGGGTTAGGGAAAATGATTTGGTAAACAGAGAAGAGGTAGTAAAAGCTTTGCAGAAGATGAAAGCTGGCAAGGCAGCAGCTTTGGATGGTATTGCAGTGGAATCTATTAAAAAGGGGGTGACTGTATTGTTGACGGGTTAATAAGGTTATTAAATGTATGTATGACTCATGGTGAGTTGCCTGAGGAATGCTTGCATAGTGCCATTGTACAAAGGCAAAGGGGATAAAGGTGAGTGCTCAAATTACAGAGGTATAAGCTTGTTGAGTATTCCTGGGAAATTATATGGGAGGGTATTGATTTAGAGGGTGAAGGCATGTTCAGAGCATCAGACTGGGGAAGAGCAGTGTGGTTTCAGAAATGGTAGAGGATGTGTGGATCAAGTGTTTGCTTTGAAGAATGTATGTGAGTAATACTTAGAAAAGCAAATGGATTTGTATGTAGCATTTATGGATCTGGAGAAGGAATATGATAGAGTTGATAGAGATGCTGTGTGGAAGGTATTACGAATATATGGTATGGGAGGCAAGTTGTTAGAAGCAGTGAAAAGCTTCTATCGAGGATGTAAGGCATGTATACAAGTAGGAAGAGAAGAGAGTGATTGGCTCTCAGTGCATGTTGGTTTGTGGCAGGGGTGCGTGATATTTCCATGGTTATTTGATTTGTTTATGGATGGGGTTGTTTGGGAAGTGAATGCAAGAGTTTTGGAAAGAGGGGTAAGTATGTAGTCTGTTGTGGATGAGAGAGCTTGGGAAGTGAGTCAGTTGTTGTTCACTGATGATACAGCACTGGTGGCTGATTCGGGTGAGAAACTGCAGAAGCTGGTGACTGAGTTTGGTAAAGTGTGTGAAAGAAGATTGCTGAGAGAAAATGGGAATATGAGCAAGGTAATTAGGTAAAATAGGGTTGAGGGACAAGTCAATTGTGAGGTAAGTTTGAATGGAGAAAAACTGGAGGAAGTGAAATGTTTTAGATATCTGGGAGTGGATTTGGCAGTGGATGGAACCATGGAAGCGGAAGTGAATCATACGGTGGGGGAGGGGGCGAAAGTTCTGGGAGCAGAAAAATGTGTGGAAGTCGAGAACATTATCTCGGAAAGCAAAAATGGGTATGTTTGAAGGAATAGTGGTTCCAACAATGTTATATGGTTGCAAGGCGTGGGCTATAGATAGAGTTGTGTGGAGGAGGGTGAATGTGCTGGAAGTAAGATGTTTGAGGACAACATGTGGTGTGAGGTGGTTTGATAGAGTAAGTAATAATAGGGTAAGAGAGATGTGTGGTAAAAAAAGAGTGTGGTTGAGAGAGCAGAAGAGGGTGTTTTGAAATGGTTTGGTCACATGGAGAGAATGAGTGAGGAAAGATGGACAAAGAGGATACATGTGTCAGAGGTGGAGGGAACGAGGAGAAGTGGGAGACCAAATTGGAGGTGGAAAGATGGAGTAAAAAAGATTTTGAGTGATCGGAGCCTGAACATGCAGGAGGGTGAAAGCATTGTAAGGAATAGTGAACTGGAATGATGTGGTATACCAGGGTCGACGTGCTGTCAATGGATTGAATCAGGGCATGTGAAGTGTCTGGGGTAAACCATGGAAAGTTTTGTGCTGCCTGGATGTGGAAAGGGAGCTGTGGCTTCGGTACATTACACATGACAGCTAGAGACTGAGCGTGAACGAATGTGGCCTTTGTTGTCTTTTCCTAGTGCCAGCCTCATGCACATGCGGGGGGAGGGGATTGTCATTTCATGTGTGGTGGGGTGGTGGTGGGAATGAATAAAAGCAGACAGTATGAATTATGTACATGTATATATATGTCTGTGTGTGTATATATATGTGTACATTGAGATGTATAGGTTTGTATATGTGCGTGTGTGGACATGTATGTATATACATGTGCATATGGGTGGGTTGGGCCATTCTTTAGTCTGTTTCCTTGCACTACCTCACAGACACGGGAGACAGCGACAAATTATAATAAGATAGAGTGAGTGTAGCAGGATGAGAAAAAGAACAAAATACTTTGGAAAGAATACTGTAGACAAGGCAAATGGAAATCTAAAACTTTTCTATAAATTCATTAAAGAGCAGCTAATCAGGCTAATTGGGATGATGTATAGATATGCGAGGCACAATAACAAGATGAAAAAAGTTTTCACGATGGAAGATAAAATAACCTCAATACCAGTGATGTGGGATGGAAAGAAAATTTTAGAAACCATTGATATATATACTGAAAAAAATTAACATAAACTAAAACATTCTTGACCCATGCAAAGCTCATGGTCCTAATGAAGCTTCAGCAAATGTGCTGAAGATGTGTGCAGATACAGAAGACAAAAATCTTGAACTGGTATTCACGATGTCACTGGAGATAAACATAGTGCCAAGGGAGTGGAAAATGAGAAACATCATCCCCATCTTAAAGAAAGGAGGTAGGGAAAAGGCACTGATCTGCAAAATATTCCTGACAGGTATGGTCTGAAAGGTACTAGAAAAGATGATCACATAAAGCAAATGGATAACTCTCTACAGGAGAAAAAATACCGAAGTGAGAGGCTGAATCATTTCATAGAAGGGAGGCTGGGAATAATGGCAGTTTACAAAGGCTTAAGCGGCTACTGGATGGCATAAAATGTTCATGAAATGAGGCCCAATGAGTGCAAAACTTTTTCCCCATACTGTGTACGAAAAATCTTAGATTTCTACAAGAGAGTGAGCTTTGTCTTAGACAAAAGCAAAAGCTGGGTGGCCCCTATGTATCTGGAGTGCCAGAAAGCATTTGACACATTACCCCATGAGAGGCTGATTAAGAAGCTGGATTACTAGCCAGGAATATTGGGAGCCTCCATCAATGAAATGAAGATTACTTCTGTGGAAGGGAAAAAAGGATACCTGTCTGAGTGGCCTTCTGCAAATGGGTGGTCACCAGCAGAGTGCAGCTGATGACCGTTCTGGAACTGTTCTGAGATCATTACTCCTCTTGACCAACGTGAATAACTTGCCAGAAGCAATGGAATCTTTCCTAAACAAGTCAACGTTTGATGCAATGTTCATGTTAGAAGTGACGAGGATTGCATTAATTTGTTACAAGAAGACCTACACAGACTTCAAGGCTGGTATCATATATGGTCAATGAAACTCAACCGGAGAATGTGTATAGTAATAAGGATGGGACTGAGTGAAAGAGGGCCTCAATATAATTACAATCTAGCAGGATATAAGCTTCAGGATCCTATGTATAAGAAGAACTTGGGAGTTCATGACATCCCTAACCTATCCAGAGTTCCATATTAGGAGAATACTTAAGGAGACAACTGATTGCTGGTGAATATTAGAAGAGCCCTCTGGCATATGGAAATATTTAGCAAGTTGTTAAAACCCTAAATATGGCCAAAACTAGAAAATGATTCTTGGGTTTAATTACCACACCTAAAGAGGCACAAAAGGCTCACAGAGAAAGTCCAGAGGAGGGCAACAAAGAAAGTACCAGAATTAAGAGAGATGAATTATAGGGAAAGGCTAGAACCCTTAAAGTTACCCATAATGAAAGAGATAAGAGTGAGGGGTAATTTGATCACAACCTTTTAGTCTTTAAATGAGACTGATAATGTATTTGGTGAACAGTTCTTCAAAAGATATAAGGTTAGGACAACCAGCGGACATTACATGAAAATAAGCAAGAAAAAGGTGTTAAAAAGGTGTTATTAATGGCATACAGTAACAGAGGATGTGGTAAATGTGGGCAGTATACTTAAGTTTAAAAGACTGTATATCAGTAGATTATGATTGGGCCCCATGAGTGTAACACTCCCACCTGACACATTACAAACAGGTGATTACACATGCACACAAGTCAATGCACCTTAAGTAGCATAAAGAGTTAACTGAGAAGGTCAAGAGGAGAATAACAAAGAAGATACCAGAATTAAGAGGAGAGAGTTACAGGGAAAGGATAGAAACCCTAAATTTGCCCAACATGGAAAAGAGGAGTATGGGTTGACCTAATCACAATCTTTAAGTTTTTAAAACAGACTGATGACATGCTTTGAACAGTTCTTCAAAGGATGTAGGGACAGAACAACCAGAAGACATAAAATGAAATTAAGCAATAAATTTATTTGCTGGACTAATGGAATAAAATGCCTGAAGGCATGGTTAATGCAATACCTACCTATCTATATATCTATCAATCTATATCTCTGATTCCTATTCCCTTGGGGACTTCCCTTCAAGGAGGTGGCTACAGCAAAAGAGTCTCCACTTATTCCTGTCCTAACATGCCTCCCTTACATACACCATTCCATGCATTCTTTCACCATTTCTCTCCCTCTAGTATTCTTCCACCCTATTTCCCCATGTCACAGATGGTCTCCCTCTCACACCAACCTGTTGAATTGTACTATCATACACTCCTCTTGTAAACTCCCAATCTTGCATTCTTTCCACATGCCCAAACCACCTCAAAGTATCATGTTTCACCACTCTACTATTCCAAAATTCATTCCCTTTGCATTCCCCGCCACACCCCACACCTCTCATACACCTCTACATTTCTTTTTTCAATCCATTAAGTCATACAATCATTCCATTAAGTCATACAATGAGAGTAAACCTCCCTCTCATTACAGTACAAATAGGTAACTGATAATGTTCCTCTCTTCTGCCACTTTTTTTTCATACATTCTTGTCTTTCTCTCCAGTAAGAGGTAGAGTCAGAAAGAAACCACTAAGTGTTAGAGGAAAACTTATGCTTTGTTTCTTCTACTTTTAAAAAGTTGCTACTACAGGATGGAAGAATTTCCCACCACTCACTCCTGCGTCTCTTAGTTTTTTTACTTTTCCCATGTTAACAACAGGAACAGACAAAGAAAGGCACTGAAACCACAGCTCCCTGTCCACATCCAGGCCCTACAAGCCTTTCAATGGTTTACCTTGGACACTTGACATGCTTTGGTTCAGTCTACTGATAGCACATCAACATCAGTATATCACATTCCAATTCACTCTATCCCATGCATGCCTTTCATTTTCCTGCATATTCAGGCCCTATATGCTCAAAATATTTTTCACCCCATCCTTCTATTTCCAATTTGGTCTCCCTGATCTCCTTGTTCCCTCCACTTCTGACACATATATCTTCTTTGTTAACCTTTCCTCACTCATTTTCTCCATAGTCAGCAAACATTCTTCTGCCCTCTCAACCACACTCTTTTTAATATGACATATCTCTCTTACCCTTTCATTAGTTAACTGATAAAATCACCTCACACCAAATGATGTCCACAAAAATTTCATTTGCAACACATCTACCCTCCTCTGCACAGCCTTATCAATAGCTCCTGCCTCACATCCATATAATATTGTTGGGACTAGTATTCTTTCCAATATACCCATTCATGCCCTCCCAGATAGCATTCTTCAGTCCTCCCAGAACCTTTGCCCCCTTTCCTACCCTATGACTCACCTCCACTTCCATGGTTCCATTCATTGACATGTCCACTCCCAGGAATCTAAAATACTTTGCTTCCTCCAATTTTTCTCCAATCAACCTTACATTCCAACTAACCTGTCTCTCAATCCTGCTATACCTAATAACATTGCTTTCATTCACACTCACTCTCAAATTTCTCCTCTCACAAATTCTTCCCAACTCATTCACCAACTTCTGCAGTTTCTCACTTGAAACTGCCACCAGTTCTGTATCATCAGCAAGCAACAACTAACTCATTTTCCAGGCACTCTCATCCCTCACGACTGCATCCTCATCCCTCTCTCCAAGACTCTCATATTTACCTCCTTATCTATCTATCTATCTATCTATATCTCTGACTCCTGTTCCAATTGGGACTCCCTCAAATGGGTGGCCATGGCAACAGAGTCTTTTTAACTAAAGAACTCCAGTGCTGCTTCTAAGCCTTTATTGCCTCACCATTAACTGGCCACTGGCAGAGGGCAAGTCTAGCACAGTGTCTGCAAAGGCTCCTATCTGATATTCCTCACGACTACTTCTATCTAATGCTCCTACTTACTGCATCTACCTAATGTTCTTACTAAACAATCATGCCTAAATGATCCTACCTACTACTTCTATCTACTGCTCCTACTATTTTGCCAAAAGGCAGAGCTAGCACACAGTACTCACTGCAGGAAAATTTAGAGTTATGAAGGATGAACAGCATGAGTTAAGTGTTGACAAGTCTTAATATGACAAGGATAGACTGTACGTTTGTGAACAGAATGCCAGTAGTTCATGTTAGTGAGGCAGAAAGAAAAGACAGTTACCTGAGTCAGAGGAATGCAACTTGACAACACTAAAGTGCTGGCTCACTAATTAGTAGATGTCAACTAACCCTCCTGATACCCAGACGGGTAGTAATGGTAATATACCTCCCTGGTCATTGGCTGCCTACCAACACTACCTACAGTGACATTAACTAGATGTAAAACTAAAAATAAAAGCAAATTAATCCCATATGTATGGAATTTATGTATGTAATGCAGCTTTTGTAAAGAAACATGAGAATCAAAATCAGACACAAAAGAAGACACAAAGAAATAAGTTTTCTAATAAATAAATTCTATGATGATAAAAACTTTCAACTTGTCATGTTAGCAAAACGACACACTTCTATATATCTGATATTTCAAAAAAAAATCTCTTTGCGAAGGAACTATCATCACAGTACATAGTATGTCTAGAATAGGAGGAAATCAAATGTTTACTAAATCAAAGTCAAATATTCACAAAGGTTTCTTCACTAAAAGAAAAGATAATCTCATTCTTTACTCTCATGAACTAATAATATGTCCACCAGAAATTTTCAATATTACAGCTGACTTCAGTCATCACTGTCCTGCCCATAATTTTACACTGAACATTAATCTATCTAACATAAGTATTCCAATAATCAAGTGAATCTTAATCTTAGACCCATTCCCTATTTACTCCTCCTACTTATACATAAGCCTTACATCTTTGCTAAAATCTTCTGACTACTTCCAGCAGCTTTTCTCCCACACCATATGCTTTTAAAATCTACAAAGCATCTCTATCAACCCTATCATATGCTTTCTCAAGATCCTATTACATGCCATATACAAATCCATCTGTTTTTCTAAGTACTTCTCAAACACATTCTTTAAAGGAAACATTTGATCCTCACTGCTCCATCCCATTCTGATGTTCTGTACATTACTTCACCCTCTCAATCAAAACCCTCCTATACATCTTATCAAGTATACTCAACAAATTTTAGACACACCTTTATGCCCCTTACCTTTATATAACTGCATTATACATGCATTATGCCAATCATCAGGCCCCTCACCAGGATCCATACATACAGTGAAAATCCTTACCAACCAATCAACAACATAGTCACCCCCTTTTATTATATATTTTACTAAAATTCCATCCACCCCAGCTGCCTTGCCACATTTTATATTACACAAGATTTTCACATCTCTTGTCTCGCCACCAAATCACTCTCCTTGACTCTTTCATTTTGCTAACCCATCATCAAACACATTCAAGTCATTCAAAATACTCACTCATCTCCTCCTTACTTCAACATTACCAGCTATCACTTCCCCTTTTGTTCTCATTTGTTCCCGTGTCTTTTTCACATTATTTTCCCCCTCCTAAAAACATCTCATTCCCCCTAAAGGTTACTGAAACTTGCTCACCCTAACTCTGATTTGCCCTCTTTTTCAACCCCTGCACCTTCCTCTTGACCTCCAGCTGCATTCTCGTATACATCTCCAAATCATATGCACTCCTTTCCTGTAAGTATTGCCCAAATGCATCTCTCTTCTCTTTCCCAAGCAACTTTACTTATCCCTCCATTCACTACCCTTTCTAATCTGCCCACCTCCCACCTTTCACATGCCACTTGCATCTCTTCCACACACCAACAATGCTTCCCTAAATACCTCTAATTCCTCACCCAATCCCCTTACTTCACTTACTCACATGTTCTGCCCTTTTACACTCAATCTCGGTATTTCTTGACACAAATCTCTTCCACTCTCAATTACTCTTACCACTCTCTTCTAACTGACACTGTTTTCTCTTGAAAACCTTTACAAATCTTTACCCTCACCTCCACAAGACAGTGATCAGACATCCCACCAGCAGCCTCTTCAGCACATATACATTCATGTCTCTCTTTTAGACACATATCAATTACCAATCCAATAATGCTTGCTGACCATCTCTCCTACTCACATACATACACTTGCATATATCCCTCTTTTCACATCAAGTATTCCCAGTCTCCAGTCCGTTTTCAGCACAACCTCACAAGCTGTTTACCATTTCTATCCATAATGCTGAATAACCCATGCACCCCAATCATACCTCAACTGTCACATTACTTACCTTTGCATTTAAATCACTTACCACAAATACCCAGTCTCTTACAAAAACTGCTGACACACTCACTCAGCAGCTCCCAAATCATTTGCCTCTCATGATCTTTCTTATCATGGGTAGGTGCATTAGCACTAATGATCAATCATCTCTCTCCATCCACTTTCAATTTCACCCACATCAATCTGGAATTTACTTCCTTACACTCTATCACACACTCCCACAACTCCTAGTGCAGGAGCAGTGCTAATCCTTTCTTAACTCTTGTCTTCTCAAAAATCCCTGACTTAAATCCTAAGATACTTCCAAACAATTCTTCCCCTTTACCCTTGGTCTTTGTTTTACTCACAGATAAAACATCCAGGTTTCTTTCCTCAAACAAACTACTTATCTCACATCTCTTCTCATCTTGGTTACATCCACACAAATTTAGGCAATTTAGCCTAAGACATCAAGGAAGATAAGCACTCTCTATTTGGCTCCTTTCTGTTCCTTCTTTTAGAAAATGAAATTCAATAAGGGGGAGTTTCCTGATCCTGCTCCTTCTATGACATGCAGGGAATACAGAGGTAGAATTCTTACTTCCCTAACCTAGCTACTTTTTATAATTTCTAGTCCTAAATCCTGCCTCTCTTGGAATTTTTCTATGACACACAGAGGACCAACCAAGTGCGATGATGAAAACAAAACTAAAGAGCTTTCTGAAATCTTGGGACTTTATAGAGCCCTATGTTTCATGGCTTCATAAAATATGGAGGATTACTAGAAACCATTAAGCAAATTTTTTTTCCAGTTGGAAGCTTCAATCACAGACAAAAATCCACATCAAGGCTTAGCCTTAATTGAAATAAAGAGTTAATGAGAAAAAGACAGAAGAAAAGCAAAAAAAATGTAAGAACTTTGGAGGAAATGCAAAATTTGTTTTTCAAAAGGGACCAGGTCACAGTTGTTATGAAAGTTCCAAAGTTTCTAGGTGTAAGGAAAGAAAGAGTTTTCAAAATTGCCTAACCTGAGGTGCCAATGGCCTCACAATAACTACTTGAAGCAATTGTTTGGTAAGCTTCATGTGGGCTAGCTAGTGGTGAGGGCACACTCTCAAACAGTTCTTAAAAGCAAATACCAAAGCAATACCTGTACAAGAAGGAAAGTAAACCAACACTGTGCCATAAGGCAAGCAAGTCAGTCATGTAGTGAGGTTAGGCTGGGAGAGGTGATATGTAGGACTGTTTTAGACTTAACTATATCTAGTAAGTAGGCATAGCTAATACCATCCCAGATGTGAAAGTAGTACTTTAAACAAGGATAGATCAATCCTCTACATATATGGAGCAAATGTTCGGAAAAAAATAAAGTTCAGCATCTAAAAAGGTTATGCAGTTTCTAAGAAGAAGACTTAGCTATCTACATAATGTGAGGTTTCCAAGAAAGCTTAAATGGTACAGTGATACCAAGCATGTTCATTGTGTTAAGGATAGGAATTACAGACACAAGTTATAAAGGGTTCTAGAGAGAGATATGGTCAGAAATCGGGTTTTGGTGGCATTAAACTTTACCGAATTTTGTCCATCTCATTTAGAAATCCTGTCTGTATGGAAGTTTTAACAAAATGAGATGCATATCAAGTAAAGAGGATGAAGCAGATTTAATGGAAGTGGAGGAATGCAACGTTAAGTCATCAGCATATGAATGAACTTTGTTATCTGTTGAAGAAAGAAAATTACTGATAAAAAGGAGGAAGAGTGTAAGAGATAGAACAGAACCTTGAGGGACACCAATGCTGATAAGGAAAAGGAGGAGTGATTGACGTATCATTTACTATGGAGACAGATCAAAATTGAGATAGCATGATATGAGGGAGAAACGTGAGGTAGGGAAGCCAATAGAGGGGAGCCTGAAGATGAGGCCCCCAGTGGCACATGCTACCAAACAATGTGATGTGATGTGACTGTATAGCAACATAAAATTCTTAGGAACTAACTCGAAAGAGGAAGAAAATTTCTGCAGCCCTTACCTCAACAGTGTGCTGGACTGACATGGACACATTAGAGATATCCACCAATTGATCGTGACCCAATCGATCATTGACTTCTATGTTCACTGTGACGGGGTCAATAATGGAGAGGGCAGTATCATCCTCAAGTCCTAAGATGCAGGAGTACAACTCACACTGGTTCAAGTTGCATGAGAGTGGTCGCTCCTGGTGCTGTGGTCGATAACTTATCACTGCAGTGCTCTGAGGAGACAAACAATTATCTTACCATTATGAATGCAGACAACTCAATTCCAAACAAATACTTCATCATCCTTCATTCATTATTCAAATAAGCCCCTAATATCTGCTTTCCATTATGAACATGTCTACCAGTTCTCTTCTTTTGTCATCAACATTTGAAGTTGTCAGTTCATTACATACACCAAGATCTAATGTTGTACAAGAATACAGGCCCTAAACTACTCAAACTTATGAGCTTATAAGCATGAGATCAGGGATGACAATGCAAAAGGGGTCCCTGACCTAAACACATTCTTCAAACTACCAATCATAACAAGCAATGAATATTATGGGTATGTTTCTACCCTACATCAGAGATATGGCTTAAGATGACAAAATCAATTCAGGATTGAACTTTTTGGGAAAAAAATATAGATTTTGAAGAACAAAAAGCCATTTCTCTACCACAGGTGAGCCATAGGATCATTCAAGAGAAAGTCTGCTGAGTAGGGAGTGAAAACATCATTCTACTTCTCAAAATGAGGGGCATCAATGAGGATGCAAGCCCTCTGACTTTCATAAAACACATGAGACTGACAAATCTTCATTCATATGATTCAACAACCGTATATCAACCTGCAAAAGCCTATGTGTATCACTGTGCAGTGAGTTTTTTTTTTTTTTTTTTTTTATACTATTCGCCATTTCCCGCGATAGCGAGGTAGCGTTAAGAACAGAGGACTGGGCCTTTGAGGGAATATCCTCACCTGGCCCTCTTCTCTGTTCCTTCTTTTGGAAAATTATATATATATAATCATATATATATATAATATATTATATATATATATATATATATATATATATATATATATATATATATATATATATATATGGTGAGGTGCCTGAGGATTGGCGGAATGCGTGCATAGTGCCATTGTACAAAGGCAAAGGGGATAAGAGTGAGTGCTCAAATTACAGAGGTATAAGTTTGTTGAGTATTCCTGGGAAATTATATGGGAGGATATCGATTGAGAGGGTGAAGGCATGTACAGAGCATCAGATTTGGGAAGAGCAGTGTGGTTTCAGAAGTGGTAGAGGATGTGTGGATCAGGTGTTTGCTTTGAAGAATGTATGTGAGAAATACTTAGAAAAGCAAATGGATTTGTATGTAGCATTTATGGATCTGGAGAAGGCATATGATAGAGTTGATAGAGATGCTCTGTGGAAGGTATTAAGAATATATGGTGTGGGAGGCAAGTTGTTAGAAGCAGTGAAAAGTTTTTATCGAGGATGTAAGGCATGTGTACGTGTAGGAAGAGAGGAAAGTGATTGGTTCTCAGTGAATGTAGGTTTGCGGCAGGGGTGTGTGATGTCTCCATGGTTGTTTAATTTGTTTATGGATGGGGTTGTTAGGGAGGTGAACGCAAGAGTTTTGGAAAGAGGGGCAAGTATGAAGTCTGTTGGGGATGAGAAAGCTTGGGAAGTGAGTCAGTTGTTGTTCGCTGATGATACAGCGCTGGTGGCTGATTCATGTGAGAAACTGCAGAAGCTGGTGACTGAGTTTGGTAAAGTGTGTGAAAGTGATTGGTTCTCAGTGAATGTAGGTTTGCGGCAGGGGTGTGTGATGTCTCCATGGTTGTTTAATTTGTTTATGGATGGGGTTGTTAGGGAGGTGAACGCAAGAGTTTTGGAAAGAGGGGCAAGTATGAAGTCTGTTGGGGATGAGAAAGCTTGGGAAGTGAGTCAGTTGTTGTTCGCTGATGATACAGCGCTGGTGGCTGATTCATGTGAGAAACTGCAGAAGCTGGTGACTGAGTTTGGTAAAGTGTGTAAAAGAAGAAAGTTAAATGTGAATAAGAGCAAGGTTATTAGGTACAGTAGGGTTGAGGGTCAAGTCAATTGGGAGGTGAGTTTGAATGGAGAAAAACTGGAGGAAGTGAAGTGTTTTAGATATCTGGGAGTGGATCTGGCAGCGGATGGAACCATGGAAGCGGAAGTGGATCATAGGGTGGGGGAGGGGGCGAAAATTCTGGGAGTCTTGAAGAATGTGTGGAAGTCGAGAACATTATCTTGGAAAGCAAAAATGGGTATGTTTGAAGGAATAGTGGTTCTAACAATGTTGTATGGTTGCGAGACGTGGGCTATGGATAGAGTTGTGTGCAGGAGGATGGATGTGCTGGAAATGAGATGTTTGAGGACAATGTGTGGTGTGAGGTGGTTTGATCGAGTAAGTAACGTAAGGGTAAGAGAGATGTGTGGAAATAAAAAGAGCGTGGTTGAGAGAGCAGAAGAGGGTGTTTTGAAATGGTTTGGGCACATGGAGAGAATGAGTGAGGAAAGATTGACCAAGAGGATATATGTGTCGGAGGCGGAGGGAACGAGGAGAAGTGGGAGACCAAATTGGAGGTGGAAAGATGGAGTGAAAAAGATTTTGTGTGATCGGGGCCTGAACATGCAGGAGGGTGAAAGGAGGGCAAGGAATAGAGTGAATTGGATCGATGTGGTATACCGGGGTTGACATGCTGTCAGTGGGTTGAATCAGGGCATGTGAAGCGTTTGGGGTAAACCATGGAAAGCTGTGTAGGTATGTATATTTGCGTGTGTGGACGTATGTATATACATGTGTATGGGGGTGGGTTGGGCCATTTCTTTCGTCTGTTTCCTTGCGCTGAGGGTTGGGGAAAATGATCTGGTAAACAGAGAAGAGGTAGTAAAAGCTTTGCGGAAGATGAAAGCCGGCAAGGCAGCAGGTTTGGATGGTATTGCAGTGGAATTTATTAAAAAAGGGGGTGACTGTATTGTTGACTGGTTGGTAAGGTTATTTAATGTATGTATGACTCATGGTGAGGTGCCTGAGGATTGGAGGAATGCGTGCATAGTGCCATTGTACAAAGGCAAAGGGGATAAGAGTGAGTGCTCAAATTACAGAGGTATAAGTTTGTTGAGTATTCCTGGCAAATTATATGGGAGGGTATTGATTGAGAGGGTGAAGGCATGTACAGAGCATCAGATTGGGGAAGAGCAGTGTGGTTCCAGAAGTGGTAGAGGATGTGTGGATCAGGTGCTTGCTTTGAAGAATGTATGTGAGAAATACTTAGAAAAGCAAATGGATTTGTATGTAGCATTTATGGATCTGGAGAAGGCATATGATAGAGTTGATAGAGATGCTCTGTGGAAGGTATTAAGAATATATGGTGTGGGTGGCAAGTTGTTAGAAGCAGTGAAAAGTTTTTATCGAGGATGTAAGGCATGTGTACGTGTAGGAGGAGAGGAAAGTGATTGGTTCTCAGTGAATGTAGGTTTGCGGCAGGGATGCTTGATGTCTCCATGGTTGTTTAATTTGTTTATGGATGGGGTTGTTAGGGAGGTGAATGCAAGAGTTTTGGAGAGAGGGGCAAGAATGAAGTCTGTTGTGGATGAGAGAGCTTGGGAAGTGAGTCAGTTGTTGTTCGCTGATGATACACCGCTGGTGGCTGATTCATCTGAGAAACTGCAGAAGCTGGTGACTGAGTTTGGTAAAGTGTGTGAAAGAAGAAAGTTAAGAGTAAATGTGAATAAGAGCAAGGTTATTAGGTACAGTAGGGTTGAGGGTCAAGTCAATTGGGAGGTAAGTTTGAATGGAGAAAAACTGGAGGAAGTAGAGTGTTTTAGATATCTGGGAGTGGATCTGGCAGCGCATGGAACCATGGAAGCGGAAGTGAATCATAGGGTGGGGGAGGGGGCGAAAATCCTGGGAGCCTTGAAGAATGTGTGGAAGTCGAGAACATTATCTCGGAAAGCAAAAATGGGTATGTTTGAAGGAATAGTGGTTCCAAAAATGTTGTATGGTTGCGAGGCGTGGGCTATGGATAGAGTTGTGCACAGGAGGGTGGATGTGCTGGAAATGAGATGTTTGAGGACAATTTGTGGTGTGAGGTGGTTTGATCGAGTAAGTAATGTAAGGGTAAGAGAGATGTGTGGAAATAATAAGAGCGTGGTTGAGAGAGCAGAAGAGGGTGTTTTGAAATGGTTTGGGCACATGGAGAGAATGAGTGAGGAAAGATTGACCAAGAGGATATATGTGTCGGAGGCGGAGGGAACGAGGAGAAGTGGGAGACCAAATTGGAGGTGGAATGATGGAGTGAAAGAGATTTTGAGTGATCGGGGCCTGAACATGCAGGAGGGTGAAAGGCGGGCAAGGAATAGAGTGAATTGGATCGATGTGGTATACCGGGGTTGACGTGCTGTCAGTGGATTGAATCAGAGCATGTGAAGCGTCTGGGGTAAACCATGGAAAGCTGTGTGGGGCCTGGATGTGGAAAGGGAGCTGTGGTTTCAGGCATTATTGCATGACAGCTAGAGACTGAGTGTGAATGAATGAGGCCTTTGTTGTCTTTTCCTAGCGCAACCCCGCACACATGAGGGGGGAGGGGGATGGTATTCCATGTGTGGTGAGGTGGCGATGGGAATGAATAAAGGCAGACAGTGTGAACTGTGTGCATGGGTATATATGTATGTGTCTGTGTGTGTATATGTATGTGTACATTGTGATGTATAGGTATGTATATTTGCGTGTGTAGACGTGTGTGTATATACATGTGTATGGGGGTGGGTTGGGCCATTTCTTTCGTCTGTTTCCTTGCGCTACCTCGCAAACGCGGGAGACAGCGACAAAGCAAAAATAAATAAATATAATTCTTCATTCAGATCCCTAGCACCAAGATTCAGTCCTTTGCATCAAAACTGCCTAACACTCATTCACAGACTCCTCCTACATTGAGAAAATAGAAAATCTTAAAGTATGGCACCCCACATGAAGAAAGTCATCATGAAGCACATGAATTCTACTCCTGTATATGGTCAGCAACCTGCTCCTGGGTGTAAGCTTCATTAGCATTAATATAGCAAACCACACTCAATGAAGAGATATAGTTGTGGTATAGTAACTATATAAAGCTAAAATATTTCAATGGGAACATAAATTGGGCACTGGTATTCTGCAATAACAAATTTAGAATAGTGTGTGTCATAGATTTTTCATTTTTGGGCAAAAAAATTCCTAGGAAATATCTCTAAGAATTTTTTTCAACATTAAGAATGAAGCAAATGCCAAAACCACTGAAAAAGTAGAGCAATCATTTGAAAAGCACTTTTCAATGAAAAGCTTTTCAGTATGGTATGGTCATGTAGAATGGATGACAAATAATAGATTGGTCAAAAAGATAGTACAAGTTACATGTAAGACTGATGTAGAAAATAAATGAAAAAAAATAGGGCTACATATATTTCAGATAATGTGCAGGAGAAAGGACTAAAGAATGAATACAATGAAAACATTTTGTGAATGGGGGATTTATGAACTGAGATGCTGGTGTCACCTGATTGATCAACTTGGTGTGTACATCTGGAGGTCTATGTTTCACTTTAACATATTGGGTATGGGTTGAGGGACAGGGTGAGTGATGTTTGAATTCTGAGCCACCCATTACAGTAAGAATCATGTGATAATTGATAGACAGAGTTACAAAATCACGAGTAAATTGTTATCTTCCATCCTTTTATGTCTGAAAAATCCAAGTATGGACAAAAGTCCTCAAACAAGCAACACCTCCAGAAGAAAGGACTAACAAAAAAGAATCTTTCTTTCTTTCAAACTATTTGCCATTTCCCGCGTTAGCAAGGTAGCGTTAAGAACTGGGCCTCTGAGGGATTATCCTCACCTGGCCCCCTTCTCTGTTCCTTCTTTTGGAAAATTAAAAAAAAATACAAGAGGGGAGGATTTCCAGCCCCCCGCTCCCTCCCCTTTTAGTCGCCTTCTAGGACACGCAGGGAATACGTGGGAAGTATTCTTTCTCCCCTATCCCCAGGGATATCTAAAAAAATATCTAAAGATATTTTTCGGAGGTAGAAAATATGTGCTTTTGAGATAGGAAAACATGTAATTCAAAATAAGAAAAAGATGGAATAAGAGATTGGGAAGACAGAAATAAATATATAAAGGATGGTACAAGAGAGTGGAAAGGCAGAAACAAATATGTAATGGATTGTACAGGTAATAGTTGGTAGGCAGCCAATGGCCAGTACTAACAGTACTACCTACCTGCATAGTGAGCCAGCACTTCATTGGTTGTCAAGCTGCACTCCTCTAACCCAAGTAGCTGTCTCATCTTTCTATCACACCCACAAGTGGACTCCTGGTATTCTGTCCACAAACAAACAATCTCTCCTTATAACACATAACACCTGACAACACTAACTCACACAGCTCATTTTTGTAACGTTAGATTTTCTTGTGGTGAATGCAATGTGCAAGCCTTGCCTTCTGCCAAAATGGTAGGAGCAACAGACAGGAGTACTAGGTTGGAACATTTAGGTTTGAGCATTAGGTAGAAACATTGGGTAGAAGAAGTAGGTAGGAACATTAGGCAGGAGCATTCGGTAGTAGTAGTCCGGAACAACATTAGGTAGGAGCATCTGCAAACACTGTGCTATGTGGCAACCCCCTTCAGGGTGTTCCAAAAGGGAACATGTGTCAGATATATCAATAGATATATAGATTCCTGGGGATAGGAAATCCCTGGGGATAGGGGAGAAAGAATGTTTCCCACGCAATCCTCACATGTCGTAGAAGGCGACTAAAGGGGACGGGAGCGGGGAGCTGGAAACCCTCCCCTCCTTGTATTTCAACTTTCAAAAAGGGGAAACAGAAGAAGGAGCCACACGGGGAGTGCTCATCCTCCTCAAAGGCTCAGACTGGGGTGTCTAAATGTGTGTGGATGTAACCAAGATGAGAAAAAAGGATAGGCAGTATGTTTGAGGAAAGGAACCTGGATGTTTTGACTCTGAGTGAAACGAAGCTCAAGGGTAAAGGGGAAGAGTGGTTTGGGAATGTCTAGGGAGTAAAGTTTAGGGAGTAAAGATGGAGTGAAAAAGATTTTGAGTGATTGGGGCCTGAACATGCAGGAGGGTGAAAGGCGTGCAAGGAATAGAATGAATTGGAACGATGTGGTACACCGGGGTTGACGTGCTGTCAATGGATTGAGCCAGGGCATGTGAAGCGTCTGGGGTAAACCATGGAAAGGGAGTTGTGGTTTCGGTGCATTATTACATGACAGCTAGAGACTGAGTGTGAACGAATGTGGCCTTTGTTGTCTTTTCCTAGCGTTACCTCGCGCACATTTGGGGGGAGGGGGTTGTTATTTCATGTGTGGCAGGGCGGCGATGGGAATGAATAAAGGCAGACAGTATGAATTATGTACATGTGTATATATGTATATGTCTGTGTGTGTATATATATGTATACATTGAGATGTATAGGTATGTATATTTGTGTGTGTGGACGTGTATGTATATACATGTGTATGTGGGTGGGTTGGGCCATTTTGCTAACGTGGGAGACGGTGACAAAGCAAAATAAATAAAAAATATAGATTTAGGAGAGAGGGAAGAGATGAACAAAAATGAAGAGGACAGGTTTATGATCATGTTGGAAGATGTTAAGACTATAAGAGAAGCTTAGTTTTGATGATACAATAAGTAAGCCCAACAATCCTGACACACAGGATGTACAATAATTCTAGGCACAAACTGAATGCTCCTAAGACAGAGCAGTACTACTTCTCTAGGTAGCTGCTGTCAACAGCCTACTGCCCGCAGTACTACTTCTCTAGGTAGCTGCTGTCAACAGCCTACTGCCCACAGCAGTAAAAGGTAATCACAGAAAAGTATACTTAAGACAACACTATGAGACCATTTATGATATCCCATGCTTCTTATCTTTCAATTATGAAAACACGTAAGTAACCATGGTAACAGGTTCCAAGCGTTTTTCACATAGAGACAAATCACATTCTCACCTTTAGTATGACAGCACTTGTGTCCCACAGAGCTGTGTTTTCTACCACAACAAGCTCTGAGTCAGTGATGTTCAATTTCAGTTCGAATGGTACTTTAATTTGCTCCTGTATTATGGCATGCTTTGTCATGACTCCAGTAGACTCCACCATAGGATTTAGTCTTGGTGTGGAGGACCTGACATTCCTCTCCCTTGGGAATCCCAATATGGGTGATCGTGATCTTGGTGACTGAGACTGCGGTGATTGAGTCTGAGGGGTTTTGGGAATGGGTGTACTGAGGACTGGAGTGTGCATGGGAGAAAACATCAAGGGGGTGACCATAATGCTACATGTACCAGATAATTCCTCAGAACCTTCTTTTCTTTTCCTTCCTGTAGAAAAAAAAATAAATAAAAACAGATTTCTGAAAATAACAATGATTATAATGATACGGTTCATTATGCCAATATACAAAATTAGATACTAGACAGACAAAAAATACCATAAACTATAATGAGCGCACTCAGTCATGAATCAGTTCTTACTCAAGACCTTATCTGTAATGAGAACTACTATTTTCCATTGGACAACCATTTGATAGAAATGAAAATGGCAACATTCCTCCCTAAGGAACTGACTACCAAGAACTTTCCAGTGAAGATAAAGATCTAAGGTTTACCAATCTATAGATTAACTGCATATACACTTATCACTCATTACATGGACTTGTTGATAAAGTACATATACAGCCTGAGGGGAGGAAGAGACTTAACTTATCTGTAAGAAAATGTGACAAGGAAAGGGGGTATATGCTGTCACATTATTGGGTTTAATTTTTACTGAACTACTGCAATTGTAAAAAATGCATTTTCTCTGAAGCTGACATAAAGAGAATAACAGGTCTACTGATACAAAATACTCTGTTCAGATGAAGTGAGCTTCTTTGCTTAAAGAACAAGAACTTGCCACCATCAAATCATCTGTGGTAGGGAGCCTCCAGAGCAACAACCATAACCAAAACTTGGAGGATGCAATATTGTCTCATTTCTAATTCCACTTTACACTTTAGATACATCCCCTGCTGAAAGGATTCTAGTAGCTACCCTATGATTCCTTTTGTCCTTCAGTGAGGTAGCATCTGCATGCCACAACATGTATGGCTTGCAGATTATATCATGATTTAATAATGACTATAGCTTTTAATGAGAAAAGGGTTAACAAAACTTTTCACCAAATCTGCAGCTTGCAGAATAAGGACAACGTAAGTTGTTACAATGTATTACTGGGAATTAATGTGCATTATCAAAAACAAACTGATGAGAGCTACATATGGTAAGTGATTACATATACATGCACTGGAGAAATCATTTGAAGTTATAACTGACAAAGGATCAGGTTTTGATAGCTGAGAGAGGAAATAAACACAGGAATCATATCATAGAAAATAAAATGTGTCATCAACCTGCAGAGAGAAATAGGGCATGTAAAAATATAATCTAAAGCCATGATAACTCATCTAAACAGTTGAATGGATTCAGAGGGATTGTAATCCATAGAAAGAAAGAGCGATAAATGCAAGACTGTCAAGGATAAAGGTCAGGGGGTTTTCTCTGGATGTCCTTGACACTGAAGGTCTCAGGGATTTTCTCTGTATGTCCTTGACATAGAAGGTCTGAGGGATTTTCTTTGGATGTCCTTGAAACAGAAGGTCAAAGGTCTCTTCTCTGGATGTCCTTGAGACAGAAGGTAAGATGGGTCTTCTTTGAATGTTCCTAAAATAGGTCAGAGAGGTACTCTCCAGATGTCCTTGATACAGATGGTCTGACAGGCATTCTCTGGATGGCTTTTGATTAAAATCGAGGTCTACTATGAATATCCTTGAGATAAAGTCAGAGTGGTTTTCTCTGAGTAGCCTTGAGACTGAGGGTCAAAGGGGCATTCTCTGTGTGTTCTTGAGATAGAAGGTATGAGAAGTCTCCACTGAATGTTCTTGAGATGGGAGGTCAGAGGGATCTTCTCTGGATGTCCTTGAGATAGAAGGTCAGAGAGGTCTTCTCTGAATGCCCTAGAGACATAAGGTCAAAGGGGCCTTTTCTAGGTGTTCTTGAGACAGAAGGTAAGAGAAGTCTTATCTGATTGTCCTTGCAATAAAAGGTCAGAGGGATCTTCTTTGAATGTCCTTGAGACAGAAGGTCAGAGGGGTCTTCTCTGAATGTCCTTGAGATAGAAGGTCAGAGGGGCTTTCCCTAAATGTCCTTGAGATAGAAGATCAAAGGCATCTTCTCTGGATGTCCTTGAGATAGGTCAGAGGGGTCTTCTTTGGATATTCTAAAGATAGAAAGTTGGAGGGGCCTTCTCTGAATGTCCTAAAGACAGAAAGTCAAATGGGGCCCCCTCTGAATGCCCTGGAGATGGGTCACAGGGGTCTTCTCTGCATGTTCTTGAGACAGAAGGTCAATGGGGCCTTCTCTGGTTGTCCTTGAGATAGAAGGTTAGAGGAGTCTTTTCTGCATGTCCTTGAGATAGGCCAGAGGGGTCTTCTCTGCATGCCCTTGAGATAGATCAAAGGAGTTTTCTCTGGATGTCCATGAGACGGGCCAAAGGGGTCTTCTCAGGATGTCCTTGATACAGAATGTCAAACGGGCCTTCTTTGGATGTCATTGAGATAGAAAACCAGAGGAGACTTTTTTGATGTCCTTGATATAGGTCAGAGGGGGTTTCCTCATGATGTCCTTGAGACAGAAGGTCAGAGGGGTTTTCTCAGGATGTCCTTGAGATATAAGGTCAAAGGGGTCTTCTCTGGACATCCCTGAGATAGAAGGTTGGAAAGGTCTTCTCTGGATGTCCTTGAGATAGAACGTCAAAGGAGCCTTCTCTGGATGTCTATGAAGTAAACGGTTAAAAAAGTCTTTTGTGGATGTCCTCGAAATAGAAGGTCAGAGGGGTCTTCTCTGGATATTCTTGAGACAGAAGGTCAAAGGGGTCTTCTCTGGATGCCCTTGAGACAGAAAGTCGGAAGGGTCTTCTCTGGACGTCTTTGGGATAGAAGGTCACAGGGGCCTTCTCTGGGTATTCTTGAAATAGAAGGTAAGAGGAGTCTTCTCTGAAAGTACTTGAGAAAAAAGGTCAAAGGGATCTTCTCTGGATGTCCTTGAGATAGGTGAGAGGGGTTTTCTTTGGATATTCTAAAGGTAGAAGGTTAGAGAGGCCTTTTCTGAATGTCCTCAAGATAGAAGGTTAGATGGGGACCACCCCCCCTCTGAATGTCCTCGAGATAAAGGGTCAGAGGGGCCTTCTCTTGATGTCCTAGGGACAGAAGGTCAGAGGGGTCTTCTCTGCATATTCTTAAGACAGGTCAAAGGGGCCTTCTCTGGATGTCCTTGAGACAGACGGCTAGAAGAGTCTTGTCTGATAAAAAATTGTGGGGGTCAAGAGTGGAGCACAGAAACTAGAAACTAATGGTAAGAGATAATGGGTGAACCAGCACAGAAACTAAAAACTGATGGCAAAAGACAATGTGGGAAAGAGCATAGCACAGAAACCAGACACTTGTGACAAGAGACAGTAGGGTGAAGGAGTGCAGAAACCAAAGACTACTGACTGAAGAAAGGGGGAGGAGCTCAGAAATCAGAGGCTAATGATAGGAGACAGTGGAAGGCAGGAGCACACAGCACAGCAGAGAAACCAGAGACTAACAAAAGGGGGCAGTGGGGGAGAAGCAGAGAACCAAATCTCTCACTGTATAATACAAACAGGTAACTACCCAGCAAGCCAGTCAATACAGAGAATACATCCAAGATAGACCCCTATTTCATAGGTAAGGGGAGAGAGGAACATTCAAAGGTACCCTTGGACAGTTATTAGAGCACTGAAAATTATAAGAGATGGAGTTACTTACATGTAAAATTACTAGTGTGACTAAGTGTGTTTTAAAGACATGTCATTAAACAAAAGCTGCCACCTTTGCTGGTTTGAAAAACCCCACCATCCTATATTTTGTAAACTATCTACTATCCATATATTAATGAAAGCAGATTAGTATGGTAATTCTTAAACTTGCAAATATACACAAACCTTCAGTGGGAGGATTATCTGGTGTTTTGTAGATAAAGTCGAGGACTTCCATCCACCAGTCAAGGATACCCATAAGCCGCATATTGTTCAGTAAAATTGTAAACCTTGTCACATTTTTTGTTGATCTGTAAAAGAAAAGGTAAGCATCTCTATTATATGAAAGTAGAGGGTATCTACTCAAGCATGAAAGGCTACTCTAGATCAAGTCAATGCCAAGCTCTCATCGTCACACTACATAACTCTAGATCAAGTCAGTGCCAAGCTCTTACCATCCTACAAAGTTACTCTAGATTCAGTCAGTGTAAAGCTCTAATCATCCCACAGGATTAGTCTAGATCAAGTCAGTGTTCAGCTCTTATCATCCAACAATGTTACTCCAGATCAAGTCAGGGCCAAGCTCTTATCATCACACAAGGTTACTCGAGATAAAGTCAGCGCCAAGCTCTTATTATCCCACAATGTTATTCTAAATCAAGTCAGTGCCCAGCTCTTTTCATCCTGCAATAACTTCAACCAAAGAACTCTATGACCCATAAGACAATAGCAAAATAAGCCCTCAATCTTTCATTGCATATTCTCTTACACTTTCCAAATAATCACTCAAAATATTATGATTACATATACACAATATGCCAAATACCCTCCAACAGTATGGATCACACAAAAACTCCTCCATGTATCTCTGTGTTGTATCAAATTCAAACACACCTTCAGTCTAATATTTACCTGCCAATACAATCTCTAACTCTCTCTCCACTTCATCCCCTTACTTCAATTAATTTCAGTCTTCCCTTCACAATTCACTCTTTTTGAATGGCCATGCCATCTCACAAATGAATTCCCTTCACAATCTACTCTCTCTATATGACCATCTCAAGAGATATATATCATTCTTAATTCTGCTCCCTCTTACATGGGGTGGATCAAATGATTACAGCCTCACAATTCATTCAACCAGTGAGCTGAAGTGAAAACACGGATTTCCAACCAAATACACCTAGAACTCTTCATATGTTGTATCATATCAATAGAATGCCACCGACATATTATGGGACAACTTTCAATATGATACCATGTATACCTGTGTAATCAATTTTTTAGACAAATTTTTAATCTATACTCAGGGGATCAACTCTTTTACAAATAAGATTTCCAAGAGGTTGAAATGCATGGCCATATGAGTTCACAAAAAATTCAACAAATGTCCTGTTAACGTAAAACAACAAAGAACAAAAGAACAAAGAATCTTTGGTATCATCAAATTTTTTTTTAAAAAACAACCACTGTTGTTTGTAGTCCTTTCATTATAACAGCCAAGGTCTATGCTAGTCAACAAAGACTTACTACTAGACCTTCATGAAATGAATAAAAACTGCAACTGATAATTACAACAAAATTGATATCTAAAATCTTCTATTTCCTGGTACATAAAAGTAAACATGGAAACTTACACATTCAGTATAAAATTCTGTTGTTTTGTCTCATGTTTCGTGAAGTGCTAGTAGTGAGGTGCTCTGCCAATATGTGGCTTTGGTGCCAGCATGGAGTTACCATAAACGAGGGATTCACTTATAATATGGCTCATGATATGAGGCAACTTCATCACCAATATGCCATATGAACAATATCAACAAATGTACGCAAGTTCTTTACTTTGTTTATGGATGGGATGGCTAGGAAGGAAAATGCAAGAAATTTGGAGAGAGGGGCAAGTATGCAGTCTGTTGGGATGAGAGGGCCTAGGAAGTGATTCAGGTGTTGTTTACCGATGATACAGGACTGGTGGCTGATTTGAGTGAGAAACTGCAGAAGTTAGCGAGTGAGTTTGGAAAAGTGAGTGAAAGGAGAAAGTTGAAAGTAAATAAGAGCAAGGTTATTAGGTTCAGCACGGTCGAGGGACAAGTTAGTTGGGATGTAAGTATGAATGGAGAAGAATTAGAGGAGGTGCAGTGTTTTAAATATCTGGGAGTGGACTCAGCAAAGAATGGAACCATGGAAGTGAAAGTGAGTCATAGAGTGGGAGAGAAGGCAAAGGTTCTGGGAGTGAAGAATGTGTGGAGAGTATATCATATCAAAGAGCAAAAATGGGTATATTTGAAGGAATAGTAGTTCCTACAATATCATATGGTTGCAAGGCATGGCCTATAGATAGGACTGTACGGAGGAGGGTGGATATGTTGGAAATGAAATATTTGAGGACAATATGTGGTGTGAAGTGGTTTGATCTAGTAAGTAATGAAAGGGTAAGAGACATTTGTAGTGATAAAAAGAGTGTGGTTGAGAGAGCAGAAGAGTGTGTGTTGAAATGGTTTGGACATATGGAGAGAATGAGTGAGGAAAGGCTGATAAAGAGGATGTATGTGTCAGAGGTGGAGGACACAAAGAGAAGCAGGAAACCTAATTGGAGGTGGAAGGATGGAGCAAAGAAGATTTTGAGTGATCGTGGCCTGAACATGCAGGAGGGTGAGAGGTGTGCAAGGAAAAGAGTGAATTGGAACAATGTGGTATACCAGGGTAGACGTGCTGTCAATGGATTGAACCAGGGCATGTGAAGCGTCTGGGGTAAACCATGGAAAGTTCTGTGGGGCCTGGATGTGGAAAGGAAGCTGTGGTTTCGGGCATTATTACATGACAGCTAGAGACTAAGTGTGAACGAATGGGGCCTTTGTTGTCTTTTCCTAGCGCTACCTTGCACACATGAGGGGGGAGGGGAATGTTATTCCATGTGTGGCAAGGTGGCGATGGGAATGAATAAAGGCAGTGTGAATTGTGTGCATGTGTATATATGTATGTGTCTGTGTGTGTATATATATGTGTACATTGAGATGTATGGGTATGTATATTTGCGTGTGTGGACGTGTATGTATATACATGTCTATGGGGGTGGGTTGGGCCATTTCTTTTGTTTGTTTCCTTGTGCTACCTCACAAATGTGGGAGACAGCGACAAAGCAAAATAAAATAAATAAATATATATAAGTTCCCAAGTGCACTTTTGTCCAATGAGCACATCATCAGGGGAGATATAAGAATGAGATAGAAGACTTACAATAATCAGATGATATAAAAAGAGGGGAAGCTAATACACCATTGATAAACAAGTGTTTCTGATTGGTCGTGTTTGGGTCTGTCACCATGCATGTCATAAAATTACCTTCACTAATATTCGTTACAATTCTTTTGTTTATTCAATAATAACAGATTCAATGATATTTTCCTTGGTGAAGGAGTTACAGTTAGTTAGTGAATTAGCTTTGCTCCAATCAATTCAATGGTCAAAATATCTAAGATGATTAAATAAAGCATTTGATTCTTGTCCTGTTCTTATACTATATTTATGTTCTTAAGGCTAAGATAGGGATTAAGAATACTTCCCACGTATTCCCTGCGTGTCGTAGAAGGCGACTAAAAGGGCAAGGAGTGGGGGGCTGGAAATCCTCCCCTCTCGTTTTTTTTTAATTTTCCAAAAGAAGGAACAGAGGGGGGCCAGGTGAGGATATTCCACAAAGGCCCAGTCCTCTGTTCTTAACGCTACCTCGCTAACGCAGGAAATGGCGAATAGTTTAAAAGAAAGAAAGAAAAGAAGGCTAACATACATTTATGTTCCTAAGGCTATCATAAAGATCTTTACCAGTTTACCCAACATAAAACATAGTACAGCTTTTACAAAGGATTCTGTAAACACAGCCCACAGAATTTTCCAGTGGGTTTTTGATTAGGATAGCCTTTATAGTACTGATATTGCTGAGGGCTAAATATATATTAAATGATTGAAGCAACCTGGGGAGTAACATGAAATTATCACTAAAAGGGAGAATCAAAAGATTCATGGTATCAAGGGGAGGTTTGAGGTTAACTCTATAAAATGTGTTAGAAGTGGAGAGGACAAGGAAACGGAAAACCAAACTGGAGATGGAGAATTGAGGTGAAGAAGTTCAGAAGTACTTGGGGCCTGAACATGTAGGAGTGTGTAAGGCATGCATGGGACAGAGTGAATTGGAGTGATGTGGTATACAGAGGACGACATGGTGTCAATGGATTGAACCAGGGCATTTGAAGTAGCAGTGGGAATCCAAGGAAAGGTCTGTGAGACCTGAATGTGGATAAGGGGCTGAGGTTTCAGTGCATTATACATGACAGATAAAGAATGGAAGTGAGCAATTCAGGCCATTTCTCCATCCATTATTGGCACTACCTCATTAATGCTAGAAACATAGAACAGGAGAAAATATAAACATAAATGCAGGTGTTACTGGTATTAATGGACTCTGCTTGCACGAGATTACACCAAAAATGAAGTCACCTTTGGAGAGGCTGTGTCGTTAGGAGTACAATCTTGTCTAAGAACTTCTGACTCTAAAAGAGTCCATCATTTCCCTGCTTCTGGAAGTATCACAACCCTGGAGCTGCAAGACCTCCTGCAAAGAGGTCTGGGAAACACCAATCCTTTTTCTTAAACAGGAGTCCTAGGCCAATTATAAATATATAAATAAACCTGGCTCCATCTGCTTGAGATTACACTGAAAGCAAAAAAGTCACCTTTGGCAAGGCTGTATCATCATCAGTTGATGAATGACAATACATTCTCCTGCAAGTGAAAAATCATCTTTGGCAAGGCTTTTTCATCATCAGTTGATGAATGACAGTACAGACTCATCAAAGAACTTTTTACTTCAAATGAATCCATCTTGCCCCTGCAGCCTTGGAGCTGCAGGAGCCTCTGGATGGTGGTCCTATAGTTAAGTAATAATATAATACAATGTAGTATCATAGAGGAAGGCAGATTGGCCAGCATACACAGAGTATACTTAATGTAACATTCAAAACTACATTAGATAATTTCCTATCCCAAAGCATGTCATCTCATCACATGAGGTTGAGCATGCAACCCTTTAAGGTTAAGTGTGCCATCTTCTACAAAACACTGTGCCTGTTCTGCCTATGAACACCCAAAACATTGATACCTGCACATGTTCTGCTTATCTACACCTAAGACCTGACACTTACATCTGTTCTGCTTATGTACATCTTAGACACACTACAAATCTGTTATCAGGAAGTGAACTCTAATCATGAAGTACCTGTAGTGAACCTCTGCTTGAAGCTGGCTGTTGTTTTTGGCACTCTTTGATGGTGTAGGTTGCAAGATATTGGTAAAAATGTTGGATCGCTTATTTACTGGGAAGCCTGAAAGTATGTAAATGAAGAACACTTAAGTAATATGATTCTAAATACCATTTGCATGTTTTTGTAAGCAATGAGATAATTCCTAGCATATACCATCATATATGTAATGATAATCAGATAATGCAATCATTTCACACCAACATAAAAAACATAATCAACAGATAATGCTTTACCCTTGAATCTGGTATCACTAATAAGAATTTCTTGAGAGACTAAGTCAACATCTTTAGAATCATCAGAAAAACTCTCAAAAGTGAATCTAGAACTGATGAAATTGACACAGGCAAGAGGGGTGCCAGAACTATTTTCCTGAACAATATCTTGCCCCAAGTTCTCCAGCTCTAAAGTCACATTGTCCAAGTTGAGGATTATGTTGAGGCAAGTCCAAACTGACTTTGTTGACAGCAAAGTCTGAAAAGGAAATAATAAATGATTAATAAATTTTTTCATACTTGTTCGCTGTTTCTCCTGTGGCAAGGTAGCACCAGGACAGAGGAATAATGGCCTTATTTGCTAACATTAATATTGTAGCTATCAGGCATCATGCACCAAAACCAAAGCTTCCTATCCAGAGCCAAGCCCAACAAACCTTTCCATGTTTTCTCCTGACCACTTCATATGCCCTGGTTCAGCCTACTGACAACACATCATCCCTTGTATAACACATCATTAATTCACTCTATCCTATGTACACCTCATACATATGTTCAGGCACCAAACACTAGACTCACCATTCACTCCATCCTTCCACTTCCTCTTCAGTTCCCGACCTCCCTCTCCTTGTTCCCTCAATTTCCAGTAATGTATATCCTTTTAGTCATTCTCTCCTCACTCCATCTGTTTCTCTAAGTACTTCTCACACACATTCTTTTTAAGCAAACACCTAATCCACACAACCTCTACCCCTTCTGAAACCACACTGTTCCTCCCCAATCTGATACTCTGTACATACCTTCACCCTCTCAGTCAACACCTTTCCATACAACTTACCAGGTATATTCAACAAACTTATACCTCTGTGCTTTGAACATCCACCTTTATCCTCCTGCCTTTATACAATGGTACTATATATGCATTCCACCAATCTTCAGGCACCTCCCATGATCCAAACATTCATTGAATATCCTTCTCAAACAATCAACAACACAGTCACCCCTTTCTTAAAAAATTCAATTGCAATACCATCCACTCCAGCCACCTTACTGCATTTCATCTTTTGCAGTGCTTTCCCACCTCTTTTCTCTTTACCAAGCCATTCTCCACAACTCTCTCACAATGCATACCACCCCAACAAAAACACCCTACATCCACCACTGAGTCATTAAACACATTTAACAATCCTTCAAAATACTCACTCTATCTCTTCCTTACTTCATCACAACCTGTTATCACTCCCCCTTTTGTCTTTCACACATGATTTACCTCCTTCCAAAACATCTTTTTATCCTCAGTACAGTTTATTCATATTTGCTCACCCTAACCCTCATTTGCTCTCCTTTCCATCCCTTGCACCTTCCTCTTGACCTTCTGCCACTTCCATTTACACATCTCTCAATCATTTGCACTCTTTCCCTGTAAGTACCACCCAAACACCTCTCTTTCCTCTTTCACTAGCAACATTACTTCTTCATCCCACCACTCATATCCCTTTCCAATTTGCCCACCTCCCATCTTTCAAATGCTACAAGCATCTCTTTCACATGCTATCACTGTTTCCCTAAATACCTCCTCATACCCTAACCACTACCCTCATTTCATTTGCTATCACCTTTTGCCATTCTACACTCAATCTCTCCTGGTATTTCTTCACACAAGTCTCCTTTCCAAGCTCACTTATGCTCACCACTCTCTTTTCCCTAATGTTGTATCCTCTTTTAAGAAAGTCTTCACAAGATAGTGATCAAACCTCCCACTGGCTGCCCCTCTCCACACATTTATATCCAAAAGTCTCTCTTTTACATGCCTATCAACTGATATGTAATCAAATAATCCCCTTAACCATCTCCCCTACTCACATATATATACTTGGGTAGATCGCTCATTCTAAACCAAGTATTCTCAATCACCAGTCTTTTTTCTGCACAGAAATCCACAAGCTCTTCACTATTTCCATTCATATTACTGAATGCCCCATGTGCCCCAGTTATACCCTCAACTGCCACATTACTTACCTTTGCATCTAAATCATCCACTGCTAATACCTGGTCTCTTTCATCAAAACTCTTGACACATTAACTCAGCTGCTTCCAAAACACTTGCCTCTCATGACCTTTCTTCTCATGGGCAAATGCATAAGTACCAATAACAACACATCTCTCACCATCCACGTCCACATCAATCTAGAAGTTACTTTGTAACACACACCCACAAAACTTTCAGGAGTAGTGTTACTCCTTCCTTAGCTCTTGCCCTCTCATCAACCTCTGATTTTACTCCAAAGACATCTCCCAGCCATTCTTACCCTTTATCCTTGAGCTTTGTTTCACCCAGAGCCAGAACATCCAGGTTTCTTTTCTCAAAAATACTAATTATCTCTCCACTATTCTCATCTTGGTTACATCCACAGATGATTGTGGTGATGCAAATGATGCAGATGTCATGAGGGAAGTAAAAAAAGCAAGCAAAAGGGATTGCATCACCTTACAAAGGAATCTAAACAGACTCCTAAGCTGGTCTGAAACGTGGATGAGGAAATTTCAATGGAGCAATTATAAACTAATGAGGACTAGACCCAAAGATAGCCTCAATTTTATTACCTAGAGGAAATAAGCTTCAGGATTGTGAGTGTGAAAGGGACTTCTGATTCAACAATGTCCCTAACCTGTCACAAGAGTTCAATATTAGGAGAATAGTTAAAGAGACAAACTGCCTTCTGGTAAATTTCAGAACAGCTTTCAAATATATGAATAAGGAAATATTTAGTAGCATGTTCATAAAATACATAAAACCAAAACTAGAATATGCTTCTCAGACTTGGTCAACACACCTGAAGAAGCATGAAGATCTCAAAGAGAAGGTCTAAAGGAGGGTAACAAAGATGGTGCCATGATTAGGGGAGCTAAGTTATGGGGAAAGATTGGAAGCTTTAAATTTTCCTACCTTGGAAGAGAGAGTGAGAGGTGATCTAATGACAGGTCTTTGAGAGATGTACGGATAGAGGAGCCAAAAACATAAAATGAAACTATGTAAGAAACTTATAAATGAGAATGTAAAGACAAAAACGTTTATAGTTCAAGAATGGCATATAAATGGAACATTCTGACTGAGAAAATGTTTAATTCAGACAGCTGCATACATAAATTTAAGAGGCTGTATGACAGTAGAGTGTTTTCAAGAGCTATATGGTCAAGTTTAAATGGCTGTAACAACTATAACAATGCTTTCTGAAGCTTTGTTACTCTAGATACAACTAATATATCTAATAAGTCTAGATGAAGTACCTCACAACTATCTATCTATCTATCTATAGCTTTGATGCCCATTCCCTCTAGGAACTCACATCAAAGGGGTGGCCATGGCAAAAGAGTCTCCACTTATTCTTGTCCTTACATGCCTCCCTCACATACACCATTCCAATCATTCTTCTACCATTCATCTTCCTCCAGAACTTTTCTACTGTTCTTCCCCATGTCATGGGTGGATTTCCTCTCACACCAACTCCTTCAATTGTACTATCATACACTCTTTCTTGTAAACTCCCTATCCTGTGTTCTTTCCACATGCCCAACCACCTCAAAGCATTACATTTCATCCACTCTAATACTCCACAATTCATTCCCTGCCATATCTAATCTCTCTTATACACCCTCATTAATTTCTTCATTCCATCTAGTCATACCACATGCTCCCCTCTAATAACTCATTTCCACAGCGTGGGCTCAGAGGACCCTCTGACTCTGCATAACTAATAAAATGATTATGCAGATGTATTTAAAACTTGCCAACACATATTAGCCAAAGACACATTAGCCTTTTCATTGATGGCTCTCATTTTCTTGCAATTTAGGCAAATCAGTAAAGTATTTCTACAGAATATTGTAAGCAAAGAGACCTATTTCAATCAGGCTCTTGTTCCTTCCACTTGGAACTAATGCATAGATTAAACTTAAAGTCCTTTCAAAATCATTCAACAATGGGTATCAAAGTCACAGATTCACACAATTATGGTCATCTATCAGCTGGGATAAGGTACAATCTACTGTCAACAACATCAAGTAGAATCATTTCCTTACACACTGTTAAGTTCCTTTTTTCCAGGAAGAATGTTATGGATATTCTTCTTATTTTACCATCGTATGGAGGGACCACTTTAACAATCTGAGACATAGCAATGCCAAAGTAATAACCAATATACTAATGAGGGAAAAGTTAAACATTGTAATTAAGTAAAGTACCATGAAGAAATCTAAGCCTTTCTTCTGTGCTCTGCAAAGATGATAAGCTTGGGGCTCACTTACATTAAAAGTCATTTGAGTGCAAAGATGAACTCTCCTCGTACCATAATTCTTAAAGAAGAAGTTCATCAAGTACTCTTAAGTTCTGAACTCATCATTAACCATTTTTATATCTTATAAGATAACAGGAATAGAAATTATTTTCCAAAACCAGGAAAAAATAAAAGTTAGGCAATAAATGTTTCCACCTACAAGAAGAATCTCAATAAAATTAATTGAGTAGAATGTCAATGCATTACATCATCAAATACAGCATAAACAGTTATTAAATCAACTGCCAATCCATTTTAGTGAAGGATGTATTACTGGCATCAACTGATGTTCCAAATATAAACATTTAGCAGAATAATTCCAAACTATTCTATGTACATTTTTAGAAGAAACCATAACCTTTTTGATATATAATATGAAACGACCCAAAAGTGAAAATCTGACATACCTCAGGAGGCTGTGAATGATAATGGTATTCGGGCAAAGATGGAATCGGTTCTCCCAAATTGAATGTTAAAAGGCCACGGATTAACTTGTAGTCTGCTGTATCAATGGTAACGTGGACCTTATTCACTGTTCCGTGGATACTCATATCAGGCACTGGAAACAAGTGTGAATTAAGATATATCATGAATAATCAATCTTTAAATATCATCCCTATAAATCATCCTTAAAATACTCTGGAAAATTTAGACTCAAAAGTAAGGTTGGACTAGGGATCCTAGTTCAGCAAATAACATCTAAAGCAAGGCCTTCTACACAAGTGGAATTACTACAACCACAGTTGACAAATGACTTTGGACCATATGGATGAGGGGAACATGAGAAAACAAAATAATGACTATAAGATGATGGAAGTTATCAACACTTTCAGAAAGGAAAAACTAGACATGTTTGGTTTATATAGACAAAGCTGCAAGGTTATGGACCTTGGAGTAGAACAAAGTGATGGCAGGAGATCAGACAAACAAGATGAAATACATATGGTTGTGCAAGAGGAACTATGGTAGTGTTCATGAAGAATAAGGAAGCATAAAAAGTTTGATTGCAAGTGTCAGCAACAGAATAGCTGATGCAAGGTTTAAGTGCATGAAAGGAAGAATGTGTATTTTGGCTACATATACACAATAAAAAGACATAAGTGGAAGTTAAGGATGCTCCCAACAAAGAACTTGGAAGAGCAATACAGAAAGTATATCTAAAGGAGGAATTGTAAGTGATGGATGACTTAAAGAGATGGGTGAAAGTGAAAGTTGTGGGGGTTGGTAGGTCAGCATGGAGTCTCTGGTGTGAATGACAATGGCTGAACTGTAATTACTTATTCATACAGTACAACAAAAGAGTTCTATACTCTCTTGAACTCTCTATTGCTTTAAACATTTCTGTAATGCCAGCAATCACAGTTTTCTTGTTTATTTAAGCTTACCTGTTCCAATCATCCACCATCCTTACACTAAGATAGTTCTTTATATCCTTTCTAACAAGCTTCCTGCCTATCTTCTTGTGACTCCTGGTGACTCTGATGTGGCATCTCTTGAAGAGCCCCTAAAGAGGGATGAACAGCTGAGCTGAATGATGCAATCAAGATTCAAACCTATGTGCTCAACCCTGGGCACCTTTTGGATGCATCACAGTCAGGAATGCTAACCACCACACCACAGAAGTCCATATACATGGTAAAATCTAGCAGCCTAAACCAGTACAATCAATGCATACAGCAGAACATAAGGAACAGAGAAGAATGTAGATTTTAAGGGAGAGCCACAAAGCTGTCCACTAAGGAGGTACAGGAGATAAGGGACCTGATAACAACTTTCAAGTTTCTAAATCAGTTGGATGATAAAGACCAGGAACAGTTCTTCAAAAGATGCAGCACCACAGTAACCAGAGGCAATGACAAAACACAAAGCAAAAATCAGTTAGAAAGGGTGTTAAGAAACATTGTTTTAGTGTTACGGTGGTGGATGGTTGGAATAAACTAAAAATGAGACAGTGAATGCTGGCAGTTTACAAAGGTTTAAAAGGCTACTTGAAGGCACAGAAAGTTTAGGAGAGTGTGCCACACAAGTTTAAAGCTCTCTCCCTGAACTGTAGAATAATGTTGAATGAGAGTCTCATGCCAATAAACACACAGATAATCTTGTGCAGAAATTACCAGTACTAGAAATTCAAAATATCAAAAACTTTGTACATGCAACAGAATATATTCCATTAAAGAGGAATTAAGAAATACAGATAACAGTACAAACCTGCATGACAAATGGTTGAATCCAAGTTTCTTTCCAGCTGTAACTTGAGAGCACACTTGTCACGTAACATAGATATTCCCTGTCGTACCACAGAATACGATCCAAACATCCATTCAACATCTTCTATAGAATGAATGCTCTCTTTGCCTTCACTTGTTTCTTGTCTTTCCATTCCTAGATATGTGCAAGGTTCCTGCCTTTCTCCCTTTCTAGTGCTATATGACTTCTCTTGGGATGATCTAATGCCTGTGTAAATGTCCATGTTAACTAGGTCAATGTACATGACATCCAGAAGACATTCAAAAGGCTGTGAGTTGTTTTCCATAGTTGCTCGCTGTCTCTGGTCTCCTTCAGCATCAGAGTCACTTAAATGTGACAAACCCAGTTCTCGATGTCGACTGTGTGACCGTGATCTTGAGTCACGTGATCTAAGAGAAAATGAAAGACAATAACCTGTCTATCCACCCATCTGTTAGTTTATCATCTTCAACTACATTCACTTTTAAATGTGGAGTGTCAAGTAAATATATAAACTTTTTCAAGGAATCAACTGCAAAAGTGATGTTCCAGCCCCAACCCTATAAATTGGTAAAAGAGCAGGAATGCCTTATTCCCAAAGGGAGGCCTGCAATCTTTTAAGTTCCCTCAGAGTTGCTATCTCATAAGTCTCAATAAAATTTCACTTTCAATAAACTAAACATGGATAAAGGGAAAAACCAACTGAAGTGAATCAGTGGAAAATATTCTCAACTTTCTATGCTGGGTCAAACAGGACAGAGAAGACTCATCTGAATGTACTTTTGAAAAATGGCTAATTCTACACGAACATTCTACTGAACAAGAAACCCTTCCTTGGCAGATAATCTTCCCCTCCAGTTTTTACTTTTCCAAAAGAAGGAACAGAGAAGAAGGACAAGTGAGGATGTTTCCCTCTTAAGCTCAGTCCTCTGTTCTCAACACCACCTCACTAACACGGGAAATGGCGAATATGTATGAAAAAAATTTCTTTTCCCATGCTTATCTTTTTGTATCATTAAAAACCTAACAAAACATAAACAAAGAATAATAAATGTAAATATAGTAGTAGTAGTAGTACTAGCAATAATAATGGATTGAACCAGGGCATGTGAAGAGTCTGGGGTAAACCATGGAAAGTTCTGTGGGGCCTGGATGTGGAAAGGGAGCTGTGGTTTCGGTGCATTATACATGACAGCTAGAGACTGAGTGTGAACGAATGTGGCCTTTGTTGTCTTTCCCTAGCGCTACCTCGTGCACATGCTGGAGGAAGGGGTTTGTTATTTCATGTGTGGCAGGGTGGTGATGGTAATGAATAAAGGCAGACAGTATGAATTATGTATATGTGTATATATACATATGTCTGTGTGCATATATATATATATGTATACATTGAGATGTATAGGTATGTATATTTGTGTGTGTGGACGTGTATGTATATACATGTGCATGTGGGTGGGTTGGGCCATTCTTTCGTCTGTTTCCTTGTGCTACCTCGCTAATGTGGGAGGCAGCGACAAAGTAAAATAAATAAATAAATTCATTTTTTCTTTCATACTATTCGCCATTTCCCGCGTTAGCGAGGTAGCGTCAAGAACAAAGGACTGGACCTTTGAGGGAATATCCTCACCTGGCCCCCTTCTCTGTTCCTTCTTATGGAAAATTAAAAAAAGAAAAAAAATGAGAGAGGAGGATTTCAGGCCCCCACTCGCTTCCCTTTTAGTCGCATTCTACGACACGCAGGGAATACGTGGGAAGTACTCTTTCTCTCCTATAACCAGGGATAAAAAAAATATATAAATAATAATAATAATAATAACAAAATAATAATAATAATAATAATAATAATGAGGATTGGCGGAATGCGTGCATAGTGCCATTGTACAAAGGCAAAGGGGATAAGAGTGAGTGCTCAAATTATAGAGGTATAAGTTTGTTGAGTATTCCTGGTAAATTATATGGGAGGGTATTGATTGAGAGGGTGAAGGCATGTACAGAGCATCAGATTGGGGAAGAGCAGTGTGGTTTCAGAAGTGGTAGAGGATGTGTGGATCAGGTGTTTGCTTTGAAGAATGTATGTGAGAAATACTTAGAAAAGCAAATGGATTTGTATGTAACATTTATGGATCTGGAGAAGGCATATGATAGAGTTGATAGAGATGCTCTGTGGAAGGTATTAAGAATATATGGTGTGGGAGGAAAGTTGTTAGAAGCAGTGAAAAGTTTTTATCGAGGATGTAAGGCATGTGTGCGTGTAGGAAGAGAGGAAAGTGATTGGTTCTCAGTGAATGTAGGTTTGCGGCAGGGGTGTGTGATGTCTCCATGGTTGTTTAATTTGTTTATGGATGGGGTTGTTAGGGAGGTAAATGCAAGAGTCCTGGAAAGAGGGGCAAGTATGAAGTCTGTTGGGGATGAGAGAGCTTGGGAAGTGAGTCAGTTGTTGTTCGCTGATGATACAGCGCTGGTGGCTGATTCATGTGAGAAACTGCAGAAGCTGGTGACTGAGTTTGGAAAAGTGTGTGGAAGAAGAAAGTTAAGAGTAAATGTGAATAAGAGCAAGGTTATTAGGTACAGTAGGGTTGAGGGTCAAGTCAATTGGGAGGTGAGTTTGAATGGAGAAAAACTGGAGGAAGTGAAGTGTTTTAGATATCTGGGAGTGGATCTGGCAGCGGATGGAACCATGGAAGCGGAAGTGGATCATAGGGTGGGGGAGGGGGTGAAAATCCTGAGGGCCTTGAAGAATGTGTGGAAGTCGAGAACATTATCTCGGAAAGCAAAAATGGGTATGTTTGAAGGAATAGTGGTTCCAACAATGTTGTATGGTTGCGAGGCGTGGGCTATGGATAGAGTTGTGCGCAGGAGGATGGATGTGCTGGAAATGAGATGTTTGAGGACAATGTGTGGTGTGAGGTGGTTTGATCGAGTGAGTAACGTAAGGGTAAGAGAGATGTGTGGAAATAAAAAGAGCATGGTTGAGAGAGCAGAAGAGGGTGTTTTGAAGTGGTTTGGGCACATGGAGAGGATGAGTGAGGAAAGATTGACCAAGAGGATATATGTGTCGGAGGTGGAGGGAACAAGGAGAAGAGGGAGACCAAACTGGAGGTGGAAAGATGGAGTGAAAAAGATTTTGTGTGATCGGGGCCTGAACATGCAGGAGGGTGAAAGGAGGGCAAGGAATAGAGTGAATTGGAGCGATGTGGTATACCGGGGTTGACGTGCTGTCAGTGGATTGAATCAAGGCATGTGAAGCGTCTGGGGTAAACCATGGAAAGCTGTGTAGGTATGTATATTTGCGTGTGTGGACGTATGTATATACATGTGTATGGGGGGGGTTGGGCCATTTCTTTCGTCTGTTTCCTTGCGCTACCTCGCAAACGCGGGAGACAGCGACAAAGTATAATAAATAAATAAATAAATAATAATAATAATAGTAAAATCGAGTAAGTAACGTAAGGGTAAGAGAGATGTGTGGAAAAAAAAAGAGCATGGTTGAGAGAGCAGAAGAGGGTGTTTTGAAATGGTTCGGGCACATGGAAAGAATGAGTGAGGAAAGATTGACCAAGAGAATATAGGTGTCGGAGGTGGAGGGAACGAGGAGAAGAGGGAGACCAAATTGGAGGTGGAAAGATGGAGTGAAAAATATTTTGTGTGATTGGGGCCTGAACATGCAGGAGGGTGAAAGGAGGGCAAGGAATAGAGTGAATTGGAGCGATGTGGTATACCGGGGTTGACGTGCTGTCGGTGGATTGAATCAGGGCGTGTGGGGCATCTGGGGTGAACCATGGAAAGCTGTGTAGGTATGTATATTTGCGTGTGTGGACGTATGTATATACATGTGTATGGGGGTGGGTTGGGCCATTTCTTTCGTCTGTTTCCTTGCGCTACCTCACAAACGCGGGAGACAGCGACAAAGCAAAAAAAAATATATATATATATATATATATATATATATATATATATATATATATATATATATTTTCTTTTTTTTTTTATACCTCGTCGCTGTCTCCCGCGTTTGCGAGGTAGCGCACAAGGAAACAGACGAAAGAAATGGCCCAACCCCTCCCATACACATGTACATACACACGTCCACACACGCAAATATACATACCTACACAGCTTTCCATGGTTTACCCGGGATAATGTTCTCGACTTCCACACATTTCTCAAGGCTCCCAAAATTTTCGCCCCCTCCCCCACCCTATGATCCACTTCCGCTTCCATGGTTCCATCCGCTGACAGATCCACTCCAAGATATCTAAAACACTTTACTTCCTCCAGTTTTTCTCCATTCAAACTCACCTCCCAATTGACTTGACCCTCAACCCTACTGTACCTAATAACCTTGCTCTTATTCACATTTGCTCTTAACTTTCTTCTTCCACACACTTTACCAAACTCCGTCACCAGCTTCTGCAGTTTCTCACATGAATCCGCCACCAGCGCTGTATCATCAGCGAACAACAACTGACTCACTTCCCAAGCTCTCTCATCCCCAACAGACTTCATACTTGCCCCTCTTTCCAAGACTCTTGCATTTACCTCCCTAACAACCCCATCCATAAACAAATTAAACAACCATGGAGACATCACACACCCCTGCCGCAAACCTACATTCACTGAGAACCAATCACTTTCCTCTCTTCCTACACGTACACATGCCTTACATCCTCGATAAAAACTTTTCACTGCTTCTAACAACTTGCCTCCCACACCATATATTCTTAATACCTTCCACAGAGCATCTCTATCAACTCTATCATATGCCTTCTCCAGATCCATAAATGCTACATACAAATCCATTTGCTTTTCTAAGTATTTCTCACATACATTCTTCAAAGCAAACACCTGATCCACACATCCTCTACCACTTCTGGGTTGAGGGTCAAGTCAATTGGGAGGTAAGTTTGAATGGAGAAAAACTGGAGGAAGTAAAGTGTTTTAGATATCTGGGAGTGGATCTGGCAGCGGATGGAACCTTGGAAGCGGAAGTGGATCATAGGGTGGGGGAGGGGGCGAAAATCCTGGGAGCCTTGAAGAATGTGTAAAAGTCGAGAACATTATCTCGGAAAGCAAAAATGGGTATGTTTGAAGGAATAGTGGTTCCAACAATGTTGTATGGTTGTGAGGCATGGGCTATGGATAGAGTTGTGCGCAGGAGGATGGATGTGCTGGAAATGAGATGTTTGAGGACAATGTGTGGTGTGAGGTGGTTTGATCGAGTAAGTAACGTAAGGGTAAGAGAGATGTGTGGAAATAAAAAGAGCGTGGTTGAGAGAGCAGAAGAGGGTGTTTTGAAATGGTTCGGGCACATGGAAAGAATGAGTGAGGAAAGATTGACCAAGAGAATATAGGTGTCGGAGGTGGAGGGAACGAGGAGAAGAGGGAGACCAAATTGGAGGTGGAAAGATGGAGTGAAAAATATTTTGTGTGATTGGGGCCTGAACATGCAGGAGGGTGAAAGGAGGGCAAGGAATAGAGTGAATTGGAGCGATGTGGTATACCGGGGTTGACGTGCTGTCGGTGGATTGAATCAGGGCGTGTGGGGCATCTGGGGTGAACCATGGAAAGCTGTGTAGGTATGTATATTTGCGTGTGTGGACGTATGTATATACATGTGTATGGGGGTGGGTTGGCCCATTTCTTTCGTCTGTTTCCTTGCGCTACCTCGCAAACGCGGGAGACAGCGACAAAGCAAAAAAAAAAAAAAAAAAAAAAAATAATAATAATGATTATAATAATAATGATGATAATAATCTTTTTTTTTTTCCTTAGTCGCTGTCTCCAGCGTTTGCGAGGTAGCGCAAGGAAAAATACGAAAGAAATGGCCCAACCCACCCCCATACACATGTATATACATACACGTCCACACACGCAAATATACATACCTAAACATCTCAATGTACACATATATATACACACAGAGACACATACATATATACCCATGCACACAATTCACACTGTCTGCCTTTATTCATTCCCATCGCCACCGCGCCACACATAGAATACCATCCCCCTCCCCACTCATGTGTGCGAGGTAGCACTAGGAAAAGACAACAAAGGCCCCATTCGTTCACACTCAGTCTCTAGCTGTCATGCAATAATGCCCGAAACCACAGCTCCCTTTCCATATCCAGGCCCTACACAACTTTCCATGGTTTACCCCAGACGCTTCACATCCCCTGATTCAATCCATTGACAGCACGTCAACCCCGGTATACCACATCGATCCAATTCACTCTATTCCTTGCCCACCTTTCACCCTCCTGCATGTTCAGGCCCCGATCACTCACAATCTTTTTTACTCCATCTTTCCACCTCCAATTTGGTCTCCCTCTTCTCCTTGTTCCCTCCACCTCCGACACATATATCCTCTTCGTCAAATTTTCCTCACTCATTCTCTCCATGTGCCCAAACCATTTCAAAACACCCTCTTCTGCTCTCTCAACCATGCTCTTTTTATTTCCACACATCTCTCTTACCCTTACATTACTTACTCGATCAAACCACCTCACACCACACATTGTCCTCAAACATCTCATTTCCAGCACATCCATCCTCCTGCGCACAACTCTATCCATAGCCCACGCCTCGCAACCATACAACATTGTTGGAACCACTATTCCGTCAAACATACCCATTTTTGCTTTCCGAGATAATGTTCTCGACTTCCACACACTCTTCAAGGCTCCCAGGATTTTCGCCCCCTCCCCCACCCTATGATCCACTTCCGCTTCCATTGTTCCATCCCCTGCCAAATCCACTCCCAGATATCTACAACACTTTACTTCCTCCAGTTTTTCTCCATTCAAACTTACCTCCCAATTGACTTGACCCTCAACCCTACTGTACCTAATAACCTTGCTCTTATTCACATTTACTCTTAACTTTCTTTTTTCATACACTTTACCAAACTCAGTCACCAGCTTCTGCAGTTTCTCACATGAATCAGCCACCAGCGCTGTATCATCAGCGAACAACAACTGACTCACTTCCCAAGCTCTCTCATCCCCAACAGACTTCATACTTGCCCCTCTTTCCAAAACTCTTGCATTTACCTCCCTAACAACCCCATCCATAAACAAATTAAACAACCATGGAGACATCACACACCCCTGCCACAAACCAACATTTCCTGAGAGAGGCAAGTTGTTAGAAGCAGTGAAAAGTTTTTATCGAGGATGTAAGGCATGTGTACGTGTAGGAAGAGAGGAAAGTGATTGGTTCTCAGTGAATGTAGGTTTGCGGCAGGGGTGTGTGATGTCTCCATGGTTGTTTAATTTGTTTATGGATGGGGTTGTTAGGGAGGTAAATGCAAGAGTCTTGGAAAGAGGGGCAAGTATGAAGTCTGTTGGGGATGAGAGAGCTTGGGAAGTGAGTCAGTTGTTGTTCGCTGATGATACAGCGCTGATGGCGGATTCATGTGAGAAACTGCAGAAGCTGGTGACGGAGTTTGGTAAAGTGTGTGGAAGAAGAAAGTTAAGAGTAAATGTGAATAAGAGCAAGGTTATTAGGTACAGTAGGGTTGAGGGTCAAGTCAATTGGGAGGTGAGTTTGAATGGAGAAAAACTGGAGGAAGTGTTTCCAAGTGTTTTAGATATCTGGGAGTGGATCTGGCAGCGGATGGAACCATGGAAGCGGAAGTGGATCATAGGTTGGGGGAGGGGGCGAAAATTCTGGGGGCCTTAAAGAATGTGTGGAAGTCGAGAACATTAGCTCGGAAAGCAAAAATGGGTATGTTTGAAGGAATAGTGGTTCCAACAATGTTGTATGGTTGCGAGGCGTGGGCTATGGATAGAGTTGTGCGCAGGAGGATGGATGTGCTGGAAATGAGATGTTTGAGGACAATGTGTGGTGTGAGGTGTTTTGATCGAGTGAGTAAAGTAAGGGTAAGAGAGATGTGTGGAAATAAAAAGAGCGTGGTTGAGAGAGCAGAAGAGGGTGTTTTGAAGTGGTTTGGGCACATGGAGAGGATGAGTGAGGAAAGATTGACCAAGAGGATATATGTGTCGGAGGTGGAGGGAACAAGGAGAAGAGGGAGACCAAATTGGAGGTGGAAAGATGGAGTGAAAAAGATTTTGTGTGATCGGGGCCTGAACATGCAGGAGGGTGAAAGGAGGGCAAGGAATAGAGTGAATTGGAGCGATGTGGTATACCGGGGTTGACGTGCTGTCAGTGGATTGAATCAAGGCATATGAAGCGTCTGGGGTAAGCCATGGAAAGCTGTGTAGGTATGTATATTTGTGTGTGTGGACGTATGTATATACATGTGTATGGGGGTGGGTTGGGCCATTTCTTTCGTCTGTTGATTGGGTTGATTGGAAAGGGTAGTGAGTGTTGGGATGAAGAAGTAAGATTATTAGTGAAAGAGAAGAGAGAGGCATTTGGACGATTTTTGCAGGGAAAAAATGCAACTGAGTGGGAGATGTATAAAAGAAAGAGGTAGGAGGTCAAGAGAAAGGTGCAAGAGGTGAAAAAGTGGGCAAATGAGAGTTGGGGTGAGAGAGTATCTTTAAATTTTAGGGAGAATAAAAAGATGTTCTCGAAGGAGGTAAATAAAGTGCGTAAGACAAGGGAGCAAATGGGAACTTCAGTGAAGGGCGCTAATGGGGAGGTGATAACAAGTAGTGGTGATGTGAGAAGGAGATGGAGTGAGTATTTTGAAGGTGTGTTGAATGTGTTTGATGATAGAGTGGCAGATATAGGGTGTTTTGGTCGAGGTGGTGTGCAAAGTGAGAGGGTTAGGGAAAATGATTTGGTAAACTGAGAAGAGGTAGTAAGAGCTTTGCGGAAGATGAAAGCCGGCAAGGCAGCAGGTTTGGATGGTATTGCAGTGGAATCTATTAAAAAAGGGGGTGACTGTATGTTCACTGGTTGGTAAGGTTATTTAATGTATGTATGACTCATGGTGAGGTGCCTGAGGATTGGCGGAATGCGTGCATAGTGCCATTGCACAAAGGCATAGGGGATAAGAGTGAGTGAACAAAATTATAGAGGTATAAGTTTGTTGAGCATTCCTGGGAAATTATATGGGAGGGTATTGATTGAGAGGGTGAAGGCATGTACAGAGCATCAGATTGGGGAAGAGCAGTGTGGTTTCAGAAGTGGTAGAGGATGTGTGGATCAGGTGTTTGCTTTGAAGAATGTATGTGAGAAATACTTAGAAAAGCAAATGGATTTGTATGTAGCATTTATGGATCTGGAGAAGGCATATGATAGAGTTGATAGAGATGCTCTGTGGAAGGTATTAAGAATATATGGTGTGGGAGGCAAGTTGTTAGAAGCAGTGAAAAGTTTCTATCGAGGATGTAAGTCACGTGTATGTGTAGGAAGAGAGGAAAGTGATTGGTTCTCAGTGAATGTAGGTTTGTGGCAGGGGTGTGTGATGTCTCCATGGTTGTTTAATTTGTTTATGGATTGGGTTGTTAGGGAGGTGAATGCAAGAGTTTTAGAAAGAGGGGCAAGTATGCAGTCTGTTGTGGATGAGAGAGCTTGGGAAGTGAGTCAGTTGTTGTTCGCTGATGATACAGCGCTGGTGGCTGATTCATGTGAGAAACTGCAGAAGCTGGTGACTGAGTTTGGTAAAGTGTGTGAAAGAAAGAAGCTGAGAGTAAATGTGAATAAGAGGAAGGTTACCAGGTGCAGTAGGTTTGAGGGTCAAGTCAATTGGGAGGTAAGTTTGAATGGAGAAAAACTGGAGGAAGTGGAGTGTTTTAGATATCTGGGAGTGGATTTGGCAGCGGATGGAACCATGAAAGCGGAAGTGAATTATAGGGTGGGGGAGGGGGCGAAAATTCTGGGAGCGTTGAAGAATGTGTGGAAGTCGAGAGCATTACCTCGGAAAGCAAAAATGGGTATGTTTGAAGGAATAGTGGTTCCAACAATGTTATATGGTTGCGAGGTGTGGGCTATGGATAGAGTTGTGCGCAGGAGGGTGGATGTGCTGGAAATGAGATGTTTGAGGACAATATGTGGTGTCAGGTGGTTTGATCGAGTAAGTAATAATAAGGTAAGAGAGAGATGGGTGGTAATAAAAAGAGTGTGGCTGAGAGAGCAGAAGAGGGTGTTTTGAAATGGTTTGGTCACATGGAGAGAATGAGTGAGGAAAGATTGAACGAGAGGATATATGTGTCAGAGGTGGAGGGAACGAGGAAAAGTGGGAGACCAAATAGGAGGTGGAAAGATGGAGTGAAAAAGGTTTTGAGTGATTGGGGCCTGAATATGCAGGAGGGTGAAAGGCGTGCAAGGAATAGCGTGAATTGGAATGATGTGGTATACCGGGGTCGACGTGCTGTCAATGGATTGAACCAGGTCATGTGAAGCGTCTGGGGTAAACCATGGAAAGTTGTGTGGGGCCTGGATGTGGTAAGGGAGCTGTGGTTTCGGTATATTATTACATGACATCTAGAGACTGAGTGTGAACGAATGTGGCCTTTGTTTTTTCCTAGCGCTACCTCGCACACATGACGATGGAGGGGGTTGTTATTTCATGTGTGGCGGGGTGGCGATAGGAATGAATAAAGGCAGACAGTATAAATTATGTACATGTGTATATATGTATATGTCTGAGTGTGTATATATATGTATACATTGAGATGTATAGGTATGTATATTTGCGTGTGTGGACGTGTATGTATTTACATGTGTATGTGGGTGCGTTGGGCCATTCTTTCGTCTGTTTCCTTGCGCTACCTCGCTAACACGGGAGACAGCGACAAAGCAAAGTAATAATAATAATAATAATAATAATAATAATAATAATAATAATAATAATAATATTAGATTTTCTTTTCATACGATTCGCCATTTCCCGCATTTGCGAGGTAGCGTTAAGAACAGAGGACTGGGCCTTAGAGGGAAAATCCTCACCTGGCCCCCTTCTCTGTTCCTTCTTTTGGAAAATTAAAAAAAAACGAGAGGGGAGGATTTCGAGCCACCCACTCCCTCCCCTTTTAGTCGCCTTCTACGACACGCAGGGAATACGTGGGAAGTATTCTTTCTCCCCTATCCCCAGGGATAAATAATAGATGTATATATGTATGTATTTTTCGTTTTTTTCATATTATACTAATTCACTGTCTCCCGCATTTGCGAGGTAGCACAAGGAAACTGACGAAAGAATGGCCCAACCCACCCACATACACATGTATATACATAAATGCCCACACACACACATGTAAATACCTATACGTTTCAACATATACATACATATACATACACAAACATACACAGGTATACATATGTACATATCTACACTTGCTGCCTTCATCCATTCCTGTCATCATCCCTGCCACACACAAAATAGTATCTCCCCCTCCAGCATGGCAGCACCAAGAACAGACAAAAAAGGCCACATTTGTTCACACAGTCTCTAGCTGTCATGCGTAATGCACCAAAACCACAGTTCCCTTTCCGCATTCAGGCCCCACAGACCTTTCCATGGTTTACCCCAGATGCTTCACATGCCCTGGTTCAATCCATTGACAGCACGTTGACCCCAGTATGCCACATCATTCTAATTCACAGTTTTCCTTGCATGCCTTTCATCCTCCTGTATGTTTAGGCCCCAATCACTAAAAATCTTTTTCACTCCATCATCCATCTCCAATTTGGTCTCCCGCTTCTTCTTCCCTCCACTTCTGACACATATCCTCTTTGTTATTCTGTCCTCACTCATTCTTTCCATGTTTCCACACCACTTCAACATGCTCTATTCTGCTGTCTCAACCACACTCTTTTTATTACCACACATCTGTCTCACCCTTTCATTACTTACTTGATCAAACCACCTCACACCACATATTGTCCTCAAATATTTCATTTCCAACACATCCACCCTCTCTGCACAACCTTATCTACAGCCCATGCCTCGCAACCATATAACAATGTTGGAACCACTATTCCTTCAAACACCTATTTTTGCTCTCCGAGGCAACATTCTCACTTTCCACACATTCTTCAACCCTCCCACAACCTTCGCTCCCTCCCCCACACTGTGACTCACTTCCACTTCCAAGCCTCCATCTGCTGTTAAGTCCACTCCCAGATATCTAAGACACTTCACTTCCTCCAGTTTTTCTCCATTCAAACTTACCTTCCAATTACCTCGTTCCTCGACTCTACTGAACCTAATAACCTTTACTCTCAGCTTTTTTCTTTCACACACTTTACCAAACTCAGTCACTAACTTTTGCAGTTTCTCACCTGAATCAGCCACCAGTGCTGTATCATCAGTGAACAACAACTGATTCACTTCCCAAGATCTCTCATCCACAACAGACTGCATACTTGCCCCTCTCTCCAAAACTCTTGCATTCATCTCCCTAGCCATCCAATCTATAAACAAATTAAACAACCATGGAGACATCAAGCACCCCTGCTGCAAACTGACATTCGCTGGAAATCAATCACTTTCCTCTCTTCCTACTTGTATACATGCCATATATCCTTGGTAAAAACTTTTCACTGTCTCTAGCAACTTACCTCCCACACCATATACTCTTAATACCTTCCACAAAGCATCTCTATCAACCCTATCACATGCTTCTCCAGATCCATAAATGCTTAAGGATTGGCAGAATGCATGCATGCATGCATAAAGGTGAGTGTTCAAAATACAAAGGCATAAGTTTGTTTAGTATTCCTGGGTAATTATAATGGGAGAGTATTGACTAAGAGGATGAGGGCATGTACAAAGCATCACACTGGGGAAGAGCAGTGTGGTTTCAGAAGTGGTAGAGGATGTGTGGATCAGGTGTGGTTTGGAGAATGTATGTAAGATATACTTAGAAAAACAGATGGATTTGTATGTAGCATCTATAGTTCTAGAGAAGGCATATGATATGGCTGATAGAGATGCTTTGTGGAAAGTCTTATGAGTATATAGTGTGGGAGGTAAGGTGCCAGAAGTGATGAAAAGTTTCTACCAAGGAAGTAAGGCATGTGTACAAACAGGAAGAGAGCAGAATCATTGGTTCCCAGTGAAGGGTGGTTTGTGGCAGGGGTGTGCGATGTCCCCATGGTTGTTAAATTTGTTTATGGATGGGGTGGTTATGGAGGTAAATGCAAGAGTTTTGGAGAGAGGTGTGAGTATGTAATCTGTTGGGGATGAGAGGGCCTTGGAGAGAGGTGTGAGTATGTAATCTGTTGGGGATGAGAGGGCCTGGGAAGTGAGTCAGTTGTTGTTCGCCGATTAGACAGATCTGGTGGCTGATTCAAGTGAGAAACTGCAGAGGTTGGTGACTGAATTTAGAAAAGTGTGTGAAAGGAGAAAGTTGAGAGCAACTGTGAATAAGAACAAGGTTATTCAGTTCATTAGGGTTGAGGGACAAGTTAATTAGTATGTAAGTTTGAGTGGAGAAAAACTGGAGGAAGTGAAGTGTTTTAAATATCTGGGGGTGGACTTAGTAGTGGATAGAACCTGAAAGCAGAAGTGAGTCACAGGGTGGGGGAGGGGGCAATGTTTCTGGGAGCAATGAAGAATGTGTGGAAGGACAGAACGTTATCTCGAAGAGGAAAAATGGGTATGTTTGAAGGAATAGTAGTTCCAACGATGTTATATGGTTGTGAGGCATAGGCTATTGATAGGGTTGTATGGAGGAGGGTGGATGTGTTGGAAATGAAATGTTTAAGGACAATATGTGGAGTGAGGTGGTTTGATCAAATAAGTAATATGAGGGTAAGAGAGATGTGTGGCAATAAAAAGAGTATGGTTGAGAGAGAAGAAGAGGGTGTGTTGAAATGGTCTGGACATATGGAGAGAATGAGTGAGGAAGATTGACAAAGAGGTTATATGTGTCAGAGGTGGAGGGAACAAGAAGCGGGAGACTTAATTAGAGGTGGAAGGATGGAGTGAAAAAGATTTTGAGCGATCGGGGCCTGAACATACAGGAGGGTGTGAGGCATGCAAGGAATTGGAATGATGTGGTATACTGGAGTCGATGTGCTGTCAATGGACTGAACCAGGGCATGTGAAGCATGTGGGGTAAACCATTGAAAGGTCTGTGGTTTCTGGGCATTACACATGACAGCTAGAAACTGAGTGTGAACAAACGTGGCCTTTTTTGTCTGTCTTCTTGGGACTACCTCACTGAAGCAGGGGATAGTGATGTTTTTTTTCTTGTGGGGCAGGGTAGCGGCAGAAATGGATGAAAGCAAGCAAGGATGTGCTAAAGTGATTTATGTGAAAGTCTGATAAATTGTCAGGGCCTGAAACAAGAAACTTCTTTATGGGAGTGAACAGTATGTGGGCAGCTTTTTCTGAGTGAATTTTGTGTAGGCTTTTTGTGACTTTTATTTTAGGGGTGAGTTTGCTTTTTGGCTAATCTTTGAGTAGCCATTGAGTATGTCTGTGTGTTCTTTGGGAGAAAGGATATCACTGAAATGGGTCAGGAGTACTTCATGACTGGGGGCTGAGTGGTTGCAGTAAGGGTGAATCTTCTTTAACGTGTCAGCATTGGTCAGATATAGCATTCATAAGACAGCCTATGAAAGGGCATTCAGATACTCATGCTATCTCAGGGAGGAAAAAACTGCTCTCCTTTATCAAGAGAAGGCACAGCCTGTCATCTGCACAGCTGGTGATATGTTAGACTTTGCATTAAAATTTCTGCATGAACATGAAACCTGTTTTAAGGCATTCCCCATGACTTGCCAAGTAAGCTTTAGTTTACTCAAACATTCTGTCAAGGAGGTCTCAGGATTCACAAAGGGAAGACATATCTGTAAGGGTCTGAGCAAACTTCCCAGAATGATATGAAGAAAAGAAGGATGAATTAATCAACAAAACATCAAATGTACATACACTGGGGGGTTTAATGTTACTTAAGCCTGCAGCTATACTAATTTCTCTGTGAAGGTTTACAAAAGTACAGTTTGAAATACTGGCTGCTGAATATCCTTTTCAGGTTCTCAGATATGCTATAGTAATTTGTAAGAGATACCTCAGAAATGTGCATATACTGCCAAGCTCTAATCTGTAAGGATAACACAACTGTGAAACTACAGTTAAGAACAAATAAAGATTGAATATACAATTTTCATAACCTTACCAACCTTGACTGGGATCTGGTGGTGGAAGTTCCACACTGACTCACTAGTCTGTCTTCCAAATTCTGATGCTGCACCTGTCAAAACAAGAAAGCAAAATTCTTAACTTTTGCACAACTTTTTATACGTTCGTATAATGTCTGCACTCAGAGCTTCATCATCAAGCTCATTCCTTTCATCCAAAACCCTACTGCTATGCTAAAAAAATATCTTTATATCTTTTCTACACTGTATTGTGTTTAGCTTCTTGTTATGACCTCTCTTTGCCTGCATCTTTCTAAACATTGCTAATTTTCAATACTGTTAATCTGAATGAGAAACCTAAAAGATGTGATCAATGCTCTCCTGATTCTTCTTTCTTCCAGTGGGGATGAATCTATGACTTCTAACTTCTTCCTATAACTCAGCTCTCATCAATTCGAGCACCATATTTACTTCCTTCCTCTTGACCTTTCCTGCTATATCTTTATGATCCTTAAAGTGCCGGGATCAAACTTGAGACGCATAACCTATTAATCCTAAACCTATAAAGATGGGAAGAGAGAGAAACTATGGAAAACACTAAAATTCTAGAGCACTTCATAAGAGGGAGTCTTATGCTTTTGGTCTTGACCACATTCAAAAAGCTGTCTCCCCCAGTCTGAGGAATTCTGGTCTCCCTTGATAACACCATAGATTACATTCCAAGAATAGGTCCAAAGCAACGATATGTTTCTATCATAAAAGGATAAAAGGGGGAGTTTTGCTTCCAGTGAATGTCAAAATTCCACTTTTAAAGTTTTGTACTATATCATATCTAATGTACACAATCATATTAATTTTACATCAAAATATTATGTGTTATTTAATTAATACTATTATTATGCATGCAAAAATCTCTGCCTCCCCTTCTCCCACATTCATCAGTTCTTCAAATCCTTTTTTTATCTTTTCATTTCCTCCTTTTGACTCAACAACTTCCCTTCTTTAGTTGTCATATTAACATTTTCACTCTTACAGCCACCTGTTTACTTTTTCACCTAAATATTTTCTCTTAATTTTCACTCAATTTTCTTCCAATATATTCATCTCCTCTTTCTTTGCTTTCCTCCATCAGCTTCTTAACATTTTGCTTATATATTCTCTTTTACTTAACTTGCACTGGTACATTCCTTTCAGGATATCTACCATATGTCTTTTTCTTCTCTTCCCTCTAACAACATTTCTAATGTTTTTCATCTGCCATGCACTTTTTCTTATATTCTTGTCTCTCACAATCTTGTATCCAACTACTAATTCTATAACCTTTAACAGTCTTTCACTAAACACCTTAAACTTATTTACACATGACTGCACTTTCACTTCAATGTTCTGTCACCCTTCTCTCATACTCTTTTTGAATCTATGTACACAAAATCCTTTTCAAAGTTTCTCTGTTACTCTTTCCTTATCCTGCTATACTTGTTCCATGCTATCTTATACCCTGTGAATGTGGCTGATTAGAGTGCCATCTATATCTTTGCCCTTACACACCTCAAAGCTAGTCTCCTTTATCATATCTTTTATTAAGTCATTCCTTCCTTTTTCTTCCTGTTCCCTCTGTATTAGAGGCTTGAGGTACCCATACCTCTACTCCTCCACAGGAAATTTCACAGAATCTCTCAACACCAAACCCTGGTTTCTGGTTACTGAATTCTATTTCCTAATCTACATTACCATAGAAATTATTGAGGTTTATGTAGTTTCACAATTATATCTCCACTTAATTTCTTGTCTCAACTCTGCTCTTTTAATGTCCTCTTTTACCATATATCTAAACTTGAGCTTTTCCAACTGGTGCACTGTATATAATGTTCTCAAGTCCATGCTGTGAGTGAAAATAAGATCTTGTAACGATGCTGTATCAATCCCTCTCATCCTTGTTTGCTCCCTGACATGTTGCCACAGGAAATTTTCCTGTATACACTCTAAAATTTGTGTCTCCAAGACTCCCTGTCACCACAGGACTCCAAACTGACCCAGGTCTAGCTAGTCTCCTTTATCATATCTTTTATTAAGTCATTCCTTCCTTTTTCTTCCTGTTCCCTCTGTATTAGAGGCTTGAGGTACCCATACCTCTACTCCTCCACAGGAAATTTCACAGAATCTCTCAACACCAAACCCTGGTTTCTGGTTACTGAATTCTATTTCCTAATCTACATTACCATAGAAAGTATTGAGGTTTATGTAGTTTCACAATTATATCTCCACTTAATTTCTTGTCTCAACTCTGCTCTTTTAATGTCCTCTTTTACCATATATCTAAACTTGAGCTTTTCCAACTGGTGCACTGTATATAATGTTCTCAAGTCCATGCTGTGAGTGAAAATAAGATCTTGTAACGATGCTTTATCAATCCCTCTCATCCTTGTTTGCTCCCTGACATGTTGCCACAAGAAATTTTCCTGTATACACTCTAAAATTTGTGTCTCCAAGACTCCGCTATCACCACAGGACTCCAAACTGACCCAGGGTATCTCTTTATAATTGAAATCCCCCATTATCAATACTTTAAAACCTCTAAGAAGTGAGTGTTCCACTGCTTCATGTACCATCCTTATTGTTCCTTCACTGTTATCATTGTATATTTGTTCTGGTTCACTGCAATGATTTGGAGGACTACATCATAATAACACCAGTATGCTATTCTTCCCTACAATTACTATTCCCATTATATGATGTCCGAATGTGATGGCTGAACAACATATACAGTATTAGCAGGTAATCATCAGCAATAATCAATCATTCATATTATGATTATTGCCACCATTATTAGCTTAAGCATTAGGTAAGACATTTCTGAAGGAAAGAGCTACATATAATAATCAACACAAAAGACTACACCAGGGCATGTGAAGTACCAGGGGTAAACAATGGAAAGTTCTGTAGGGCCTGGTTGTGGATAGGGAGCTCAAGATTTGGCACAGTATAAAGGATAGCTAGAGAATGGATGTGAATAGATGTGGCCTTTCTTCGTCTATTCCTGGCATTACCTTGCTAACACGGGAAATGGCAATCAAGCATTAAAAAAGAAAAAATATGACCTATATAAGGTACAGAATGGTAAGTGAGTAGATTGAACAATACAGGTACCAAACCATTTATCTGGATTCCAGAAAACTGGAAGTTCCAAAAATCCCAACATTTTTGAAACTGGCTCGTTTTGAATGTGGTGGACTTCATGATTATACAGACCCTGCTTTAGAAGGTCATTAATGTGTATTTCCTCAATACAATTTTGTTCTTTATTTTTCATTGATTATTTCATATTTTATGCATATATTAGGCCATGTTCCAGAAAACTGGAAAATCCTGAAATCTGGGTCGCCTATAGTCCCAAGCTTTCTGGATAAATGGTAACAATTGCCATCTTTATTATGCTTCTACATGGAACTATGTAAAATGGCACTAACTACCTTAGAAGCTAACTTAAAGCATTTCTTTCAATCAGATGCCAAAGTGGTTACACTAGTCCCTGAAACTCATTGAAAACATTAGATGACAATTTGGTGTCACTGGTAGGCAAAGTAATATTTTGCTTTTTCACCACAGCACACTCCCTGATCCTCTGCTTTCCCTAGGAGTCCCAGGTATTCATTTCATCTTATAATTCAGGTGCCCTCACCACATAAATGTTTCTTGAGAGAGTTTTTCAAATGTTAATACCTTTTAGTATTTTCTAACATATTTAAGTTTATTCTATTATACTTAATCGCTATTTCCCACATCAGCGAGGTAGTGACAGGAAACAGACAAAGAATGGCCCATCCACTCATATACACATATAGATGTGTTTGATGATTGAGTGGCAGATACAGGGTGTTTTGGTCGAGGTGGTGTGCGAAGTGAGAGGGTCAGGGAGAATTGTTTGGTAAACAGAGAAGAGGTAGTGAAAGCTTTGCAGAAGATAAAATCCAGCAAGGTGGTTGGTTTGGATGGTATTGCAGTGAAATTTATGAAAATAGGGGGTGACTGTGTTGTTGATTGGTTGGTAAGGTTTGTTGAATGTGTTTGATGATATAGTGGCAGATATAGGGTGTTTTGGTTGAGGTGGTGTGCAAAGTGAGAGGGTTAGGGAAAATGATTGGGTAAACAGAGAAGAGGTAGTAAAAGCTTTGCGGAAGGTTATTTAATGTATGTATGATTCATGATGAGGTGCCTGAGGATTGGCGGAATGCTTGCATAGTGTCATTGTACAAAGGCAAAGGAGATAAAAGTGAGTGCTCAAATTACAGAGGTATAAGTTTATTGAGTATCATTAAATTATAGGGAGAATAAAAAGATGTTCTGGAAGGAGGTAAATAAAGTGCGTAAGACAAGGGAGCAAATGGGAACTTCAGTGAAGGGCGCAAATGGGAAGGTGATAACAAGTAGTGGTGATGTGAGAAGGAGATGGAGTGAGTATTTTGAAGGTTTGTTGAATGTGTTTGATGATAGAGTGGCAGATATAGGGTGTTTTGGTCGAGGTGGTGTGCAAAGTGCGAGGGTTAGGGAAAATGATTTGGTCAACAGAGAAGAGGTAGTAAAAGCTTTGCGGAAGATGAAAGCCGGCAAGGCAGCAGGTTTGGATGGTATTGCAGTGGAATTTATTAAAAAAGTGCAAGGGTTAGGGAAAATGATTTGGTAAACAGAGAAGAGGTAGTAAAAGCTTTGCGGAAGATGAAAGCCGGCAAGGCAGCAGGTTTGGATGGTATTGCAGTGGAATTTATTAAAAAAGGGGGTGACTGTATTGTTGACTGGTTGGTAAGGTTATTTAATGTATGTATGACTCATGGTGAGGTGCCTGAGGATTGGCGGAATGCGTGCATAGTGCCATTGTACAAAGGCAAAGGGGATAAGAGTGAGTGCTCAAATTACAGAGGTATAAGTTTGTTGAGTATTCCTGGCAAATTATATGGGAGGGTATTGATTGAGAGGGTGAAGGCATGTACAGAGCATCAGATTGGGGAAGAGCAGTGTGGTTTCAGAAGTGGTAGAGGATGTGTGGATCAGGTGTTTGCTTTGAAGAATTTTTTTTTTTTTTTTTTTTTTTAATACTTTGTCGCTGTCTCCCGCGTTTGCGAGGTAGCGCAAGGAAACAGACGAAAGAAATGGCCTAACCCCCCCCCATACACATGTATATACATACGTCCACACACGCAAATATACATACCTACACAGCTTTCCATGGTTTACCCCAGACGCTTCACATGCCTTGATTCCATCCACTGACAGCACGTCAACCCCGGTATACCACATCGCTCCAATTCACTCTATTCCTTGCCCTCCTTTCACCCTCCTCCATGTTCAGGCCCCGATCACACAAAATCTTTTTCACTCCATCTTTCCACCTCCAATTTGGTCTCCCTCTTCTCCTTGCTACCTCCACCTCCGACACATATATCCTCTTGGTCAATCTTTCCTCACTCATCCTCTCCATGTGACCAAACCACTTCAAAACACCCTCTTCTGCTCTCTCAACCACGCTCTTTTTATTTCCACACATCTCTCTTACCCTTACGTTACTCACTCGATCAAACCACCTCACACCACACATTGTCCTCAAACATCTCATTTCCAGCACATCCATCCTCCTGCGCACAACTCTATCCATAGCCCACGCCTCGCAACCATACAACATTGTTGGAACCACTATTCCTTCAAACATACCCATTTTTGCTTTCCGAGATAATGTTCTCGACTTCCACACATTCTTCGAGGCCCCCAGAATTTTCGCCCCCTCCCCCACCCTATGATCCACTTCCGCTTCCATGGTTCCATCCGCTGCCAGATCCACTCCCAGATATCTAAAACACTTCACTTCCTCCAGTTTTTCTCCATTCAAACTCACCTCCCAATTGACTTGACCCTCAACCCTACTGTACCTAATAAACTTGCTCTTATTCACATTTACTCTTAACTTTCTTCTTTCACACACTTTGCCAAACTCAGTCACCAGCTTCTGCAGTTTCTCACATGAATCAGCCACCAGCGCTGTATCATCAGCGAACAACAACTGACTCACTTCCCAAGCTCTCTCATCCCCAACAGACTTCATACTTGCCCCTCTTTCCAGAACTCTTGCATTTACCTCCCTATCAACCCCATCCATAAACAAATTAAACAACCATGGAGACATCACACACCCCTGCCGCAAACCTACATTCACTGAGAACCAATCACTTTCCTCTCTTCCTACACGTACACATGCCTTACATCCTCGATAAAAACTTTTCACTGCTTCTAACAACTTGCCTCCCACACCATATATTCTTAATACCTTCCACAGAGTATCTCTATCAACTCTATCATATGCCTTCTCCAGATCCATAAATGCTACATACAAATCCATTTGGTTTTCTATGTATTTCTCACATACATTCTTCATACATTTTATCGAGGATGTAAGGCATGTGTACGTGTAGGAAGAGAGGAAAGTGATTGGTTCTCAGTGAATGTAGGTTTGCGGCAGGGGTGTGTGATGTCTCCATGGTTGTTTAATTTGTTTATGGATGGGGTTGTTAGGGAGGTGAATGCAAGAGTTTTGGAAAGAGGGGCAAGTATGATGTCTGTTGGGGATGAGAGAGCTTGGGAAGTGAGTCAGTTGTTGTTCGCTGATGATACAGCGCTGGTGGCTGATTCATGTGAGAAACTGCAGAAGCTGGTGACTGAGTTTGGCAAAGTGTGTGAAAGAAGAAAGTTAAGAGTAAATGTGAATAAGAGCAAGTTTATTAGGTACAGTAGGGTTGAGGGTCAAGTCAATTGGGAGGTGAGTTTGAATGGAGAAAAACTGGAGGAAGTGAAGTGTTTTAGATATCTGGGAGTGGATCTGGCAGCGGATGGAACCATGGAAGTGGAAGTGGATCATAGGGTGGGGGAGGGGGCGAAAATTCTGGGAGCCTTGAAGAATGTGTGGAAGTCGAGAACATTATCTCGGAAAGCAAAAATGGGTATGTTTGAAGGAATAGTGGTTCCAACAATGTTGTATGGTTGCGAGGCGTGGACTATGGATAGAGTTGTGCGCAGGAGGATGGATGTGCTGGAAATGAGATGTTTGAGGACAATGTGTGGTGTGAGGTGGTTTGAGCGAGTAAGTAACGTAAGGGTAAGAGAGATGTGTGGAAATAAAAAGAGCGTGGTTGAGAGAGCAGAAGAGGGTGTTTTGAAATGGTTTGGTCACATGGAGAGAATGAGTGAGGAAAGATTGACCAAGAGGATATATGTGTCGGAGGTGGAGGGAACGAGGAGAAGAGGGAGACCAAGTTGGAGGTGGAAAGATGGAGTGAAAAAGATTTTGTGTGATTGGGGCCTAAACATGCAGGAGGGTGAAAGGAGGGCAAGGAATAGAGTGAATTGGAGCGATGTGGTATACCAGGGTTGACGTGCTGTCAGTGGATTGAATCAAGGCATGTGAAGCGTCTGGGGTAAACCATGGAAAGCTGTGTAGGTATGTATATTTGCGTGTGTGGACATATGCATATACATGTGTATGGGGGTGGGTTGGGCCATTTCTTTCGTCTGTTTCCTTGCGCTACCTCGCAAACGCGGGAGACAGCAAAAAAAAAAAAAAAAAAAAAAAAAAAAGAAGTTTGCTGAGTATTCCTGGCAAATTATATGGGAGGGTATTGACTGAGAGGGTGAGGGCATGTACAGAGCATCAGATTGGGTAAGAGCAGTGTGGTTTCAGAAGTGGTAGAGGATGTGTGGATCAGGTGTTTGCTTTGAAGAATGTATGTGAAAAATACTTAGAAAAGCAAATTGTTTTGTATGTAGCATTTATGGATCTGGAGAAGGCATATGATAGAGTTGATAGAGATACTCTGTGGAAGGTATTAAGAATATATGGTGTGGGAGGCAAGTTGTTAGAAGCAGTGAAAAGTTTGTATCGAGGATGTAAGGCATGTGTACGTGTAGGAAGAGAGGAAAGTGATTGGTTCTCAGTAAATGTAGGTTTGTGGCAGGGGTGTGTGATGTCTCCATGGTTGTTTAATTTGTTTATGGATGGGGTTGTTAGGGAGGTGAATGCAAGAGTTTTGGAAAGAGGGGCAAGTATGCAGTCTGTTGTGGATGAGAGAGCTTGGGAAGTGAGTCAGTTGTTGTTCGCTGATGATACAGCGCTGGTGGCAAATTCATGTGAGAAACTGCAGAAGCTGGTGACAGAATTTGGTAAAGTGTGTGAAAGAAGAAAGCTGAGAGTATATGTGAATAAGAGCAAAGTTATTAGGTACAGTACGATTGAGGGTCAAGTCAATTGGGAGGTAAGTTTGAATGGAGAAAAACTGGAGGAAGTGAAGTGTTTCAGATATCTGAGAGTGGATTTGGCAGCGGATGGAACCACGGAAGCGGAAGCAAATCATAGCGTGGGGGAGGGGGCGAAAATTCTAGGAGCCTTGAAGAATGTGTGGAAGTCGAGAACATTATCTCGGAAAGCAAAAATGGATATGTTTGAAGGAGTAGTGGTTCCAACAATGTTATATGGTTGCGAGGTGTGGGCTATGGAATTGAGTTGTGCGCAGCGGGGTGGATGTGCTGGAAATGAGATGTTTGAGGACAATATGTGGTGTCAGGTGGTTTGATCGAGTAAGTAATAATAGGGTAAGAGAGATGTGTGGTAATAAAAAGAGTGTGGTTGAGAGAGCAGAAGAGGGTGTTTTGAAATGGTTTGGTCACATGGAGAGAATGAGTGAGGAAAGATTGACCAAGAGGATATATGTGTCAGAGGTAGAGGGAACGAGGAGAAGTGGGAGACCAAATTGGAGGTGGAAAGATGGACTGAAAAAGATTTTGAGTGATTGGGGCCTGAACATGCAGGAGGGTGAAAGGAGGGCAAGGAATAGAGTGAATTGGAACGATGTGGTATACCGGGGTCGATGTGCTGTCAATGGATTGAACCAGGGCATGTTAAGCGTCTGGGGTAAACCATGGAAAGTTCTGTGGAGCCTGGATGTGGATAGAGAGCTGTGGTTTCGGTGCATTATTACATGACAGCTAGAGACTGAATGTGGCCTTTGTTGTCTTTTCCTAGCGCTACCTTGTGCACATTTTGGGGGAGGGGGTGGTTATTTCATGTGTGGCGGGTTGGCGATGGGATGAATAAAGGCAGACAGTATGAATTCTGTGCATGTGTATATATGTATATGTCTGTGTGTGTATATATATATATATATATATGTAAACGTTGAGATGTATAGGTATGTACATTTGTGTGTGTGGACGTGTATGTATATACATGTGTATGTGGGTTGGTTGGGCCATTCTTTCGTCTGTTTCCTTGCGCTACCTCGCTAACGCAGGAGACAGCGACATAGCAAAATAAACAAATAAAATAAATACTCTCTTTTTAAACCAGATATTCCCAATCACCAATCCTTTTTCAGCACATAAATCTACAAGCTCTTCACCATTTCCATTTACAACACTGAACACCCCATGTACACCAATTATTCCCTCAACTGCCACATTACTCACCTTTGCATTCAAATCACCCATCGCTATAACCTGGTCTCGTGCATCAAAACTACTAGCACACTCACTCAGCTGCTCCCAAAACACTTGCCTCTCATGATCTTTCTTCTCATGCCCAGGTGCATATGCACCAATAATCACCCATCTCTCTCCATCAACTTTCAGTTTTACCCATATCAATCTCGAGTTTACTTTCTTACACTCTATCACATACTCCCACCACTCCTGTTTCAGGAGTAGTGCTACTCCTTCCTTTGCTCTTGTCCTCTCATTAACCCCTGACTTTACTCCCAAGACATTCCCAAACCACTCTTCCCCTTTACCCTTGAGATTCATTTCACTCCGAGCCGAAACATCCAGGCTCCTTTCCTCAAACATACTACCTATCTCTCCTTTTTCTCATCTTGGTTACATTCACACACATTTAGACACTCCAATCTGAGCCTTCGAGGAGGATGAGCACTCCCCATGTGACTCCTTCTTCTGTTTCCCCATTTAGAAAGTTAAAACACAAATAAATATATATACACATATACTGTGTTTATCTATTATAATCATAATCTACCTCTCCTTCCTTCCACAAAGTTTTTAAATATATCAGCTTCTCTTACTGCTTTCAGGCATCTTTCACGATCTTTCACAATACCTTCAAGTTTCATTACTCTCTCCTTTAGCTTATCTTCTTAGATTTTATATGTTTGAATCATGAATTCTAACATATCATTTCCCCTCCTATGAGCTAATTCCCCAAAGTCTACAGCTGTGATATCCTCACATTCCTCAGCAATTACATCTACATTCTTTCATTTTTCAGTGTTTTTAGGAAAGACATTGCTCACTAGGGGCTAAAATGAAGATATCCCCTAGCCAAGCTACCTGCAAATAGGCACTGTCACCATAATCTCCAAATGCCACAGGTGATCCTTCTTTCCTCAAAGACTTTTAACTTACATTCTTCAAAATTACTTACATTCTTCAAAATTGACACTTGATTTGTATCCACTCCTCAAGCTTCACTGCTTCTCCCCAGTCAGCTGCTCTCTGCATAACACACCTTCTCAGTCACTAATCTTCCATTCAACTTACCAAGAATACTCTACTGTCTCATCCCTCTGCACTTTTAACATTTTTGTCCTCATTGCCTTTGTACAAAGGCACTATGCTCAATATGCATTCTGTCAGTCCACAGACACCTTTCCTTTTGCCAGCAAAACACTTTACCAACCAACAACACTGTTATGCCCTTTTCTGAGACAACTGACTGCCATCCCATCCACTTGTCATTTTACCACACTTTATCTTCTGCAAAGCTTTCACAATATCTTTCATTTTCACTAACCAAAGCGAAGTACGATTTATGACCAAAATAGACATCAAAAACCTGTGTAACAGCTAAGATGCTTTGCCCTTTCCTACTCTAGAAAATGGAATGCAGAACTGTTCTTTCAGTTATAACAAATAATCTAATGGCAAAGTTCAGCTATCTACAATGTCCTGCTCATGGAAATTCATCCCACTCAACAAACTTCATCTGGAAGCTTAGCTAAGAAACCAGTAATCTGTTACGTTATCATTCACAGAAATTTGAAAAAGATGAAGAAAAAGAATGAAAAAGAAACAGAGTTAAACCAAAGACATATTCTCAATGCCATCACCAGTTATTGTACTCCTTCACTCATCCACATATTTTCAAATAAATAAGGCAGTGCCTAAATAATAAATAAGGCATTACCTATGCAATAACTAAGGCAGTGCCTAAATCATATCAGTGCATAAATATTAAACAAGGTAGTGTCTCAATAATGGATAGAGCAAAGCCAAATAAATAACATACGGCACAAAAAACATTATAAGTAAAATGATCACAAAGATACAGTGGAGGGTGATTTCTTCATGAAGGAAGAAATGAAATTAAAGATTCTAATCCATGCCAAAAATTGCTAACAGCCTTGAGAGTATTTAACGAGTGACTAGAATTTCATGTCATCCCATGGTGGCAAGGGGTACTGAACTGTATATGGAGCTGCTGGTTCTAATCTCTGAAAATATAAAAATTATTACAACAATGAGACACTACACAGTACACAATAAAGATTACATTGCTAATAATGATATTCAGTGACCAATGCTGTTACTAAAATGTTCGTCTTACTTATCAGTCACAATACAAATATGAAGGTGAATGCTTTGATAAACATACTGGACAGATTTCTTTGAGGCTTGTAGCACTCACCTGACTAATAGTTCCTTTTGCACCTGCCCAAAGAAACTTGTTTGTGATAGTCAAGCTCCCAAGTTCAGCAACCAGAAGCGTTTCTGAACAACTGGACATGGGCAAGAATATGACAGGAGATCCTGCACTTATGTCCAGAGACACACGGGAACCTCGGCTATAGTCTGACACCTGCAAAAATTTTGAAGTGAATAATTTTTTACAGAAATGATTCAGATACAGTGATGAAACTATGAAAAATCATTCAGTGGATATCAATCAATAGACATCACACTTTCTGCAAGAAGAACTGGGATAACTAACACACAAAAGATCATGAATGTCTATGGATAATAATTTGTACACTGACATTCAACTGGAATTTAAAAGTGTTACTGTACATAAATACCACAAGCAACCAGTGTCTGTTCTGCATGCATCATTTTGTGTGGCTTTAATTTGGTTAGGTTTACCTGTAAAAGTGTGGGTGACCAGGTAGTTGGGGTGCAGTTCTGGGTGAAGTAAAAGAGAATAGTGATGGATAATTTTTCTAGTCTGAAACTGGAAACACAATGTGTTCTCAGGTCATTACGGTCATTTAAGGCTTTTGTGATGATGTTTGTGATGTGGGGAATAAATGTCAGGTCTGTCATTAATGATACCTAGTGGGTGATATGTAGAGCAAATGTCAGGGGTGTGTCATTAATGATAACTAGTTGGTGATGTAGGAGAGTAAATGTTAGGTGTGTGTCATTAATAATGCTAAGTAAGGTTGTTTTCTTGTCAAAAGGATGTAGTTGATTATTCTGGATTACAGGAGGACGCAGGTTGGATTCATATCTATCAGAGAGCAAGCCCATGCTCTAACTACATAATGTATTGCTACATGTTTTATCTTTTTTCTTTTATACAGTTGACAAGGCATGGGTAAAGGCATGCCCCAACTGTGAACAATTCAGATGAAGCGTGAGGTCCTATAACAGGTACAAATAAAAGAAAGTAAGAAGATTTAATTTGAGACCCTTGAGTATTTGAAGACCTGACTTTTAAAGGTAGAAATAATAGAAGAAGAGAGAGACAGATGGTAGAAAATTCCATAGCTTCACTATACAAATAAAGGTATCACAATGAGTCAACTGAAGCTCTGGGAAGCAGCAGCCAGTTGCATGTCATGGAATTAGATCACATGGCAACAACATATGTAGATAACTCATGAGGCCAAAATAACAGCTGAAGAACAGAGGAAAAGATGCAACACTCTGGTGGAAAAAAAGGAATGGCAGAATAGAGGGGACAACAATAGAGTTAGTAAGATGGAAAGATTTTGATTCCACTCTGGCTAAATTAGATGTGAAAGAAAAGCCACTCTAGGTATGAGAGCAATACTTCATACCAGGGAAAATGAGGCCCTTATAGATATAGAATAGCTGCTTGCTGGGAAAATAACAGCAGCACCTACACATCAGCCCCAGCATTTAGGTAGCAGATTTTGCAATGTTCATTATGTGGAGTTTCCAGGATAAAGACCACATCACAGTATTAAGACATTATTCAAGCAACAACAAGCAATTAGAAATGACACACTCAAAACAGAATGTCTGTATCCCAAGAGTGACCCATCATCACCTTCTTGAACTCTGATAGATATGAATACAACCTGAATCTTCCCATAACCATGAATGGTGAAATGCTTCCACTCAACAAAATGCCAATCATATTGCAGTTCCTCCTCACAACAACAAAAAACACAATGGCCATAACCAAACTAAATGCCCAAAGAACATTTCATTATCATCAATGAATACCTTACTATCCTTAATATCCTCCACCCTAAATGATATTTCTCCAGTTTGATCATCCCCATATAAAGAACAAAAAAATATACAAACCATTAAGAGTTGAGCACCAGGGACAGTCACTGGCTGCTTAGCACTGAGGTGGGTTCACAGAAAGAACTGTTCCTTACCTAATGTATAAGACTATTCTTCTCAGCTGTCACATGCATTACATAATCATCAATTCTTGGTTCATCTGGGATTCATTTCAATCATATGTCAAGCTTACTTCTAAATGTTAATGAAGTTGTTCCATGCAAGTTTCTAATTACTCCTGGCAGTACACTAAAAAATTATATATAGAGAGGATAGAGGAGAAAGAATACTTCCCACGTATTTCCCAGCGTGTTGTAGAAGGCGACTAAAGTGGGCGGGAGTGGGCGGCTAGAAACCCTCCCCTCCTTGTATCTAACTTTCTAAAAGGGGAAACATAAGAAGGATTCATGCTAGGGTGCTTATCCTTCTCGAAGACTCACATTGGGGTATCTAAGTGTGTGTGGATGTAACCAAGATGGGAAAAGAGGAGAGATAGGTAGCATGTTTGAGGAAAGGAACCTGGATGTTTTGGCTCTGAGTGAAATGAAGCTCAAGGGTAAAGGGGAAGAGTGGTCTGGGAATGTGTTGGGAGTAAAGTCAGGGGTTGGTGAGAGGACAAGAGCAAAGGAAGGAGTAGCACTACTCCTGAAGCAGGAGTTGTGGGAGCATGTGATAGAGTGTAGGAAAGTAAGGGTAAAATTGAAAGTGGATGGAGAGAGATGGGTGATTATTGGTGCCTATGCACCTGGTCATGAGAATAAAGATCATGAGAGGCAAGTGTTTTGGGAGCAGCTGAGTGAGTGTTAGCAGCTGTGATGCAGGAGACCAAGTTATAGTGATGGGGGATTTGAATGCAAAGGTGAGTAAAGTTGTAAGTGGAAATAGTGAAGAGCCTGTACATTTGTCTGCTGAAAAAGGACTGGTGATTGGGAATACCTGGTTTAAAAAGAGAGATATACATAAGTATACGTATGTGAGTAGGAGAGATGGACAGAGAGCATTATTGGATTAATGTGCTGAGAGGGGCAACTGGAGGGATATCTATTCATTATCCTGTGGAGGTGAAGGCGAAGATTTGTAGAGGTTTTCAGAAAAGAAGAGAAAATGTTGGAATGTTGGGGTGAAGAGAGTGGTGAGAGTAAGTGAGCTTGGAAAGGAGACTTGAGTGAGGAAGTACCAGGAGAGGCTGACTGCAGAATGGCAAAAGGTGAGAGCAAATGATGTGAGGGGAGTGGGTGAGGAATGGGATTTATTTAGGGATGCAGTGATGGAGGGGTGGTGACAAGAATGAATGAAGGCAGCAAGTATGAATTTTGTAAATGTGTATATATGTATGTCTGTATATGTATATATATGTATATGATGAAATGTACAGATATGTATATGTACGTGAGTGGATGTGTATGTATATACATGTGTATGTGGGTGGGTTGAGCCATCCTTTCGTCTGTTTCCTTGCGCTACCTCACTAACGCAGGAGACAGCAACAAAGTATAATAAATAAATAAAATAATAAATCTATACTTAGAAAAGCAAATGGATTTGTATGTAGCATTTATGGATCTGGAGAAGGCATATGATAGAGTTGATAGAGATGCTCTGTGGAAGGTATTAAGAATATAGGGTGTGGGAGGCAAGTTGTCAGAAGCAATGAAAAATAGGAAGAGAAGAAAGTGATTGGTTCTCAGTGAATGTTGGTTTGCGGCAGGGGTGTGTGATGTCTCCATGGTTGTTTAATCTGTTTATGGATGGGGTTGTTAGGGAGGTGAATGCAAGAGTTTTGGAAAGAGGGGCAAGTATGCAGTCTGTTGTGGATGAGAGAGCTTGGGAAGTGAGTCAGTTGTTGTTCACTGATGATACAGCGGTGGTGGCTGATTTGGGTGAGAAAGTGCAGAAGCTGGTGACTGAGTTTGGTAAAGTGTGCGAAAGAAGAAAGCAGAGAGTAAATGTGAATAAGAGCAAGGTTATTAGGTACAGTAGGGTTGAGGGACAAGTCAATTGGGAGGTAAGTTTGAGTGGGGAAAACTGAAGGAAGTGAAGTGTTTTAGATATCTGGGAGTGGATTTGGCAGCGGATGGAACCATGGAAGCCGAAGTGAATCATAGGGTGGGGGAGGGGGCAAAAGTTCTGGGAGCGGTGAAAAATGTGTGGAAGTCAAGAATGTTATCTTGGAAAGCAAAAATGAGTATGTTTGAAGGAATAGTGATTCCAACAATGTTATATTGTTGCGAGGCATAGGCTATAGATAGAGTTGTGCTGAAGAGGGTGGATGTGCTGGAAATGAGATGTTTGAGGACAATATGTGGTGTGAGATGGTTTGATTGAGTAAGTAATGAAAGGGTAAGAGAGATGTGTGGTAATAAAAAGAGCATGGTTGAGAGAGCAGAAGAGGGTGTTTTGAAATGGTTTGGTCACATGGAGAGAATGAGTGAGGAAAGATTGACAAAGAGGATATATGTCTCAGAGGTGGAGGGAACAAGGAGAAGTGGGAGACCAAATTGGGGGTGGAAAGATGGAGTGAAAAAGATATTGAGTGATTGGGGCCTGAACATGCAGGAGGGTGAAAGGCGTGTAAGGAATAGAGTGAATTGGAACAATGTGGTATACCGGGGTCGATGTGCTGTCAATGGATTGAACCAGGACATATGAAACGTCTGGGGTAAACCATGGAAAGTTTTGTGGGGCCTGGATGTGGAACTAGTGATGCAACTAGTGATGATACAAGAGCATTAGATGACTTTCACAGAGTAATGGTACACAAACATCAGATGACTGGTGTAGACAGTAACGATACAAGATTAATACATGACTGGTCAAGACAATAATGATACAAGACCATTAGATGACTGGTGCAGAGGGTAATGATACAAAAACATCAGATGACGTGGTGCACACAGAAATATTACAAGAGCATTAGATAACTAGAAAAGAGTAATAACACTAGAGCATTATAATACAGGTGGAAAGAATGTTGATAGAAGAGCATCAAATGACTGGTGCAAACAGTAATCATACAAGGACATTACAAAACTGGTGCAGACAGTAATGACAAAAGAGTATTAGATGACTGAAGACATAAATGATAATGAACATCAGATAACTGGTGCAGACAGTAATGATACAAGAACATTAAATGACTGGTGCAGACTGTAATGACACAAGAGCATTAGATGACTGGTGCAAAGTGATGATACAAGAGCATTAAATGATTTGTGCAGATTATAATAATAAAGAGCATTAGATGACTGGGTCAGATAGTGATGATACGAGAGAAGTAGATGACTAGTGCACACAATAATGATGCAAGAGTATTAGATGACTGGTGTTTTCATTATGATATGAAAGCATTAGATGACTGCTGCAGACATTAATGATATAAGAGCTTTAGATGACTGGTGCAGACAGTAATGAAACAAGGACATTAGGTGATTAGTGCAAACAATAATGACACAAGACCATTAGACAACTGGTGTGAAGTGTAATGATACAAAAGCATTAGGTATACAAGAGTAATGAATGACTGGTGCAGACAATGATGATCGAAGAGCATTATATGACGTGCAGAGAGTAATGATACAAGAGCATTAGATGACTAGTGCAGAAAGAAATGATGCAAAAGAATTAAGTAAAAGCAGCAGACTGTGATGATGAAATAGTATTAGAAGACTGGTACGGATAATAATAATACAAGAGCATTAGATGACTGGTGCTTTCAAGATGATATAAGAGCATTAGATGATTGGTAAGACAGGAATGATACATGAGCATTACATGACTGGTGCAGACAGTGAATGTACTAAAGCATTAGATGACTGGTGCAGCTAGGGGTGACACAAGAGACTTAAATGACTGGCAAAGACAGTAAAGATACAAGAGCATTAGATGACTGGTGTAGACAGTAATGAAACAAAAGCATTAGACAACTGGTGCAGACAGTAATGATACAAGACAAGTATATGAATGGTAATGAGTGTGGTATATGACATTACATAACTGGTGTAGACATTAAGGATACAGGAGTATCACATGACTGGTGTAGAAAATGACTTGGGCAGAAAGTAATGATAAGAGAGCATTAGATAACTGGTGCAGATAAATGATGATACAGGAGTACTAGATGACTGCTGTAGACAATGATGATATGAGAGGAATAGATGAATGATGCAGACAGTGACGATACAACAGCATTAGATGACTGGTGCAGACAGTAATGATAAAAAGGTATCAAATGACTGGTGCAGACAGTAAAGATTTAAATGATTAGATAACTGGTGCTGATGGTGATGATACATGAGTGTTAAATGACTGGTGCTGATGGTGATTATACATGAGCATTAGATCACTGGTGCAGATAGTAATGATACACGAGCATTAAATGACTGGTACAGACAGTAATGGTACAAAAGTATTAGATGACTGGTGCTTTCATAATGATATAAGAGCATCAGATGACTAGTGCAGACAGTAATGATACAAAAGCATTAGATGACTGGTGCTTTCACAATGATATAAGAGCATTAGGTGACAAGTGAATACAGTAATTATATAAGAGATTTAGATGACTGCTGCAGATAGTAATGATACAAGAGCATTGGATAACTGGTGCAGACAGTAATGATACAAAAGAATTAGATGACAGATGCTTTCATAATCATATAAGAGCATCAGATGACTAGTAAAGACAGTACTGAAATAAGAGCATTAGATAACTGGTGCTTTCATAGTGATAAAAGAGCACTAGAAGACTGGTGAAAATAGTAATGACACAAGAGCATTAGATGACTGGTGCAGATAGTAATGACACACAAGCATTAGATGACTGGCACAGATAGTAATGATATAAAAGCATTAGATGACTTGTGCAGGCAGTAATGACATAAGAGCATTAAATGACTGGTGCAGACAGTCTTGATAAAAAAGCATCATATCAGATGACTGGAGCAGACTGTGTTGATAAAAGAGCATTATATGACTGGTATAGATAGTGATAATACAAATGCATTACATGACTCATGTAGATAGTAATGATATAAGAGCATCAGTTGACTGGTGCAGATTATAGTGAAACAAGATCATCCGATGATTGGTGCAGACCATAATGATACAAAGAAAAAAGATGACTGATGCTGGTGATGATGCAAGAGCATTAGATGACTGATGTTTCAAAATGCTATAAGGGCATTAGATGACTGGCACAAACAGTAATGATACAAGAGTCTTAGGTGACTGGTGCAGAAAGTAATCATAAAAGAGCATTTGATGACCTGGTGCAGAAAGCAATGATACAGGAGAATTATGTTACTGTTGCAAAAAGTAATCCTAAAATGTTATTACATGACTGGCTCTGACAGTAATGATACTAGAGCATTAGATGACTGATGCAGACAGCAATGATACAAGAATGTAAGATGAGTGATGTAAAAGCACTGGATAACTGCTCTAGACAGTAATGATGTAAGAGCATTAGATGATTGGTGCAGACAGTGATCAGACAAGATTATTAGATGACAGGTGCAGATGTAAATGATGGAAGAGCATTAGTTGAGTCGTGTAGGCAGCTATGATAAAAGAGAATTATACATAACTTGTGCAGACAGTAATGATACAAAAGCATTAGATGACTGGTGCAGACAGTAATGATGGGAGAGCATTACAAAACTAATGCTGGCAGGAATAAAACAAGAGCATTAGATCACTGTCAAAGACAATAATGCTCTAAGTGAATTAGATGACGAGAAATGATGGGAAGTTAGAGACAAATTTTTTCAGGATTTCTGTTTTATTGACTCTAACGTGAATATAAAAGGGACACACATGTATATGAAAGAGAGGACATAACAAACCAGTGATGTACAAAATCTTCAAGATACAGATCATGTAAGTACACATTTACCTTCAGTCCAGCACTTGTGGCTCTCCACCTTGATACAATATCCCTTAGTCGATTAAATTGTTGGACAAACTGTGTGAGTTCATATGCAAAGCGCTGCGTGTGTATATACATAACAGACGACATCTTCAGTTTCACTCGAATGTCACATTCACGTTGCATGCCAGGATCCTCAAGGCCATACCTATAACAAACCCGATCAGTAAATTTCAGTATTTCAAGTAATATAAAAATGTCAGTATCATCCCTAAAGTAATTGGCCTTCATAAACGAAAAAGAATCCTAAGATAAAAAAATCAATGAAACACGTATAGTTTTATGCCTGGGAGCAAGGAAAAAAAAACTCTAGACACACATCTCTTACATCATGTCAAGGAAGACAACAAAGAAGGGAGGGGTAAAGGGAGGGATGGAAATCTTCCCATACTGTATTAATTTAGTAAAAAAGGAAAGTGAGAAATAAGGTTAAGTGTTTCTATCAAAATGAACAGACAAATGCTCCTACTATTGCCTCATCTAGGTGGAAAAAAGAAAGTCAGGTAGGAAAAAAAAAGAAAATATACATATATATATATATATATATATATATATATTTTTTTTTTTTTTTTTTTTCATATTTTGTCGCTGTCTCCCGCGTTTGCGAGGTAGCGCAAGGAAACAGACGAAAGAAATGGCCCAACCCCCCCCCATACACATGTATATACATACGTCCACACACACAAATATACATACCTACACAGCTTTCCATGGTTTACTCCAGACGCTTCACATGCCTTGATTCAATCCACTGACAGCACGTCAACCCCGGTATACCACATCGCTCCAATTCACTCTATTCCTTGCCCTCCTTTCACCCTCCTGCATGTTCAGGCCCCGATCCCACAAAATCTTTTTCACTCCATCTTCCACCTCCAATTTGGTCTCCCTCTTCTCCTCGTTCCCTCCACCTCCGACACATATATCCTCTTGGTCAATCTTTCCTCACTCATTCTCTCCATGTGCCCAAACCATTTCAAAACACCCTCTTCTGCTCTCTCAACCACGCTCTTTTTATTTCCACACATCTCTCTTACCCTTACGTTACTCACTCGATCAAACCACCTCACACCACACATTGTCCTCAAACATCTCATTTCCAGCACATCCATCCTCCTGCGCACATCTCTATCCATAGCCCACGCCTCGCAACCATACAACATTGTTGGAACCACTATTCCTTCAAACATACCCATTTTTTGCTTTCCGAGATAATGTTCTCGACTTCCACACATTTTTCAAGGCTCCCAAAATTTTCGCCCCCTCCCCCACCCTATGATCCACTTCCGCTTCCATGGTTCCATCCGCTGACAGATCCACTCCCAGATATCTAAAACACTTCACTTCCTCCAGTTTTTCTCCATTCAAACTCACCTCCCAATTGACTTGACCCTCACCCCTACTGTACCTAATAACCTTGCTCTTATTCACATTTACTCTTAACTTTCTTCTTCCACACACTTTACCAAACTCAGTCACCAGCTTCTGCAGTTTCTCACATGAATCAGCCACCAGCGCTGTATCATCAGCGAACAACAACTGACTCACTTCCCAAGCTCTCTCATCCCCAACAGACTTCATACTTGCCCCTCTTTCCAGGACTCTTGCATTTACCTCCCTAACAACCCCATCCATAAACAAATTAAACAACCATGGAGACATCACACACCCCTGCCGCAAACCTACATTCACTGAGAACCAATCACTTTCCTCTCTTCCTACACGTACACATGCCTTACATCCTCGATAAAAACTTTTCACTGCTTCTAACAACTTGCATCCCACACCATATATTCTTAGTACCTTCCATAGAGCATCTCTATCAACTCTACCATATGCCTTCTCCAGATCCATAAATGCTACATACAAATCCATTTGCTTTTCTAAGTATTTTTCACATACATTCTTCAAAGCAAACACCTGAACCACATATCCTCTACCACTTCTGACACCACACTGCTCTTCCCCAATCTGATGCTCTGTACATGCCTTCACCCTCTCAATCAATACCCTCCCATATAATTTACCAGGAATACTCAACAATCTTATACCTCTGTAATTTGAGCACTCATTCTTATCCCCTTTGCCTTTGTACAATGGCACTATGCATGCATTCCACCAATCCTCAGGCACCTCACCATGAATCATACATACATTAAATAACCTTACCAACCAGTCAACAATACAGTCACCACCTTTTTTAATAAATTCCAGTGAAATACCATCCAAACCTACTGCCTTGCCGGCGTTCATCTTCCGCAAAGCTTTTACTACCTCTTCTCTGTTTACCAAATCATTTTCCCTAATCCTCTCACTTTGCACACCACCTCAACCAAAACACCCTATACCTGCCACTCTATCATCAAACACATTCAACAAACCTTCAAAATACTCACTCCATCTCCTTCTCACATCACCACTACTTGTTATCACCTCCCCATTAGCATCTTTCACTGAAGTTCCCATTTGCTCCCTTGTCTTATACACTTTATTTACCTCCTTTCAGAACATCTGTTTATTCTCCCTAAAATTTAATGATACTCTCTCACCCCAACTCTCACTTGCCCTCTTTTTCACCTCTTGCACCTTTCTCTTGACCTCCTGTCTCTTTCTTTTATACATCTCCCACTCATTTGCATTTTTTCCCTGCAAAAATCATCCAAATGCCTCTCTCTTCTCTTTCACTAATAATCTTACTTCATCCCACCACTCACTACCCCTTCTAATCAACCCACCTCCCACGCTTCTCATGCCACAAGCATCTTTTGTGCAAGCCATCACTGCTTTCCTAAATACATCTCATTCCTCCCCTACTCCCCTTACCTGTGGAAATAAAAAGAGCATGGTTGAGAGAGCAGAAGAGGCTGTTTTGAAATGGTTTGGGCACATGGAGAGAATGAGTGAGGAAACATTGACCAAGAGGATATGTGTCGGAGGTGGAGGGAACAAGGAGAAGTGGGAGACCAAATTGGAGGTGGAAAGATGGAGTGAAAAAGATTTTGAGTGATCGGGGCCTGAACATGCAGGATGGTGAAAGGCGGGCAAGGAATAGAGTGAATTGGATCGATCTTTCCACCTCCAATTTGGTCTCCCACTTCTCCTCGTTCCCTCCACCTCCGACACATATATCCTCTTGGTCAATCTTTCCTCACTCATTCTCTCTATGTGCCCAAACCATTTCAAAACACCCTCTTCTGCTCTCTCAACCACGCTCTTTTTATTTCCAGACATCTCTCTTACCCTTACATTACTTACTGAATCAACCACCTCACACCACACATTGTCCTCAAACATCTCATTTCCAGCACATCCACCCTCCTGCGCACAACTCTATCCATAGCCCACGCCTCGCAACCATACATCATTGTTGGAACCACTATTCCTTCAAACATACCCATTTTTGCTTTCCCAGATAATGTTCTCGACTTCCAAACATTCTTCAAGGCTCCCAGAATTTTCGCCCCCTCCCCCACCCTATGATTCACTTCCGCTTCCATGGTTCCATCCCCTGCCAAATCCACTCCCACATATCTAAAACACTTCACTTCCTCCAGTTTTTCTCCATTCAAACTTACCTCCCAAATGACTTGACCCTCCACCCTACTGTACCAAATAACCTTGCTCTTATTCACATTTACTCTCAGATTTCTTCTTTCACACACTTTACCAAACTCAGTCACCAGCTTCTGCAGTTTCTCACCTGAATCAGCCACCAGCGCTGTATCATCAGTGAACAACAACTGACTCACTTCCCAAGCTCTCTCATCCACAACAGACTGCATACTTGCCACTCTTTCCAAAACTCTTGCATTCACCTCCCTAACAACCCCATCCATAAACAAATTAAACAACCATGGAGACATCGCACACCCCTGCCGCAAACCTACATTCACTGAGAACCAATCACTTTCCTCTCTTCCTACACGTACACATGCCTTACATCCTCAATAAAAACTTTTCACTGCTTCTAACAACTTACCTCCAACACCATATATTCTTAATACCTTTCACAGAGCATCTCTATCAACTCTATCATATGCCTTCTCCAGATCCATAAATGCTACATACAAATCCATTTGCTTTTCTAAGTTTTTCTCACTTACATTCTTCAAAGCAAACACCTGATCCACACATCCTCTACCACTTCTGAAACCACACTGCTCTTCCCCAATCTGATGCTCTGTACATGCCTTCACCCTCTCAATCAATACCCTCCCATATAATTTACCAGGAATACTCAACAATCTTATACCTCTGTAATTTGAGCTCTCGCTCTTATCCCCTTTGCCTTTGTACAATGGCACTATGCAAGCATTTCGCCAATCCTCAGGCACCTCACCATGAATCATAAATACATTAAATAACCTTACCAACCAGTCAACAATACAGTCACCACCTTTTTTAATAAATTTCATTGAAATACCATCCAAACCTACTGCCTTGCCGGCGCTCATCTTCCGCAAAGCTTTTACTACCTCTTCTCTGTTTACCAAGTCATTTTCCCTAACCCTCTCACTTTGCACACCACCTCAACCAAAACACCCTATATCTGCCACTCTATCATCAAACACATTCAACAAACCTTCATAATACTCACTCCATCTCCTTCTCACATTACCACTACTTGTTATCACCGCACCATTAGCCCCCTTCACTGAAGTTCCCATTTGCTCCCTTGTCTTACGCACTTTATTTACCTCCTTCCAAAACATCTTTTTATTCTCCCTAAAATTTAATGATACTCTCTCACCCCAACTCTCATTTGCCCTCTTTTTCACCTCTTGCACCTTTCTCTTGACCTCCTGCCTCTTTCTTTTATACATCTCCCACTCATTTGCATTTTTTCCCTGCAAAATTCGTCCAAATGCCCCTCTCTTCTCTTTCACTAATAATCTTACTTCTTCATCCCACCACTCACCACCCTTTTTAACCAACCCACCTCCCATGCTTCTCATGCCACAAGCATCTTTAGCGCAAGCCATCACTGCTTCCCTAAATACATCCCATTCCTCCCCCACTCCCCTTACCTCCTTTGTTCTCACCTTTTTCCATTCTGTACTCAGTCTCTCCTGGTACTTCCTCACACAAGTCTCCTTCCCAAGCTCACTTACTCTCACCACTCTCTTCACCCCAACATTCTCTCTTCTTTTCTGAAAACCCCTAGAAATCTTCACCTTCGCCTCCACAAGATAATGATTAGACATCCCTCCAGTTGCACCTCTCAGCACATTAACATCCAAAAGTCTCTCTATCACGCGCCTATCAATTAACACGCAATCCAATAACGCTCTCTGGCCATCTCTCCTATTTACATACATATACTTATGTATATCTCGCTTTTAAAACCAGGTAATCCCAATCACCAGTCCTTTTTCAGCACATAAATCTACACACTCTTCACCATTTCCATTTACAACACTGAGTACCCCATGTACACCAATTATTCCCTCAATTGCTACATTACTCACCTTTGCATTCAAATCACCCATCACTATAACCCGGTCTTGTGCATCAAAACCACTAACACACTCATTCAGCTGCTCCCAAAAAACTTGCCTCTCATGACCTTTCTTCTCATGCCCAGTTGCATATGCACCAATAATCACCCATCTCTCTCCATCAACTTTCAGTTTTACCCATATCAACCTAAAATTTACTTTCTTACACTCTATCACATACTCCCACCACTCCTGTTTCAGGAGTAGTTGTACTCCTTCCCTTGCTCTTGTCCTCTCACTAACCCCTGACTTTACGCCCAAGAAATTCCTAAACCACTCTTCCCCTTTACCCTTGAGCTTCGTTTCACTCAGAGCCAAAACATCCAGGTTCCTTTCCCCATACATACTACCTATCTCTCCTTTTTTCTCATCTTGATTACATCCACACACATTTAGACACCCCAATCTGAGCCTTCGAGGAGGATGAGCACTACCTGTGTGACTCCTTCTTCTGTCTCCTCTTTTAGAAAGTTAAAATACAAGGAGGGGAGGGTTTCTGGCCCCCCGCTCCCGTCCCCTTTAGTTGCCTTCTATAACACGTGAGGAATGCGTGGGAAGTATTCTTTTTCCCCTATCCCCAGGGGTAGGGGAGAGAGGGGTGATTATTGGTGCATATGCACCTGGGTATGAGAAGAAAGATCAAGAAAGGCAAGTGTTTTGGGAGCAGCTAAGTGAGTGTGTTAGTAGTTTTGATGGACGAGACCGGGTTATAGTTTTGGAGAGCGGGGCAAGGATGCAGTCTGCTGTGGATGAGAGGGCTTGGGAAGTGAGTCAGTTGTTGTTCGCTGATGATACAGCACTGGTGGCTGATTCGGGTGACAAACTGCACATGATGTTGACTGAGTTGGAAAGGTGTGTGAAAGGAGAAAGTTGAGAGTAAATGTGAATAACAGCAAGGTTATTAGCTTCAGTAGGGTGGGGGGATAAGTCAATTGTGAGGTAAGTTTGAATGAAGAAAAACTGGAGGAAGTGAAGTGTTTTAGATATCTGGGAGTGGACTTGGCAGCAGATGGAACCATGGAAGTGGAAGTGAATCACAGGGTGGGGGAGGGGGTGAAGGTTCTGGTAGCATTGAAGAATGTGAGGAAGGCAAGAACAGTATCTTGGAGAGCAAAAATGGGTATGTTTGAAGGGATATTGGTTCCAACAATGTTATATGGTTGTGAGGCATGGGCTATAGATAGGGTTGTGCGGAGGAGGGTGGATGTGTAGGAAATGAAACACTGGAGGACAATATGTGGAGTGAGGTGGTTTGATCGAGTAAGTAATGTAAGGGTAAGAGAGATGTGTGGTAGTAAAAAGAGTGTGGTTGAGAGAGCAGAAGAGGGTGTGTTGAATTGGTTTGGACACATGAAGAGAATGAGTGAGGAAAGATTGACAAAGAGGATATATGTGTCAGAGGTGAAGGGAACAAGGAGGAGACCAAATTGAAGGTGGAAGGATGGAGTGAAAAATATCTTGAGCAATCAGGGCCTGAACATGCAGGGGGGGGTGAAAGGAGTGCAATAGAGTGCAAAAGACCTTTCCATGGTTTATCCTAGATGTCTCACATGCCCTGGCTTAGTCCACTGACAGCCCATCATCCCCAGTATACCACATTGTCCCAATTCACTCTATTCCTTGCACACCTCTCACCCCTCTGTATGTTCAGACCCTGATCATTCAAAATCTTTTTCACTCCATCTTTCCACCTCCAATTTGATCTCCCACTTCTTGTTCCCTCCACCTCTGATACATATGTCCTCTTTGTCAATCTTCTCACTTATTCTCTCCATATGTCCAAACCAATTCAACACACCCTCTTCTGCTCTCTTAATTACACTCTTTTTATTCCCACATCTCTCTTAACCATTCATTACTAACCAGATCAAACCAGCTCACACCACATACTGTCCTCAAACTATTCATTTCCAACACATCCACCCTCCCCTGTACAATCCTATCCAAAGTAGTACCATCAGCAAACATCTGACTCACATATCAGGCTCTCTGATCCCCTACAGACTGCATACTTGCCCCTCTCCTCAAGATTCATGCATTTACTTCCCTCACCATCTTATCTATAAGCAAACTGAACAACCATGGCGACATGATACACCCTGCTGCAGACCAACCTTGACTAAGACCCATTCACTCTTCTTTCTTCTGATTCATACACAAGCCTTGATAAAAACTTTGTACTGCTTCTAGCAGCTTTCCTCCCACATCACTTATTCCAAGACCATTCATAAAGCATCTATATCAACCCTATCATATGCCTTCTCCAGATCCATAAATGCCAAATACAAATCCCTTTGCTTTCCTAAATACATATGCCTTCTCCAGATCCATAAATGCCAAATACAAATCCCTTTGTTTTCCTAAATACTTTTCACATACATTCTTATAAGCAAATACCTGATCCACACATACTTTACCATTTCTAAAACTACACTGCTCCTCCCTAATTTGTCAACAAACTTATACCTCTGCCTCTGTAGTCTGAACACACCTTTATCCCCCTTGCCATTATAAAATGGCACTATAAATGCATTCTGCCAATCCTCAGGCAATTCATCAGGAGCCACACATACCATGAATATCTTTATCAACCAGATAACAACAAAGTCACCAGCTTTCTTAATAAATTCAACAGCAATACTATCCCCTCCAGCTACCTTGCTGCATATAATCTTCCACAAGACTTTCACCACCTTCTCTCTTCACCAAACCACTCTCCATGACTCTCTCATTTTGCATACCATCCTAACTAAAACAACCTACATTTGCCGCTCTCGCATCAAACACATTTAACAATCCTTCAAAATACTCACTCCATCTCCTCCTCACTTCATCACTACATGTTATCACTTTCCCTTTAGCCCCTTTCACCAATGTTCCCAATTCTTTTGTCTTTCACACATTATTTACCTCCTTCCAAAACATCTTCTTCATAAAGTTTAGCGATACTCCTTCATCCCTACTCTCATACGCCCTCTTTCTTAACCCCTGCACCTTCCTTTTGATCTCCTACTGCTTTCTCTAATATATCTAATCATATGCACTCCTTCCCTGCACATTATGCCTAAATGCCTCTCCTATGTCTTTCATCAGCAACTTTACTTCTTCATCCCTACTGTCACTACCCTTTCTAATATACCCACCTCCCACCTTTTGCATGCCACATTTATCTCTTTTTACATGCAAGCACTGTCTCCCTAAATATCTACCAGGCCTCACCCACTACCCTTGTTTCATTTACTCTCTCCTTCTGCCATTCTACACTCAATCTCTCCTGTTATTTCTTCACACAAGCCTCCTTACCAAGCTCACTTACTCTCACCACTCTCTTCTACCCTCTTTTTTGAAATATCTACAAATCTTCACCCTCGCCTCCACAAAAAAGTGATCAGACATCCCATCAGCTGCCCCTCTGAGCACATTTACATCTAAAAGTCTCCCTTTTATATGCCTATCAATTTATATGTAATCAAGTAGTACCCTCTGACCATCTCTTCTACTCACATGTATATACTTGTGTATATCCCTCTTTTCAAACTAGGTATTCCCAATCACCAGTCCTTTTTCAGCCATATTTGAGAGAGATATGTGGTAGTAAATAGATTGTGGCTGAAAGAACAGAAGAGGATGTACTGAAATGGTTGGGAGATATGAAGAGAATGAGTTAGGAAAGGTTGACAGAGAATATATGTATCGTACGTCGAGGGAACATAGAAAACAAGGACACCTAATGGGAGAAGGAAGGGTGAAATGGACAAGGTTCTGAGCAATCAGGATCAGAACACAGAGGAGAATGAAAGACATGCACATGACAGAGTTAACTGAATGGTGCAGTATACTAGGGTTGAACTGCTATACATAGACTGAAACAGGGCATGTGAAGCGTCTGGGGTAAACCATGGAAAGGTCATTGTAGCCTGTCTGTAGATAGGCAGCTGTGGTTTCAGTGTATTACATACGACAGCTAGAGAATGGATACAGGTGGATGTGGCGTTTCTTTATCTGTTTCTGGTGCTGCCTTGCTAACATGGGAAACCACAATCAACTGTGATCACTATTTCCCGCGTTTGCATGGTTGCGCTAGGAAACAGACAAAGAAAGGCCACATCTGCTCACATGCATGTTGAACCCAGTATACCACATCATTCCAAATCACTCTATTCTGAGCATGCTTTTCATCCTCTTACATGTTCAGGTCCTGATCATTCAAAATCTTTTTCACTCCATCCTTCCATCTCTAACTTGGTCTTCCCATTCACATTGTTCCCGCCACTCATGAAACATACATCCTCTTTTCAAACCTTTTCTCCCTCATTTGTCACATCACATATTGTCTTCTAACATTTCATATCCAACACATCCATCTTCCACTGCAAAACCCTCTCTATGCATGTTACGTGCCCATATAATATTGTTGGGACAACTATTCCTTCATGTATTCCCATTTTTGCCCTCCCAGACAATGTTATCTCTTTCCAAACACTCTTTGGCACTCCTGGAACCCTTGCCCCCACCCCTACCCTATGACATACTTCCACTTTAATATCTATTTGCTGCCATGTCTACTCCCTGATATCAAAAACATTTCAGTTCCTCCATTTCTTTTCCATTCAGATTTACATCCCAATTAACTTGTCCCTCAACCCTATTAAACCGAATAACCTTACTTTTAATCACATTTACTCTCAAATTTATCCTTTCACAAACTCTTCCAAACTCAGTCACTAACTTCTGCAGTTTGTCACTCGAATCAGCCACCAGAGCTCTATCATCAGCAAACAACAACAAACTCACTTCTCAGGCCCTCTCATCCTCAACAAACTGCATACTTGCCCCTCTCTCTAAGACTCACCATCCCATCCATAAACAAACTAACCATGGTACTCCCTGCTGCAGATCAATCTTCACTTTGAACAATTCACTCTTCTCTCTTCCTACTCATACACCTGCCTTACACACTTGATAAAAACTTCTAACTGCTTTTAGCAGTCTACCTCCGGCACCAAATATTCTTAATACCTTCTACAAAGCATCTCTATCAACCCTATCATATGCCTTCTCCAGATTCATAAATGCCACATATAAATCCATCTCTTTTTCTAACTATTTTTCACACACGTTCTTTGAAGCAACACCTGACCTACACATCCTTTACAACTTCTGAAACCACAGGGCTTCTCCCCATCTGATACTCTGTACATGCCTTCATCCTCTCAATCAATACCATCCCATATAACTTACCAGGTACACTCAACAAACTTATACCTCTACAGTTTGAACACTCACCTCTACCTCCCTTGTCTTTGTACACTATAAGTGCATTCCACCAATCTTCAGGCACATTAGTATTCTTTCTCACCTAGCCATATTCCCTGCATGTCGTAGAAGGCAACTAAAAGAGGAGGGAGCAGGGGGGGCTGGAAATCCTCCCCTTCAGTTTTTACTTTTCCAAACGAAGGAACAGAAGGGGGCTAAAAGAGGATTCTCCCTCAAAGGCTCAGTACTCTGTTCTTAATGCTACCTCACTAATGTAGGAAATGGCAAATGCGCATTAAAAAAATAATAAACTCAATAAGATTATATGGCAAACTGAATCTTTGACAATTTCTCTATATAACTCTCTTCAAATGGTTTTTAGCTAATGCAAGGACTAATACTTTGAAAAATATTCAAGAAATTAGATAAAGGAGATGGATCTCTAACCTGGCTCCCAATTGCCTTTGTTTCAAAATTTTCAGCTTAAAATCAAAATAATTATCAGAATGAATTGTAATCTTAATACTTTTTCATTGTAATTTTCTTTACAAGGTTCTTAACTAATGCATAAATTGATACTCAACTACAAATTTTGAATTCATGAGAAAAGAACTTCAGCATAATGGTTGTGACAAAACCACTAAATATATCAAAAACAGCATTTTCCATACACACTGCATACATTGTGTGCAGATGAGCTTATAGAATAATGTTTGACTGAAATAAGAAAAGATTCATAGCTAATCAATGTTAAATGAATACTTCACCCAAGTGCTCTCATCTGACTGGTCTCCCAGATACTAAATTAATCTTAAAAACTACAAATGTAAATTGAAGTAGCATAACTACAGGTTATACCTCTCTAATGTGGCACTCCATGGTCCGGTAATTCCCATGGTACGGCACGTTTTAAATCTGCTGCCATTAGTCTGTGGATCTGCCACCAGGGTGGAACTGTTAGCAGCACTAAGGTGCCAAAATCTGTTTGCACTGCAGCTGAGCTAATCAACGTTTTTTTTTAATTTCTTATATTCAGTTTTATGCTGAATATGAAAGCCAGAAAAGTTTAAAGTTTTGGAAAAGTTTGAAAAGTGCAGGAGTGCAGAATTAGAAAGTGCACTTGTAAAGTGGTTTAAGCTCTGATGTAATGAACGTGTAAGCATTTCTGTGGAGATACTTATTGAGCAGGCCAAAATTTTTCAGTGAGAATTAAAGCTAAACTATTACTATGAATATTTGCAAGGATGGTTGCACAAGTTTAAGCGGAGACATGGAATTTCAACACAGTGTGTGTAAGGAGAAAAGCATAGTGCTGACACAGAAGCTTGTAGTGTAAGTTTGTATTAAAAGAATCAATAAAAAGTCCAATTCTCAATCAAACAACCAACAGCAATATGTACAGGGTGAGAAAGAGTATATGATCTGGCTGCCTGGCTAGGACTGATGCAATGCATGCTGGCTGCTTTGACAATAACAATAAGACAACAATAGTTACAAGAGTCGACCAAAGCCAACTACCAACCTATGGTCATTCCTCACATTAACTACTCGTCACAATGCTGTGACAAAGTTTGTGGATGAATTTGCACATTTAGAGGAAGCGGAAAAGTTAGCTCCAGAACAAGTGTATAATGCTAACGAATCTGCCCTGTACTGGCATCGTATGCCACGAAAAACACTTGCCTAAGATATTAAGGAATCTCCACCTGGGGATACTTTTGATGTAAACTGATGTAACAATAAAAGCCTGGTTTGAAAGATTTAATGGTAGTATCATTTCCTATCTTAAGCTTTGTTCTATCTCTGATAACACAGCAGTATGTATGTGGAATGTGCTGGCAAGACTTAGGGTCGAGAATATGTTTACATATGGGGTTCCCTTAGGGGTCAATTTCTGTTCTCCAGCATTTTCAGTGGTCTGGTAATGGCCAGGTCCCAAGGCTACTGAAATAAAGAGGTTCAACCTGTATTTCTATTATATGAAATGAGAGAACAATACAACAAAACAAAGAAACAAGTGGTATAATCTTCATTTCTCCTAGTAAGAAACAAAGAACTTGTGATGGGGGTGTATTCCCACCATAATCATTTTGCTAACAAGTCTTACCAAAACACTCCCACCACTAGGTCTAAATTTTCCTCTGGGCAAGTTGTTCCTTGGTTGATTTATGGTTTACACAGTATTCTTTCATTTCATGGAATAGAAGTAGTTATTATATTCTATTTCAGTATTCATGATGTATTTGATGTTTGGAAGACCAATCTGGTGAGAGCACTAGAGTGAAATCTTTAATTATCTGAACACAAAGGCATATTGCTATTTGGGTGGAATACACTGTTATTCTCATGTATTCTGGCTATTTTCATGGTTTTCACAGAGAAGGTGGGATTCTTACCTAACTCATAAAACCTATAACAGATAAGAGATATGAAAAACTGCATATTTCTTATACTTTTTCAACAAAATTCTTTTCAGTAGGTTCTTACTCAATGCATGACACAATTAACATCTATGCATTCTGAAGAACACAGAAATTATGTGAAATTTACACGTCTTACTTGGCATTGTCAGTCATTTAGTACACACGCCTAACTGGCCATATAAATTTGAGTGTTGCACGTATGCAAAAAAACAATTGGGGGTAATCTAATTAAGAGCAAAATTGGGTAAAAAAATGAAAAATGCACAAAATATTTCAAAACCAGCACAAAAATGTTATTTCAAGTAAGGAAAAGTGGAAATAATACTATTTATTGCAAACTGCCACAGAAAGGGCACACCAAATATCAATAAGAACCTACTGACGAAAGTACTGTGGAAAAAGCGGCTCAAATTCTATGATGTCTGTTCTTTGTTCAGACTCAAGGAGTATTAAGCATTTATCATGCTAGATTTAAGTATATACTCAGATCTAAAATAAATGCAGCACTAAAATCAAGAGTTCATAAAAAAGGGAGATACAAAAAGGGAAGGAAGACATCCAGAACAGTATCAAACAAAATTTGTGGAGTTACCTGAACACCTGAAAAGTCATTGCCTCATTTCCAGCTGTAATAAACTTCTCTTGATACATCTGTCCATGAGCAGTGCAGTCAATGAGTGAAATAGATCCTAATCGGCCTGAAAGTGTCAAGTTACCCTCAGAACCCACAGAACGGATCAAGACCTGTGATATACTAGCACGAGCCAATTCACAGTCAATCTTGTTGAGGATGAGAGTGAGTGAGTGCACATGCACCTCCATAATGGTATTCAGCTCCACTGTACCTGAAAAATCAAGAGTACGAGTACATCTTTCAATATATGCCACAAAATATAATTAACAGTTTTCACATAATTATCATATTTATATATATTTATTTTGCTTTGTCACTGTCTCCCACATTTGCGAGGTAGCGCAAGGAAACAGACGAAAGAAATGGCCCAACCCACCCCCATACACATGTATATACATACATGTCCACACACGCAAATATACATACCTATACATCTCAATGTACACATATATATACACACACAGACACATACATATATACCCATGCACACAATTCACACTGTCTGCCTTTATTCATTCCCATCGCCACCTCGCCACACATGGAATACCATCCCCCTCCCCCCTCATGTGTGTGAGGTAGCGCTAGGAAAAGACAACAAAGGCCCCATTCGTTCACACTCAGTCTCTAGCTGTCATGCAATAATGCCCGAAACCACAGCTCCCTTTCCACATCCAGGCCCCACACAGCTTTCCATGGTTTACCCCAGATGCTTCACATGCCCTGATTCAATCCACTGACAGCATGTCAACCCCGGTATACCATATCGATCCAATTCACTCTATTCCTTGCCCGCCTTTCACCCTCCTACATGTTCAGGCCCCGATCACTCAAAATCTTTTTCACTCCATCTTTCCACCTCCAATTTGGTCTCCCACTTCTCCTCGTTCCCTCCACCTCCGACACATATATCCTCTTGGTCAATCTTTCCTCACTCATTCTCTCCATGTGCCCAAACCATTTCAAAACACCCTCTTCTGCTCTCTCAACCACGCTCTTTTTATTTCCACACATCTCTCTTACCCTTACATTACTTACTCGTAAGCTTCCATTCATATATTCAGGGTAAGCTTTCATTCAACATTCGATGTTTTCATCTAAACATTAAGTTCAAGCATTCAAACATTCAGGTTAAGCTTTAATAAAAAAAAATCAAGGGTAAGCCTTCATTCAACATTCAGTGTAAGTTTTCATTCAAACATTCAGTGTAAACTTTCATTCAAACATCCAGTATAAACTTTCATTTAAACATTCAGTCTTAGCTTTCATTCTAACATTCGGGGTAAGCTTTCATTCAAACACTTAGGGTAAGCTTTCATTCAAACATTCATGCCAAGATTTCATTCAAACTTTTAGTGAAAGCCTTCATTCAAACATTCAGGGTAAGCTTTCATTCAAATTATTAGTGAAAGCTTTTATTCTAACATTTAGTGTAAGCTTTCATTCAAACATCAAAAAAATTTCATTCAAAGAGTCAGTGTAAGCTTTCATTTTCACACTCAGGGTAAGCTTTCATTCAAAGATTTAGTGTTAGCTTTCATTCAAACATTTAGTGTAAGTATTCTTTCAAACATTCAGGGTATGCTTTCACTGAAGCATTTAGGGTAAGCTTTCATTCAAACATTCAGGGTAAGCTTTCATTTGTAGTGACCCAAGGTTACCTTAATGGCATCACCATTAACTGGATGACAGCCCGTCACCTCACCTGATCTAATAACCTTGGAAGAATGTGTTTGATGGCTCATCCTACACATCTGCACCTGCAGTACTAATCCCTGATACCAACACTTGATTTCGTTGATGGCAGACCAAAAGCTGCCTCTGTTATTATAGACGATCTGATCCTTTCCATTCAAAGTGCTGCTCTTATGGACTTAACCTCAGGTCCACCAGCATGGAGATAGGTCAGGAGCTTGCAACATTCGGCTTCTACATCTCTTATTCCCTTTGGGAATAGCTATTCCTCACAGATCTGGCCTTACCATCCCTTACATACCCAGGTATCACCACAACAAATCAGTCAGGTAGTAGCCTCACCACTAGACAACAAATGTACTACTCCAGTACCAGAAGTCTTGGTGCTGTGACTCTACACTGAAGCTACCCTTAGGGTGTTCCCTCCATCAGTAGATGCCCCAATGGGACTCCTGATGTTTTGTCTTCCTGGCAGGTTTCATTGTGATGCCTCGTCTCCGACATCCTCCTTCATCAGGACTTTCATGGGACATCGCCTCCACCCATCACAAGCAGCAACTTTAACAACAAGGGACCTACGGCCACTCCAGCGGCACTCCTGCATCCCTAGCACCTCTTCAGGAGCCTCCTACAATCCAAGCACTGTATGGCAGTCGCCGCACACCCCAAGAGCCTCCTCTTTCCTTTTCACTATTTGGCAGTCACTGCACATCCTAGGAACCATGATATGGGCCACATCCACCTCCAACAGGAGCTCCACATCGACTTTGGAGCTGCATATTTCTCCCACATGGTCCTGCTTCATCTGATGCCTACCATCACCAACCACACAGGACCCCTGCCAAGTATGCCTCATATTTCTCAACCTGCCACAACTAACCTCTTCTTTCCCCCTATAATCCTGCACCTCCAAGAGCCCATTGCCCTTTGTTGCCTCATCTTGTATACTCATATCTAATAAATCATTGTTTTTGTTGTTAAGCGTGTTTCCATGCCTCTCTCTCTGTCTTACCACTCTAATAAAGCCCAACCAGAACACCTGCTAAACACTCAAATAGTCAGTGCAAGCTTTCATTCAAACATTCAGGGTATGCTTTCATTCAAACATTCAGGGTAAGCTTTCAAACCTTTACAGTTGGCTTTAATTCAAACATTCAGTGTAAGCTTTCATTCCAAAAAATTTCAGTGCGTATATTTATGATATTGAGGTCCTTCCACAGTAATTGGAACAGCTGCCATTGATAGTATCATTAAGTATGGAGGTCCTTCCACAGCAATAAGAACAGCTGCCAGTGACAGTATCATCAAGTACGGAGGTCCTTCCATGGAAATGGGATCAGCTGCCAATGATAGCATCATCAAGTACAGAGGTCTTTTCACAGCAATAGGTACAGCTGCCAATGATAGTATCATTAAGTATGGAGGCCCTTCTATGACAATTGGATCAGGTGTCATGAATAGCATCATCAAGTACAGAAACCCTTCCACAGCAAGAGGAAGAGCTGCTATTGAACACATCATCAAGTACAGAGGTCCTTCCTCAGAAATAGGAACACTTGCCATTGATAGCACCATCAAGTACAGAGGTCCTTCCACAGCAACAGGAACAGCTGCCATTGATAGTATCAACACAATCTACAATTTCGGGCACTCAGCATGACACATATGTAAACCAGATGTGAAAACAGATTCCCAACAAGCTTTGAAGCATATCAGGGTTGCATAGAACTGGAAAATATTAATAAAACTATTTTTTTAATGTGTTACATATTTTCTCAATGTAGCTAATATTTAGGTCATGTTAGGTAATGAAGACCCCTTGAGAAGATTAGAATGCACTTCACTCTTCCATCTTAATTAGTAATGACCAGGTTTTTTTCTTGGGTAACAGAATATTGAAACTTAATATACTTACACTTAGTAAATCTAAAAGTGATTAGTCATGCACTTACTGGTGCTCAGAACCACTCACCTCTTGAACCAAACATCTTGATAGTGTCTGGAGTAGCTTCTTTAGTCTTTTCTGACACATTATCATCTTGGTCTGTACTGAAGAAGTCCAAAACCATAACCCATGATGAGATATTGATGACAGTATTAAGGCTATTGAAGTCAACATCGACGAATCTATCAGTCTGAAAAGTAAAAATTCTTTGTCTGTGTTAAAGAAGCACAAAGTTTTATCCACATTTCATGAAAATATATAGCTTCCTTGTGGATATGGAAAAACACAACTTCCTTGAACAGTAAAATGTCTTTAATCCCATGTTCTATTTCTCAGAAACAACTATGGCTCAACAACAAAAACAAAAAATACCCAGCCTAGCAAAATTTTATATAGTTTAAAAAACTATCACTTTAGCATCAGGTGATAAGATTATTTGAGTACCAGTGTACCTAGTGAAGTGTAACTGTATACATCTTTACATGTAAACTTTTTGGTTATTTTTCATTAAAATCACTTCACAATAATTTGAGTACCAGTGTACCTAGTGATATGTAACGGCATACATATTCACATACTTTATTAATTCATTTTGCTTTGTCGCTGTCTCCCGCGTTAGCGAGGTAGCGCAAGGAAACAGATGAGAGAAATGGCCCAACCGACCCATATACACGTGTATATATATACACGTCCACACACGCAAATATACATACCTATACATCTCAACGTATACATATATATACACACATAGACATATACATATATACACATGTACATAATTCATGCTGTCTGCCTTTATTCATTCCCATCGCCACCCCGCCACTCATGAAATAACAGCCCCCTCCTCTATTCAAATCCATTTTTGCTCCTGAGAGCTGGCTGCTTGTGTACCCCCACAGCTAGTGAGACCAAGCAATACTTAGCAAGCTGTTGCATTGCATGATTACTGTATGGCCATTGGCAACAAAAGGGTGGGCTGATAACTGTTTCTTTCCATACACCTTGAAGCTTTGGAATTCTCTACCTTCTATGACCTGAAACATATTACGACAGGTTTTTCACTTATCCAAAATTCATAGACACTTTTCCTTGTCTCTTCTCTTTCCCTTTCATAATCCTCTCTGTATTCCAGTTAAGGCCCAGCCCTGATGTGGACTTTTGCCTGTGACTGGAGCCTCCAATGTAGAAAAAAAAAAAAATGCTGTCATAACAAACTTCAGGCTGTATCAACAAGTATCTTACAATCTACTCCTTTATGGCTCTTTGTACATCTTCATTCTATCATATTATTTTTTCTTTCTCATTCCCCTCAGTTCACATATATCACCTAATTCAGTCATATCATCCATACATTATACTTACTCCATTATATTTGCTTTGAAATTCTGGACACCTCTTGTCTATATTTGAAATAGTGATTGTGACAAGGCTGGTAAAAGGCCGATGTAGTAATTCTGACTGCTCTTGTGGAGTTGGTGAAGGTGGTGGTGTACAAGGGCTCTTGATATGTGTCACACCACATTTTGCATTATTCAGTGGACTCTGACTGGAGAGGCCTTGGTGTAATACAAACAATGATCAAAGTTAAATCAATGTAATACATAAGATTCTGGTCATCTGATACTTATTCATACAATATGCAAGGTGTATCATATGCAGCCGTAAGAGAGAGAAACATACTACATATACCCAATTCACAGCAGATATAGTATGCTTGTGGAGATTCAGATAATTCAAGGCATACCTGGTATGCTCCTGGAAACTTATATAACGTACAGTATTTCATGAATGACATCCCTCATAAGGTGCTCAAAAGCAAATCCAATCATATAAATTTTGCTTTTCCCTTTGAAAATCCAATCATAAAAATTATCATTTGGTACCCTCAACGAGTTCTTAACTGCATTAATTCCTTCAATGAATTTTTTTTCTTCAAACGTATTCACCATTTCCCGCAATAGCAAGGTAGCATAAGAGCAGAGGATTGAACCGTAGTGGGAATATCCTCACTTGGCACCCTTCTCTGTTCCCCCTTTGGAAAAACTTTAGGGACTCACCTCTAAATTTTTTTTGTGAAATGAGAGGTTTATGTAGAGCTTTAAAGAAAGGTTTCTCCATTTTAAATTCACAAGGAAGTGATGAAGCAGCTAGGTGGGCAGGATGATGTTGCCAAAATTCAGGGCATGAGGCAGATACAAACTGTGGGACATGATTTTCCCGAAGGCTGTGATTGTGTGAGTGGTGGTACTGGGAATGGTCACCCACAGTTGAATCTTGCACCACAGTATTTGACTTCATGAGGAACTTATGCTGAGCACTAATGTCAGACTGCTGCAGATCTTCCATCATCAGAGAGCAGAGTGTTACCTGAAAGTATGGAAAGGTATGTGATACATTCATTTTGTCAAGAAATTTACAACATTCCTAAGTTCTAGTCCAAATGCATGTCAAAGTGCTCTGAGTCTGCTGACCAGTCCCATAACTGCTCCTGTTCTCCCACTCTGCCCAATGTTTTCTCTAGTTTAAGTGCTCTGTTTTACGGAAATTTTCTTCAGTTCAACATTTTCTGGACACCTAAATAAATAACCCCATCTGATTTTTTGTACTCCTTATTCATTCTACTTTCTCTCCTCTGGTTTTCTCAACCCCCCCCCCCCCCAGTTTGATACAAATATGAATTCATGATCATTTATTCAATTCCAAGAGTTCCTCATCTCCTGACACCTTTCATGGTCATTAAACTGATTCCTATGTTTCTTTATTTCCACCTCTAATTGAGTCAACTTTTGATTCTTTTTTAATATATATGATATCAAACATCCCCAAACTTTTGTGCTTTGGTAATTAACCCTCTTGTTTTTTTCCATGTAAATCTAAAAACAACAGACTGGTCTTGACACACTCCTTACTAAAAATCCATACCTATTTAGAATCCAATCCAAAATTGGAAAATATAACTACTTGGCTTTGTTTGTGTTTGATGGCAGGTTAGCTAGCCCAGATGGACTGGTTCATTTTCCTGACTTTTTTATCTCCTTTTTTTTTCTTAGTTCAGTCACAGCCAAAGGTCTTGAATTAATTGTCCAGCCAGTAACAGTGACAGTAGTAAATCTTAAGGACACAAAATATTACATTTATTATGAGAAGATATCAAAACATAACTGTTAGTGTTGCCTTTGGGTTACAAATACTTTACTATATCATATTTAGTTACAGGAGCATTTTTCTAGAGTAATTCTCAGCTATATTTGCTCACTCTCCCCATGCTAGTCACACACTTTTCATTATTTGGAGATCCTTAAACTGAGTAATTATCTAAAGATTTTGAATCCTTCATAGTATACTACCCCACCACTTGCACATGATAGGCTTAATAATCTGGGTCAGCTGTTAGCAGAGTAAGCACTCTTTTACTGATCTATGGATGACTGTGATGCACACTTCTTTTATAGCTGTGGTGGTAGCCTGCTTGTAACATCTATGGATATGCAGTGAAATCACACATCAGCTAGGAATCATAATGAGGACAGGAATCATTATATACTCATATGAGTTCCAGAATAGCCATCTTAAACATCAAGGAAAGTCCAGAGCAGTAAAAGGGTTAAATCACAAACTCTATTTTCTTCATAATCTGACTGATGATACAATCCTAGGACCCCTTTTACAGGGCTCCTACAGCTTTAAAGCTGCATCCCAGTAAGGAGCATAGGGGTAATGGACTCCTTCAGAGTGGCGAGTTCCTTACTGATGCTCTACTATTTTTTGTTGAATGATGAAACATCCTGGCCAAAGATGACGTTTCACTCAGAACATAACCACATGTACGTGACGTACAGGAACACCATGTTCATCGTTTATATTAAATAACCTTGCAGCTCTCCTTTCTGTATCTATTGTCCACAACAGGACCAGTACTAGTAAATATATAAACACTAGAAATTTAATTCTGATTCTTACCTCAGTAACTGTCTTATATGGTTCACATGACTCATATGTTGCTTTTAATTCTTCCAGAAGGAGATTGACAAGAGGTTTCTCTTTCTCACCAACATCCCCACGGAGTTCTACACAAGTATTTGGTACAGAAAATGATCCTGTCAAAAGAATGATACCATCATAAGGTTAATGCATATATACCAAGATAAACAACACTCAAAATATGTTTTTATGAGATCTGAGTCTTTCATTTTTCACAGATCTCTTGAACTAAATGCAACATTTTACAATTCTAAGTTTTGTGACAGCAATGATTTTGCCTATGTTAGGATGTAAACTTGTATATACTTTTTTTTTTATTTTTATTTTGCTTTGTCGCTGCCTCCCGCGTTTGCGAGGTAGAGCAAGGAAACAGACGAAAGAAATGGCCCAACCAACCCCCATAGACATGCATATACATACACGTCCACACACGCAAATATACATACCTATACATCTCAATGTACACATACATATACACACACAGACACCTACATATATACACATGCACACAATTCACACTGTCAGCCTTTATTCATTCCCATCGCCACCTCGCCACACATGGAATAACATCCCCCTCCCCCGTCATGTGTGCGAGGTAGTGCTAGGAAAAGACATCAAAGGCCCCATTCGTTCACACTCAGTCTCTAGCTGTCATGCAATAATGCACTGAAACCACAGCTCCCTTTCCGCATCCAAGCCCCACAGAACTTTCCATGGTTTACCCCAGATGCTTCACATGCCCTGATTCAATCCGTTGACAGCACGTCGACCCCGGTATCCTACATCGATCCAATTCACTCTATTCTTTGCCCGCCTTTCACCCTCCTGCATGTTCAGGCCCCAATCACTCAAAATCTTTTTCACTCCATCCTTCCACCTCCAATTTGGTCTCCCACTTCTCATTCCCTCCACCCCTGGCACATATGACCTCTTGGTCAATCTTTCCTCACTCACTCTCTCCATGTGACCAAACCATTTCAAAACACCCTTTTTTGCTCTCTCAACCACACTCTTTTTATCACAACACATCTCTCTTACCCTTTCATTACTTTCTCGATCAAACCACCTCACACCACATATTGTCCTCAAACATCTCAATTCCAAAACATCCACCCTCCTCCACAGAACCTTATCTATAGCCCACGCCTCGCAACCATATAACATTGTAGGAGCCACTATTCCTTCAAACATACCCATTTTTACTTTCTGAGATAATATTCTTCCCTTCCACACATTCTTCAATGCTCCCAGAACCTTCGCCCCTTCCCCAACCAGTGACTCACTTCCGTTTCCATGGTTCAATCCACTGTCAAATCCACTCCCACATATCTAAAACACTTCACTTCCTAAATTTTTTCTCCATTCAAACTTACCTCCCAATTGACTTGTCCCTCAACCCTACTGTACCTAATAACCTTGCTCTTATTCTCATTTACTCTCAGCTTTCTTCTTTCACACACTTTACCAAACTCAGTCACCAGCTTCTGCAGTTTCTCACCCAAATAAACCACCAGTGCTGTATCATCAGCGAACAACAACTGCCTCCTTCCCAAGCCCTCTCATCCATAAGAGACTGCATACTTGCCCCTCTCTCCAGAACTCTTGCATTCACCTCCCTAACAACCCCATCCATAAACAAAGTAAACAACCATGGAGACATCAAGCATCCCTGCCGCAAACCAACATTTCCTGGGAATCAATCGCTTTCCTCTCTTCCTACTTGTACACATGCCTTACATCCTTGATAAAAACTTTTCACCGCTTCCAACAACTTGCCTCCCACACCATATGCTCTTAACACCTTCCACAGAGCATCTCTATCAACTCATATCATATGCCCTCTCCAGATCCATAAATGCTACGTACAAATCTATTTGTTTTTCTATGTTATCTCCCAATATTCTAGCATATATGATTGCCACTTCATCATAGTGAATAATCATGTTATTGTTCAATTTCTCCATACATTTTGAGATGAATATTAATTTACATTGTTCAAATGAGATCCCTGGGGTCATTTATACATTTATCTCCTACTTTCAGGGTCTAAGGTGTTTACTTATTTTTTTGCTTTGCTTGAGCATTTGAATGTTAACTTTAGATTTCTTTCCTTGTTCTGCATAATTTTTCATTCATTTTTTTGTCTTTTCTAAGGTATTTCAGCATTTTTGCATTTGTTCTTCATTTTCTCACTGAATTATTTTACTCTCACTTCATTCATAGCGATCTTCTCTACTTAGGTACTTTCCATTTTGTATCCAGTTTTCATTTTCTATCTGCTAACTGATTACTGGGCCTAGCTTCTCAGAGTATATTTTTGTGTCTGTCACCTTGTTATTGTCTCAGAAGATCTCTCCAATTTGTGTATAAAATCTTTCCAATGATCTCTTTCTAGTCTGATTTTTTGTGGCAAAAATTCATATCACTCAACCCAATAATGTCCTCTGCTGCTGTATCACATTCACAGTCACATATTACTATTCTATATCTAGATCTGACTGACTTGTATTACTTACTTCTGTATCTGAAAACAGTGCCCTGTCATTTTTAAATATAAAATCTATTGTATTACCCCCTCATATAAGTCTGTGATCTACCTGTACAGGGCTCAATGATTCACACAAATTAGTTGTTCCATTTCATTTGCTGATCCATCATTCACTACTTTGTAACTGTATCTGTGCTCATGATTTACTCTCTCTCCATGCAGTTCAATAAACTGGAAGTTAAAGTCATCAGCCCATATCATTTTCAGATCAGGTTTTTCTAATCCATTCAACATTTCTTCAACTTCTGTAAAAAATATTCTAAAGACATTTAGCTTTGTTTTTGGTGATCTGTATGATTTGTTAAGTTATAACAGGCAAGCTACCTATAATTAGTTCAAATTTACTGCATCTCATTTCCATCATCTGTTTTCCTACAAGCCTATTATGATCAGATAATGCAACATCTCATTATGTAACTTTGCTTATCCTGTTTTGAGGTTTCATATTGTTCCAAGTATGCTTCATCTTTCACACTTTTATTATGCCCGGTTTCTGAAATGTTAATTAAGACTGTCTTGCTATCCTCTGAATATTCAGTGATGAAATTCACTTAGAATTAGAAGTTTTCACTTATTTCACTGCATGTGCTTTTAACATAATCTTTCAAGGACCAAGTCTTCAGCTGGTTTTTGGTTACTGTGTCGTCTTCCATGTTGTTTAATTTCACGTGAAGTTAGATAATTTCTATCTTAAAAGTCATGTACTATATTTCAATCATATTTGATTTTATTGTCGCTCTAATTCCATTTTTGCTAAGACTTTCCCTATTTGGTTTTCAAATAAAAAGAATTTCATTGGTCTGGTAGGTTTCTGTAGCAGTCATAACCTGAGCAGTAATTGTTCAATTTCTCATTCCATTTTGTTCTTTTTTGATTTGTCTTCTATATGTTTCATGATCTTGCCAATATTAGTTCATACCATCATACCATTCTATCTACTCTCTGTAGGACTTCTTTAATACTTAGCATGTTCTTCATCCAAGGAGATGGCTAACTGCCCAACAGGACTTCTTCCACATAATACAAAATATACAAATGCAAAAAGTTATGCCAGAATTAACTGTTTTTCATACTTGATCACCATTTCCTGCAATAGAAGGTATCACCAGGAACAGATAAAGATGGTCATATACACTCACATCCATTCTCTACCTGTCATGTGTAATACTCTGAAACCACAGCTCCCTATTGACAATCAGGCCCCACAGACCTTTCCATGGTTTACACCAGATACTTCATAAGCCCTCGTTCAGTCCACTGACAGAACGTAAACGACTGTAAACCACATAATTCCAATTCACTGTATCCTGTGCATGCCTTTCACCCTCCTGCATGTTCATGCCCCACATCTCTTAAAATCTTTTTCACCCCGCCCTTCCATCTCTAATCTGGTCTCCCTGTTCACCTTATTCCCTACACTTCTGACACATCTATCTTCTCTGTCAACCTTTCCTCACACATTCTCCCCATATTTCTAAACCATTTCAGTACATGCTATTTAGGTCTTGCAACCACACTCTTTTAATTACCACACCTCTCTCTTACCCTTTCAATGCTTAATCAAGCCATTTCATATCACATATCATCCTCAAACATTTCATTTCCAACACACCCTCCCTCTTCTGCACAGTCTTATCCACAGCCCATGCCACACATTCATATAATATTGTTGTGACAACTAAACCTTCAAACATACCCATTTTTGCTCTCTAAGGTAATGATATCTCTTTCCACACATTCTTCAGTACCCCCAAAACCTTCACTCCCTCAGGCACTTTCATGTTTCCATTTAATGCCATGTACACTACCAGGTATTCAAAACACTCCACTTCCTCCAATTTTTCTCCATTCAAACTCACACCCCAACTAACCAGTCCCTCACCTCAACTAAAACTTGATAACCTTGTTTTTGTTCACATTTACTCTCAACTTCCTCCTTTCACACACTCTTCCAAACTCAGTCATCAACTTCTGCAGTGTCTCACTTAAATCTGCAACCAGTGCTACATCATCACAAAACAACAAGTATTTCACTTCCCAAGCCCACTCATACTCTGAGACTGCATACTTGCACTTCTCTCCAAGACTCTTGCATTTACCTCCTTCATCACCCCCATCCATAAACAAATTCAAAGACCAAGGTTATATAACACACCCCTGCAAAAGACCAAACTTCACTTTAGAGTCATTCACTCTCGTGTCTGCCTATTCATACACGTCTTACACCCTTGATAAAAATGTCTCTGCTTCTAGCATCTTTCCTCCTACACCATATATTCTTAAGACCTTCTACAAGGCACCTACATCAATTGATATTCCACTTAAACTAGCACATGGCACCTGTTGATGTTGCTTAAATTCTGTTGTAGTAACAGTGGGTGTCAGGCAACTACTAACCTGGAAGTAAACCACCTGGGTTTCGGGAGGGATAGTGGTGACGACACAGTGACCCAGCACTGTGGTGTTTGCTATGAGTCCCTTTTCAGGCCTAGATCACTGTGTGTTTCCCCTTACTTCATCCACATGTGGGTTGCTGGCATTCAGCCTCAACCTCACATCTCTTTTTCTCATACACAACATTTAATAACAGATCAATCACACATATCTTTCTTTTTTCTTACTTTTCAATATTTCAAAATATGGGAGCACAACCAAAAAATAATTCTCCAGTTCCAATTCAGAGGGGAACCACCACTTGAGAGGGTTTGAATGGATTCAAGGGCCCACTAACTGCCATCATGCAAATGGGATCCACCCAACTTCCATAGCTACAGCTCCTAGACCTGGTTCTCTTTCCATCCATTTCTGCAATATTTGCAGTCTTAATTCAAAACTTTGATAGAACATCATCTGTTTACCTCCACTCTTGATTTTCTTCTCTCTGAGGTCTATCTGTCCAAGGCTGCTTCTCCAACTATAATCTCTATCATTATTTCTGCTCTAAGGGTGAAATTTGTACTTACTGTAATACAAAGACCACAATCTTATTTCTGCTAATTCTAGTTGAGCATGCCCATCCTTTATCCCCCCCTCCCATCCCCCACTCAAAATGCCAACGTTGACATTTTGAGAGAGCTCAGTGGTTATCCTTGTGCAGCTACTTTATCAACTTTTCCTGGAATAGGTGCTCCTTTAGTCAGGATGCCTCATATTTTGGTGAAAATATGGCACAGTTTATCTTAGCTGGGTTGGAGTCCTACATCCCACCCCCTTCCAATTTTTTCTCTTCAATAGTGGATCAATCACTACTGCTTTGACACCTGCTGCATCAGGGTCAGTGCATATCAGACCAAGAAATGTTCCCTTCTCCCGGAACCCACTCTGCTTTCATTTCTCTTTAGAATCATAGCAAAGCTGTTCTTTGAAAAGCCAAGCACACTCTCAATAAAAGAAAGAGTGCTAACTAGACTTCTTCTACTGATGAATCTTTTTGGTCCTTAATCAAAAGCATCTCCAACAACATCTGTAATTCAACCCTTCCTCCTCTTTTCTGGCCTAATCAATCTACTGCTAACTCTCCAACTGATAAAGCTGCTCTCTTTCATAATCTGCTCTCTGCTAAATTTTGTATGATTCAGCCTCTAATTCTCTGCCCTCATCTCCTCCCACTGAATCTATGCCATCTATATTCTCCCTGTGTTGGGTCTTCCAAACACTCTCCCAGTTTCAGGTAGTCTGGTCTTTCAAGTACTCTCCCAGATTCAGGTAGAAAAGATGTATGGCTTAGATGCCATACCTCCTTGGCATACCTAAAAGAGCATACCTCTGAGTTAGCACCAATCCTTGCTCACCTATTTTGTCCCTGTCTAAAAACCCAGAATTTTCCTTCAGCTTTGAAGCATACCTTGGTACCACCCATCACTAAAAAAGGAGAATGCTCCAACGCCTCTATCACCCCATAGCTCCCACTTCTACTATATCCAAGGTCTTTGAAACTCTCCAAGGCTTTCACTTTCTCAACCACTTAGAATCCCAATCCCTTCTTTCAGATCACTGGTGAGCAAGGTTTACCAGCAGTCTTTTGTCCCATGTCACTAACCTCTAGTCTTCCTCTGTAAGGGATTTTGGTGAAAATTTTGATGTAGCCCTCCACATCTCTAAAGCATTTGACAGGGTATGGCAGGTCTTTGCTTTCTAAACTTTCTCCTTTTGGTTTCACTGCTACTCTATGTCCTTTAATGCACAGTTTACACTCTGGTCATTCCATCTCAGCAGTCACTAATAGTGCAACCTTCCCCTCCTGTCCTATCAATAGCAGCATTCCTCAGGGTTCTCTCTCAATAATTGATCTTCTCTCTACTTATTACCATGTTCAATCTTATGCTGATGATTCGATTTTACAAACTTCACCTCATTTTTTCCCCATTCTCTCTTTAACACTCATTCTCTTTCTGGGACTGATCATATTTCCTGTCTCAATTTGGACTTGTGCAGCATTTAGGATTGAGTAAACAGTAACCTTGTTTATAAAATCAAAAAATGCTAAAGTGCAATTTCTTCCTATATCTATTTCTAAGAATCATTTGCTTCCCTCTGTTCAATTTCATAACACAACAATTCAACCTTGTAATAACATAAACATGCTGGGCATAACCATATCATCTACCCTGTTCTGGAAACCCCACATAATCAACATGACAAAGTCTGCTTCCTGAAAGTTGGGAAAGCTGTATAGGTGCCATCACTGTTTTTCTTATATCCATTTATTTCATAAATAAAGGGGTTTTTCACCTTAGTATGGAATACCGCTCACACATCTGGGGTGGCTCATCCTCCACCTCTCTGTTAACAAGGTGTGGAATCAAAAGCCTTACATCTCATTAAGTCTCCTGGCATCCTCTCTTCAACCTTCCCTTTCCATATTTTGTAATATTGCTGCTCTCTTTCTATTGCAAAGATATAATTTTGGCCATTGTTCTTGTGAATTATCAGCACGTGTCCCTACCCCCATGGTTTGGACCCGTGACACATATATGGCTACTGCTTCCCACAGCTTCCATGTGAAGTCCGACCAAATGGGAACTGGCTGTTATGAGTGGAAGAGCACTGGAGGAGAGAAATAGTAGAAGAAAAAAAGAAGGATGCAAGGGAGGTATGTAAAGGAAGGGCTAAGTGGATACTCTTCTGCCGTGACCATCTCCTTGATGGGAGTTCCCAAAGAAATGGGCATCAGAGATAAAACTGGATAGAATAGATACCTCCTTCTTCCCATGAAGACTACACTTTGGATTTGGAATTTTCGTTCCTTCAAGATGACACTATGGATTTTTTTCCCCCTCTTTTGTCTTTCCCTTTTCATATAACCTTTCCTCCTTTAAGAGTTAGGTCTACAAATGCCAGCAGAGCTCTGATTAATTTCTACTTTCTTTTCATTTTACTTTTTCTTTCACCAGAAGAGGCCTCAATTGGGTTATGCTTCACCCAAACTGTCAGTTACTACAAAAATAAACATAAAAATAAAAGAATTACAAGTGTAAAAGGGGCTACAGGGAGGAAGAATAAGGACCAACTGTCATTTCCTCACAAAATTACTACCACAAACACTTAAAATTACAACACTGATAAATTTCTTCAAATTTCATCAAAGGTATAGCATAACAATAAATAATAATATTCAAATAAGTTTGAAAACACTGGAGTAAGAAAAGGAAAGAAAGTACAATGGATAATTGATCCGTACAAAGTCGGTGGTCTGCTAGCAAAAATGTGTGTAGCAAGAACCCATGGAAAAGTGTTAGTGATTCAGTGGTGGCAGGAACTGAATGACAAAGCAAATCTCAACAGTGTGGGCAATAAGCCCTAGTAATCTGTGACTCAGTCCAGAAAGATTACTGAAATAAAGCTTTCCTAACTGACATTCAAGGGCTGATATGAACCAGAACTCAATATTTCTTACGAAAAATCTTGTTTTGGGCGTAGACAAACCAAGTAATAAAATTATAAAATTCTCAGATTCAGTCAGATACATTACAAAAAAGCTGCACTAATATTTCAGGGTTATGGTGAAACACCTTACCTTTCACAGCAACTGAGGTTTTCTCTCTCTCAACAGATGATCGAGCAATATCTGGTCGATGGTGCAATGTTTCAGTTGTCATACCTGAATCTTCCTCAAGTAGAGAACCTGAGTAATCCATATGATTAAGATTTCATAATTAAAATATCAAAAATCTATAAAATTCATGAAGAAAATTAAAATCTGATTTTCAAAATGAGATTATAATAGTGCACTTTCAACATGAAATAACTACACATAGTATACACATGTATAATTACTGTTCTCTTAACAACAGACTAACTATTGGCCAAACAAACATAAAGATTAAACGAACATCTTTGACCAAGTTTTGAACTGACAGTAAATGATTAAGGATGTCAAAAGTGTGCTAGTGCAGCTAATTTCAAGCAGATTCAAAATTCTATCCATCTATCTATCTACCTATATATTTATCTATCTACATCTCTGATATCCAATCCCTCCAGGAACTCGTATCAAAGGGTTTGCCACAACAAAAGAACCTCCAGTTACCCCTGTCCTTACATGCCTCCCTCACATACACTATTCTATGCATTCTTCCACGATTTCTCTCCTCCAGTACTCTATACTATCAAACCATGTCACAGGTGGTCTATCTCTCACAGCAACCCCCTTAATTTCCTGTTTGCAAAAGAGATGTTCTCTATGAGGATCTATTTTAACCCATGATCTGTGATAACCTGAAAACCTCCCAACCACTGTAGAAGAAAAAGAAAAATCTGTAATCCACATTATTTTTTTTCCATACTTGAAGGCCATTTTTAGCATTAATGAGGTAGCACCAGGAACAGATAAAGAAAGGCCACATACTTTCAAATCCATTCCCTATCTGTCATAAGTAATGCACTGAAACCACAGCTCTCTGTCCACAAGCAAGCACTACAAACCTTACTATAGGCTACTCTAGATGCTTCACATGCCCTGGTTCAGTCCAATGACAGTACATCAACCCCAGTATACAACATCATTTAAATTCACTCTATCCCATGCATGCCTTTCACCCTCCTGCATGTTTTGACCCTAATCACTCAAAATCTTTTTCACTCCATTGATCCATCTTTAATTTGAGCTATCGGGGCATGAACATACTGGAGGGTAAAAGGCATGCAGGGAACAGAGTGAATTGGAATGATGTGGTGTACTGGGGTTGATGTGCTGTCAATGGACTAAACCAGGGCATGTGAAGCATCTGAGGTAAACCGTGGAAAGGTCTGTGGGGCCTGGATGTGGATAGGGAGCTTTGGTTTTGGTTCATTACACATGACAGCTAGAGACTGAGTGTGAATGAATGTGGCCTTTTTGTCTGTATTCCTGGTGGTATCTTGCTGAAGCAGGGGATAGCGATACTGTTTTCCTGTGGGGGGTAGCGACAGGAATGGATGAAGGCAAGCAAGTATGAATATGTACATATGTATGCATGTAGTGTCTGGATATGCATATGTTATATTTATCATACTTCGTCGCCGTCTCCCACGTCAGTGAGGTAGCGCAAGTTAACAGATGAAAGAATGGCCCAACCCACCTACATACATATGTTTACACACACACGTCCACACACGTACATATACATACCTACACATCTCAACGTATACATATATATACACACACAGACATATACATATATATACATGTACATAATTCCTACTGTCTGCCCTTATTCCTTCCCATCGCCACCCCGCCACACATGAAATGAAAAACCCCCTCCCCCCGCATGTGCGTGAGGTAGCGCTAGGAAAAGACAACAAAGGCCATACTCGTTCACACTCAGTCTCTAACTGTCATTTATAATGCATCGAAACCACAGCTCCCTTTCCACATCCAAGCCCTACAAAATTTTCCATGGTTTACCCCAGATGCTTCACATGCTCTTGTTCAATCCATTGACAGCATGTCAACCCTGGTATACCACACCGTTCCAATTCACTCTATTCCTTGCACGTCTTTCACCCTCCTGCATGTGCAGGCCCCGATCACTCAAAATCATTTTCACTCCATCTTTCCACTTACAATTTGGTCTCTCACTTCTCCTCGTTCCCTCCACCTCTAACACATATATCCTCTTGGTCAATCTTTCCTCACTCATTCTCTCCATGTGACCAAACCATTTCAAAACACCCTCTTCTTCTCTCTTAACCACACTCTTTTCATTACCACACATCTCTCTTACCCTTTCATTACTTACTCAATCAAACCACCTCACACCACATACTGTCCTCAAACATCTCATTTCCAACACATCCACCCTCCTCTGCACAACTCTATCTAAAGCCCATGACTTGCAACCATTGCAAACATTGTTGGAGCCACTATTCCTTCAAACATACCCATTTTTGATTTCCAAGATAATGTTCTCGACTTCCACACATTTTTCAACGCCCCCAGAGCTTTCGCCCCTCCCCCACCCTATGATTCACTTCCACTTCCATGGTTCCATCCGCTGCCAAATCCACTCCCACATATCTAAAAGACTTCACTTCCTCCAGTTTTTCTCCATTCAAACTTGCCTCCAAATTGACTTGACCCTCAACCCTACAGTACCTAATAACCTTGCTCTTATTCACATTTACTTTCAGCTTTCTTCTTTCACACACTTTACCAAACTCAGTCACCAGCTTCTGCAGTTTCTCACCCGGATCAGCCACCAGCGCTGTATCATCAGCGAACAACAACTGACTCACTTCCCAAGCTCTCTCATTCACAACAGACTGCATACTTGCCCCTCCTTCCAAAACTCTTGCATTTATATCCCTCACAACCCCATCCATAAACAAATTTAACAACCATGGAGACATCACGCACCCCTGCCGTAAACTAACATTCACCGAGAACCAATCACTTTCCTCTCTTCCTAAACATACACATGCCATACATCCTCGATAAAAACTTTTCACTGCTTCTAACAACGTACCTGCCACACCATATATTCTTAATACCTTTCACAAAGCATCTCTATCAACTCTATCATATGTCTTCTCCAGATCCATAAATGCTACATACAAAACCATTTGCTTTTCCAAGTATTTCTCACATACATTTTTCAAAGCAAACACCTGGTCCACACAACCTCTACTACTTCTGAAACCACACTGCTCTTCCCCAATCTGATGATCTGTACCTGCCTTCACCCTCTCATTCAATACCCTCCTATATAATTTACCAGGAATACTCAACAAACTTATACCTCTGTAATTTGAGCACTCACTCTTATCCCCTTTGCCTTTGTACAGTGGCACTATGCAAGCATTCCTCCAGTCCTCAGGCAATTTACCATGAGTCATACATACATTAAATATCCTTACCAACCAGTCAACAATACAGTCACCCCCTTTTCTAATAAATTCCACTGCAATACCATCCAAACCTGCTGCCTTGCCGGCTTTCATCTTCCGCAAAGCTTTTACTACCTCTTCTCTGTTTACCATAACATTCTCCCAAACCCTCTCACTTTGCACACCACCTCGACCAAAACACTCTATATATGCCACTCTATCATCAAACACATTCAACAAACCTTCAAAATACTCACTCCATCTCCTTCTCACATCACCACTGCTTGTTATCACCTCTCCATTAGCCCCCTTCACTGAAGTTGCCATTTGTTCCCTTGTCCTACGCACTTGATTTACTTCCTTCCAAAACATCTTTTTATTCTCCCTAAAATTTAATGATACTCTCTCACCCCAATTCTCATTTGCCCTCTTTTTTGCCTCTTGCACCTTTCTGTTGACCTCCTGCCTCTTTCTTTTATACATCTCCCAGTCATTTGCATTATCTCCCTGCAAAAATTGTCCAAATACCTCTCTCTTCTCTTTCACTAATAATCTTACTCCTTCATCCCACCACTCACTACTGCTTATGTATATGTTGATATGTATATGTGTTTACGTAGGCGTTTTTGTGTGTGTATATATATATATATATATATATATATATATATATATATATATATATATATTTTTTTTTTTTTTTTTTTTTTTTCATACTATCCGCCATTTCCCGCGACAGCGAGGTAGCGTTAAGAACAGAGGACTGGGCCTTTGAGGAAATATCCTCACCTGGCCCTCTTCTCTGTTCCTTCTTTTGGAAAATTAAAAAAAAGAAAAAAAAAAAACGAGAGGGGAGGATTTCCAGCCCCCCGCTCCCTTCCCTTTTAGTCGCCTTCTACGACACGCAGGGAATACGTGGGAAGTATTCTTTCTCCCCTATCCCCAGGGATATATATATATATATATATATATATATATATATATATATATATATATATTATTTATTATATTTTTTTTATTATACTTTGTCGCTGTCTCCCGCGTTTGCGAGGTAGCGCAAGGAAACAGACGAAAGAGATGGCCCAACCCCCCCCCATACACATGTATATACATACGTCCACACACGCAAATATACATACCTACACAGCTTTCCATGGTTTACCCCAGACGCTTCACATGCCTTGATTCAATCCACTGACAGCACGTCAACCCCGGTATACCACATCGCTCCAATTCACTCTATTCCTTGCCCTCCTTTCACCCTCCTGCATGTTCAGGCCCCGACCACACAAAATCTTTTTCGCTCCATCTTTCCACCTCCAATTTGGTCTCCCTCTTCTCCTCGTTCCCTCCACCTCCGACACATATATCCTCTTGGTCAATCTTTCCTCACTCATTCTCTCCATGTGCCCAAACCACTTCAAAACACCCTCTTCTGCTCTCTCAACCATGCTCTTTTTATTTCCACACATCTCTCTTACCCTTACGTTACTCACTCGATCAAACCACCTCACACCACACATTGTCCTCAAACATCTCATTTCCAGCACATCCATCCTCCTGCACACAACGCTATCCATAGCCCACGCCTCACAACCATACAACATTGTTGGAACCACTATTCCTTCAAACATACCCATTTTTGCTTTCCGAGATAATGTTCTCGACTTCCACACATTCTTCGAGGCCCCCAGAATTTTCGCCCCCTCCCCCACCCTATGATCCACTTCCGCTTCCATGGTTCCATCCGCTGCCAGATCCACTCCCAGATATCTAAAACACTTCACTTCCTCCAGTTTTTCTCCATTCAAACTCACCTCCCAATTGACTTGACCCTCAACCCTACTGTACCTAATAACCTTGCTCTTATTCACATTTACTCTTAACTTTCTTCTTCCACACACTTTTCCAAACTCAGTCACCAGCTTCTGCAGTTTCTCACGTGAATCAGCCACCAGCGCTGTATCATCAGCGAACAACAACTGACTCACTTCCCAAGCTCTCTCATCCCCAACAGACTTCATACTTGCCCCTCTTTTTTTTTTTTCTTTTTTGCTTTGTCACTGTCTCCTGCGTTTGCGAGGTAGTGCAAGGAAACAGACGAAAGAAATGGCCCAACCCACCCCCATACACATGTATATACATATGTCCACACATGCAAATATACATACCTACACCGCTTTCCATGGTTTACCCCAGACGCTTCACATGCCCTGATTCAATCCACTGACAGCACGTCAACCCTGGTATACCACATCGATCCAATTCACTCTATTCCTTGCCCTCCTTTCACCCTCCTGCATGTTCAGGCCCCGATCATTCAAAATCTTTTTCAATCCATCTTTCCACCTCCAATTTGGTCTCCCACTTCTCGTTCCCTCAACCTCCGACACATATATCCTCTTGGTCAATCTTTCCTCACTCATTCTCTCCATGTGCCCAAACCATTTCAAAACACCCTCTTCTGCTCTCTCAACCACGCTCTTTTTATTTCCACACATCTCTCTTACCCTTATATTACTTACTCGATCAAACTACCTCACACCACATATTGTCCTCAAACATCTCATTTCCAGCACATCCACCCTCCTGCGCACAACTCTATCCATAGCCCACGCCTCGCAACCATACAACATTGTTGGATCCGCTATTCCTTCAAACATACCCATTTTTGCTTTCCGAGATAATGTTCTCAACTTCCACACATTCTTCAAGGCTCCCAGGATTTTCACCCCCCCCCCACCCTATGACTAACTTCCGCTTCCATGGTTCCATCCGCTGCCAGATCCACTCCCAGACATCTAAAACACTCCACCTCCTCCAGTTTCTCTCCATTCATATATATATATATATATATATATATATATATATATATATATATATATATATATATATATATATATATATATATATATATATAAATTGGGGTGAAGAGAGTGGTGAAAGTAAGTGAGGTTGGGAAGGAGACTTGTGTGAGGAAGTACCAGGAGAGACTAAGTACAGAATGGAAAAAGGTGAGAACAAAGGAGGTAAGGGGAGTGGGGGAGGAATGGGATGTATTTAGGGAAGCAGTGATGGCTTGTGCAAAAGATCCTTGTGGCATGAGAAGCGTGGGAGGTGGGTTGATTAGAAAAGGTAGTGAGTGGTGGGATGAAGAAGTAAGATTATTAGTGAAAGAGAAGAGAGAGGCATTTGAACAATTTTTACAGGGAAAAAATGCAAATGAGTGGGAGAGGTATAAAAGAAAGAGGCAGGAGGTCAAGAGAAAGGTGCAAGAGGTGAAAAAGAGGGCAAATGAGAATTGGGGTGAGAGAGTATCATTAAATTTCAGGGAGAATAAAAAGATTTTTGGAAGGAGGTAAATAAAGTGCGTAAGACAAGGGAGCAAATGGGAACTTCAGTGAAGGGGGCTAATGGGGAGGTGATAACAAGTGGTGGTGATGTGAGAAGGAGATGGAGTGAGTATTTTGAAGGTTTGTTGAATGTGTTTGATGATAGAGTGGCAGATGTGGGGTGTCTTGGTCGAGGTGGTGTGCAAAGTGAGAGGGTTAGGGAAAATGATTGGGTAAATAGAGAAGAGGTAGTAAAAGCTTTACGGAAGATGAAAGCTGGCAAAGCAGTAGGTTTGGATGGCATTGCAGTGGAATTTATTAAAAAAGGGGGTGACTGTATTGTTGACTGGTTGGTAAGGGTATTTAATGTATGTATGATTCATGGTGAGGTGCCTGAGGATTGGCGGAATGCTTGCATAGTGCCTTTGTACAAAGGAAAAGGGGATAAGAGTGAGTGCTCAAATTACAGAGGTATAAGTTTGTTGAGTATTCCTGGTAAATTATATGGGAGGGTATTAGTTGAGAGGGTGAAGGCATGTACAGAGCATCAGATTGGGGAAGAGCAGTGTGGTTTCAGAAGTGGTAGAGGATGTATGGATCAGGTGTTTGCTTTGAAGAATGTCTGCGAGAAATACTTAGAAAAACAAATGGATTTGTATGTAGCATTTATGGATCTGGAGAAGGCATATGATAGAGCTGATAGAGATGCTCCGTGGAAGGTATTAAGAATATATGGTGTGGGGGGCAAGTTGTTAGAAGCAGTGAAAAGTTTTTATCGAGGATGTAAGGCATGTGTACGTGTAGGAAGAAAGGAAAGTGATTGGTTCTCAGTGAATGTAGGTTTGCGGCAGGGGTGTGTGATGTCTCCATGGTTGTTTAATTTGTTTATGGATGGGGTTGTTAGGGAGGTGAATGCAAGAGTTTTGGAAAGAGGGGCAAGTATGAAGTCTGTTGTGGATGAGAGAGCTTGGGAAGTGAGTCAGTTGTTGTTCGCTGATGATACAGCGCTGGTGGCTGATTCATGTAAGAAACTGCAGAAGCTGGTGACTGAGTTTGGTAAAGTGTGTGAAAGAAGAAAGTTAAGAGTAAATGTGAATAAGAGCAAGGTTATTAGGTACAGTAGGGTTGAGGGTCAAGTCAATTGGGAGGTAAGCTTGAATGGAGAAAAACTGGAGGAAGTAAAGTGTTTTAGATATCTGGGAGTGGATCTGGCAGCGCATGGAACCATGGAAGCAGAAGTGAATCATAGGGTGGGGGAGGGGGCGAAAATCCTGGGAGCCTTGAAGAATGTGTGGAAGTCGAGAACATTATCTCGGAAAGCAAAAATGGGTATGTTTGAAGGAATAGTGGTTCCAACAATGTTGTATGGTTGCGAGGCGTGGGCTATGGATAGAGTTGTGCGCAGGAGGGTGGATGTGCTGGAAATGAGATGTTTGAGGACAATGTGTGGTGTGAAGTGGTTTGATCGAGTAAGTAATGTAAGGGTGAGAGAGATGTGTGGAAATAAAAAGAGCGTGGTTGAGAGAGCAGAAGAGTGTGTTTTGAAATGGTTTGGGCACATGGAGAGAATGAGTGAGGAAAGATTGACCAAGAGGATATATGTGTCGGAGGTGGAGGGAACGAGGAGAAGTGGGAGACCAAATTGGAGGTGGAAAGATGGAGTGAAAAAGATTTTGTGTGATTGGGGCCTGAACATGCAGGGGGGTGAAAGGACGGCAAGGAATAGAGTGAAATGGATCGATGTGGTATACTGGGGTTGACGTGCTGTCACTGGATTGAATCACGGCATGTGAAGCGTCTGGGGTAAACCATGGAAAGTTGTGTGGGGCCTGGATGTGGAAAGGGAGCTGTGGTTTCGGGCATTATTGGATGACAGCTAGAGACTGAGTGTGAACGAATGGGGCCTTTGTTGTCTTTTCCTAGTGCTACCTCGCACACATGAGGGGGGAGGGGATGGTATTCCATGTGTGGCGAGGTGGCGATGGGAATGAATAAAGGCAGACAGTGTGAATTGTGTGCATGGGTATATATGTATGTGTCTCTGTGTGTATATATATGTGTGCATTGAGATGTATAGGTATGTATATTTGCGTGTGTGGATGTGTATGTATATACATTGTGTATGGGGGTGGGTTGGGCCATTTCTTTCATCTGTTTCCTTGCGCTACCTCGCAAACGCGGGGCCTGAACATGCAGGAGGGTGAAAGGAGGGCAAAGAATAGAGTGAATTGGAGCGATGTGGTATACCGGGGTTGACGTGCTGTCAGTGGATTGAATCAAGGCATGTGTGTATGGGGGTGGGTTGGGCCATTTCTTTCGTCTGTTTCCTTGCGCTACCTCGCAAACGCGGGAGACAGCGACAAAGCAAAAAAAAAAAAAAAATATATATATATATATATATATATATATATATATATATATATATATATATATATATATATATATATGTAGCATTTATGGATCTGGAGAAGGAATATGACAGAGTTGATAGAGATGCTCTGTGGAAGGTACTAAGAATATATGGTGAGGGAGGCAAGTTGTTAGAAGCAGTGAAAAGTTTTTATCGAGGATGTAAGGCATGTGTATGTGTAGAAAGAGAGGAAAGTGATTGATTCTCAGTGAATGTAGGTTTGCGGCAGGGGTGTGTGATGTCTCCATGGTTTTTTAATTTGTTTATGGATGGGGTTGTTAGGGAGGTGAATGCAAGAGTTTTGGAAAGAGGGGCAAGTATGTAGTCTGTTGTGGATGCGAGAGCTTGGGAAGTGAGTCAGTTGTTGTTCGCTGATGATACAGCGCTGGTGGCTGATTCATGTAAGAAACTGCAGAAGCTGGTGACTGAGTTTGGTAAAGTGTGTGAAAGAAGAAAGTTAAGAGTAAATGTGAATAAGAGCAAGGTTATTAGGTACAGTAGGGTTGAGGGTCAAGTCATTTGGGAGGTAAGTTTGAATGGAGAAAAACTGGAGGAAGTAAAGTGTTTTAGATATCTGGGAGTGGATCTGACAGCGGATGGAACCATGGAAGTGGAAGTGAAACATAGGGTGGGGGAGGGGGCGAAAATCCTGGGAGCCTTGAAGAATGTGTGGAAGTCCAGAACATTATCTCGGAAAGCAAAAATGGGTATGTTTGAAGAAATAGTGGTTCCAACAATGTTGTATGGTTGCGAGGCGTGGGCTATGGATAGAGTTGTGCGCAAGAGGGTGGATGTGCTGGAAATGAGATGTTTGAGGACAATATGTGGTGTGAGGTGGTTTGATCGAGTAAGTAATGTAAGGGTAAGAGAGATGTGTGGAAATAAGAAGAGCGTGGTTGAGAGAGCAGAGGAGGGTGTTTTGAAATGGTTTGGGCACATGGAGAGAATGAGTGAGGAAAGATTGACCAAGAGGATATATATGTCGGAGGTGGAGGGAACGAGGAGAAGTGGGAGACCAAATTGGAGGTGAAAAGATGGAGTGAAAAAGATTTTGAGTGATAGGGGCCTGAACATGTAGGAGGGTGAAAAGTGGGCAAGGAATAGAGTGAATTGGTTCGATGTGGTATACCGGGGTCGACGTGCTGTCAATGGATTGAATCAGGGCATGTGAAGCGTCGGGGGTAGATCATGGAAAGTTCTGTGGGGCCTGGATGTGTAATGGGAGCTGTGGTTTCGGGCATTATTACATGACAGCTAGAGACTGAGTGTGAACGAATGGGGCCTTTGTTGTCTTTTCCCAGCGCTACCTCGCACACATGAGGGGGGAGGGGGATGTTATTCCATGTGTGGCGAGGTGGCGATGGGAATAAATAAAGGCAGACAGTATGAATTATGTACATGTGTATATATGTATATGTTTGTGTGTGTATATATATATATATGTGTACATTGAGACGTATAGGTATGTATATTTGCATGTGTGGATGTGTATGTATATACATTGTGTATGGGGGTGGGTTGGGCCATTTCTTTCGTCTGTTTCCTTGCGTTACCTCGCAAACGCAGGAGACAGTGACAAAGCAAAATAAATAATAAATAAATATATAATTATATTATATCATATGTGTATATATATATATATATATATATATATATATATATATGTGCATGGGCCATTCTTCGTCTGCTTCCTAGTGCTACCTTGCTGATGCGGGAAACAGTGATTATGTATACTATAAAATAAAAGTATAATTTCCCAGGAATACTCAACAAACTTATGCCTCTAGTCTGAACACTCACCTTTATCCCCTTTGTCTTTGCACAATAGCACTATGCATGCATTCTGCTAATCCTCAAGCACTTCACCATGATCTATATATCCACTGAATATCCTTCCCAGTCAGTGAACAACAAAGTCACCTCCTTATCAATAAGTTCCACTGCAATACCATTAATCCTGCACCTTGCTGGATAACATCTTCCACAAAGCTTTCACTACCTCTTCTCTGCTTGCCAAACCATTCTCCCTGATCCTCTCACTTCGCGCACCAGCCCGACCAAAACACCCTATCTATATCTGCCACTCTATCATCAAACACATTTAACAAACCTTCAAAATTCTCAATCTCACTTCATCACTTCCTGTTATCACTTCCCCACTTGCCCTCTTCACCAATGTTCCCATTTGTCCTCTTGTCTTATGCACATTATTCACCTCCTTCCAAAACATCTTTTTATCCTCCCTAAAATTTGATGATACTTCTCACCCCAACTCTCATTTACCCTCTTTTTCACTACTTGTACCTTTCTCTTGACATCCTACCACTTTCTTAATACATCTCCTAGGTATTTACACTACTTCCCTGCAAGTATCGTCCAAATGCCTCTCTTTCCTCTTTCACTTACAACCTTACTCCTTCATCCTTCATCCCACCACTCACTACCCTTTCTTATCTGCCCACCTCCCACCTTTCTCATACAATATGCATCTTTTGTGCAAGCCATCACTGCTTCCCTAGATATATCCCATTCCTCACCCACTCCCCTCACATCATTTGCTCTCACCTTTTACCATTCTACACTCAATCTCTCCCGGTACTTCCTCACAGAAGTTGTGGAAGGCAACTACAAGGGGCAGGAGTGGGGGGTCTGGAAAGCCTTCCCCTCTTTTATTCTAATATCTAAAAGAGAAAGCAGGCTCAGACTGTGGTGTCTGAATGTGTGTGGATGTAAACAAAATGAGAGGAAAGGAGATATAGGTAGTATGTCTGAGGAAAGAAACTTGGATGTTCTAGCTCTGAGTGAAACAAGGTCAAGGCTAAAGGGGAAGAATGGTTTGGGAACATGTTGGGAGTGAAGTCTGGGGTTGGTGAGAGGATACAAGCTATGGAAGGAGTAGCACTACTCCTGACACAGAAGTTCTGGGAGCGTGTGATAGAGTGTAAGGTAGTAAATTCTAGAAAGATGTAGGTAAAACTGAAAGTGGATAGCGTGAGGTGGGTGATTATTGGTGCTTATGCACCTGGTCACGAGAGGCAAGTGTTTTGAGAGCAACTGACAGAGTGTGTCAGTAGTTTTGGTGCATGAGACCAGGTGTTCGTGATAGATGATTTCAATGCAAAGTAATGTGGCAGTTGAGGATATAATTGGAGCACATGGGGAAGAGGAAACAGAAGTCAAGCTGGGAGTCCTCATCCTCCTTGAAGGCTCAGACTGAGGTGTCTGAATGTGTGTGGATGTAAAAAAGATGAGAAGAAAGGAGATATAGGTGGTAAGTTTGAGGAAAGAAACATGGATGTTATGGCTCTGAGTGAAACAAGCTCAAGGATAAAGGGGAAAAATGATTTGGAAACATCTTGGGAGTAAAGTCTGGGGTTGGTGAGAGGACATGAGCAAAGGAAGGAGTAGCACTACTCCTGAAACAGAAGTTGTGGGAGCATGTGATAAGAGAGTAAGGGAGGAAATTCTAGATTGATGTAGGTAAAACTGAAAGTGGATGGCATGAGATGGGTGATTACTGGTGCTTATGCACTTGGTCATGAGAGATAAGTGTTTTGGGAGCAACTGAGTGAGTGTATCAGTAGTTTTGATGCATGAGACCAGGTATTAGTGACAGATGATTTAAATGCAAAGGTAAATAATGTGGCAGTTGAGGATATAACTGGTGTACATAGGGTATTCAGTGTCATGAATGGAAATTGTGAGGAGCTTGCGGAGTTCTGTACTGAAAAAGACTGGTTATTAGGAAAACCTGTTTAAAAAGAGAGATAAACACAATTATACATATGTGAATAGGAGAGGTGGTCATTGGGCATTATTAGATTAAGTACTGATTGATAGGCATGTAAAAGTGAGACTTTTGGATGTAAATGTGCTGAGAGGGGCAGCGAGTGGGATGTCTGATCACTGTCCTGTGGAGGAGGAGGTAAAGATTTGTAGAGGTTTTCAAAAAGAGGAGACAATATCAGGGAGAAGAGAGTGGTGAGAGTAAATGAGCTTGGAAAGGAGACTTGTGAAGAAACACCAACAGAGATTGAATGTAGAATGGCAAAAGGTGAAAGCAAATGAAGTGAGTGGAGTGGGTGAGGAATGGGATGCATTTAGGGAAGCAGTGATGGCTTGTGCATGAAATGCATGTGGCATGTGAAAGGTGGGAAGTGGGCAGATTAGAAAGGGTAGAGTGGTGGGAGAAAGTAGTAAAGTTGCTAGAGAAAGAAAAGAGTCATTTGGGCAGTACTTACAAGGAAGGAGTGCAAATGACTGGGAGATATAAGAGAATGCAGCAGGAAGTCAAGAGGAAGGTGCAGGGTGTTAAAAAAATGAAAAATGAGAGTTGGGGTGGGATAATATCATTAAACTTTAAGAAGAATAAAAAGATGTTTTGGAAGTAGGAAAGTAATGTGCAAAAAATAAGAGAACAAATGGGAACATTGTTGAATGGGGCAAAAGGGGAATTGATAAAAGGTAGTGATGGAGTGAAGAGGAGATTGTGTGAGTATTTTGAAGGATTGTTGAATGTTTGATGATAAGAGTGAAAGATGTAGGGTATTTTGGATGGGGTGGTATGCGAAGTGAGAGAGTCATGGCTGCATGAGGACCACAAGAAATCTAAATAAACACCATACCTTAATTACCTATTTGCCCTATCATTGTTAAGTAATGTGCTCTACAGTTTCATTTTCTTGCTCGTAGCATTGTGTTGAGTTTATCAATCATTCATCTTGTTGCCAATGACTTCTACTTATACTGGCTTATACTACCAAAGCTCAGCTATTCAAAGTTATACCAGAATGAAACGTAAGGATATATCAATGTATCATGGAAAGTGCAATCTCATCAAAGAAATTCTCACTCCGAAGGAATCTACATTTCCATGCTAATGGAAGTACCACAATCTTGGGCTGTAAGATAACAGCAGGACTTCTTAATAGAAACTGATCCTGGGGTAATGATAAATGAAATAATTAAATATTAGTATTTGGAGGTACTTTTGTATTACTGTTCATCCCCAAGTTCCCAAATTAACTTCATATACGTTAATACTCTGGATGTTCCTCTCAGCTCCCACTGCTGTGTCATGCATCACTACAATTCTTTTGACATATGCAAGAAGGAATTGTCATGTATCTGATATACTCCATTTTGCTCATTTTGTTTCATGATATCATGTCGTCTGACACAAATAACGTTCACAGCACCATCATATAATTTTTGATTTTCATATACATCATTCATTTCATATATTTTGTCATAGTTTGAGCACTCATCTCATTCCCTAATACTTATAACAGTTCATTTCATTCTGAATTAGGTGCAGTACTGTTATTTGGCATACAAACTCTTGCTTTGTGATTTTAGGTATACTGACAGCAGGACAATAAGCTGGACACTCTCTGAACTCAGGGTTACCTTGGGAACATTATAGAAGGACAATAAGCTGGAAACATCTCTGGATTCAAGGTTACCTTGGGACCAATATGGAAGGACAATACTCTGGACAAATTCTCTTGACTTAAGGTTACTTTGGGAGGACAGTATTTAAGGCACAGTCACTTTTGCATGAATGAAATCATACTAATAATCAACCCCATAAGTAACATAAGGAAAAGTTAGTAGCCACCATGTTCAACAACTAGGTAACAAAAGAAAACAAAAAGAGGCATGAGAGAAAAACAATGAATATCTATTCTCTATAATATTTCTTTAGTATGATGCATCTTAATGTTTAATTCTTCCCATAAAATATCAGCACCAAATAAAATTCAAATATCAGTACAATAATATAAGAATACCCAACTCACTTAGATTTTGTTGGTCTACTGTCTGTTCAGCATCATCTAAGGACAAGTTGGATAAAGTCTTTACAACCTGTCTGTACTGTTGACGAGAAACACTAATTTTCAATGGAGTTACAATACCACCATCAACCTGTGAAGAAGATATAAAATATCATTCAGCAATTATCTTTGCTTAAATCACCACAGGAAGTAACCAATGAAAATGTTACTTCTTTCATCATTAAATGTTATTCCCAATTTCAGTAAGATAACTAGTTCTCTGAACCCCCCAACAGCATGCGAGTTGATTCCTCATTAGTACTCACGCTGGCTGCTTGTATGCTCCCATCATTTGCTAATAGCATGGGGCTTGCTTACTCATTAGTACATGCTGGATACACGTGTGCCCTTACCATTTGCTATACCATGTAAAACTCAGCATGCTAATGCATCACCTAATTGCTGTGTGGCCCTTAGCAACCCAATGGTAAACCACTTTGACAACTGTTTCTTTCCTACATCTTGATGATCTCGAATTCTCTGTCCACTCATGTCTTTCCCAATAACTATGACCTGGCACTTTTTAAACGACAAGTTTTTCACTTCCCCAAAAATTCTCAAATTTTCTTTCTTATCTCGTCTTTTCCCCCTCAGTAAACCTCTTTATCTTTCAATATAATGTATGTGAGAAATACTTAGAAAAACATATGGATTTGTAGGTAGCATTTATGGATCTGCAGAAGGCATATGATTGGGTGGATAGAGATACTTTGTCAAAGGTTTTAAGAGTATATGGTGTGGGAGGTAAGTTGCTAGAAGCAGTGAAAAGTTTTTACCAAGGATGTAAGAAATGTGTATGAGTAGGAAGAGGGGAAAGTGATTGGTTCCCAGTGAATGTCAGTTTGCAGCAGGGGTGCATGATGTCTTGATGGTTGCTTAATTTGTTTATGGATGGGGTGGTTAGGGAGGTGAATGCAAGAGTTTTGGAGAGAAGGGCAAATATGCAGTCTGTTGTGGATGAGAGGGCTTGGGAAGTGAGTCAGTTGTTGTTTGCTGATGGTACAGCACTGGTGGCTGATGCGGGTGAGAGACTGCAGAAGTTGGTGACTGAGTTTGGGAAAGTGTGTGAAAAAAGAAAGTTGAGAGTGAATGTGAATAAGAGCAAGGTTACTAGGTTCCGAAGGGTTGCGAAACAAGTAAATTGGGAGGTAAGTTTGAATGGAGAAAAACTGGAGGAAGTGAAGTGTTTTAGATATCAGGGAGTGGACTTAGCAGTGGATGGAACCATGGAAGTGGAAGTGAGTCACAGGGTGGGGGATGGAGCAAAGCTTCTGGGAGCGTTGAAGAATGTGTAGAAGGCAAGATCGTTATCTCGGAGCAAAAATGGGTATCATTGAAGGAATAGTGGTTCCAACAATGTTATATGGCTACGAGGCATGAGCTATAGATAGGGTTGTCCAGAGGAAGGTGGATGTGCTGGAAATGAAATGTTTAAAAACAATATGTGGTGTTAGGTGGTTTGATCAAGTAAGTAATGAAAGGATGAGAGAGATGTGTGGTAATAAAAAGAGTGTGGTTGAGAGAGCAGAAGAGGGTGTGTTGAAAAGGTTAGGACAAATGGAGAGAATGAGTAAGGAAAGATTGACAAAGAGGATATATGTGTCAGAGGTAGAGGGAAGAGGGAGAAGCGGGAGACCAAACTGGAGGTATAAGGATGAAGTGAAAAAGATTTTGAGCAATCGGGACTTGAACATAAAGGAGAATGAAAGTCGTGCAAGGAATAGAGTGAATTGGAATGATGTGGTATACTGGGGTTGATGTGCTGTCAATGGATTGAACCAGGGCATGTGAAGCATCTGGGGTAAACCATTGAAAGTCTTGTGGTGCCTGGATGTGGAAAGGGAGCTGTGCTTTCGGTGCATTATACATGACAGCTAGAGACTTAGTTTGAACAAATGTGGCCTTTGTTGACTTTTCCTAAGGCTACCTTGCTGGATGGGGTGGGATCCTATTTCATGTGTGGTGGGGTAGTGACAGGAATGAATGAAGGCAGCAAGTATGAATATGTTCATGTGTATATATGTATATGTCTGTGTATGTATATGTATGTATACACTGAAATCTATAGGTATGTATATGTGCATGTATGGGCATTTATGTATATACATGTGTATGTGGGTGGGTTGGGCTATTCTTTCATCTGTTTCCTTACACTACCTTGCTAATGCGGGATATGCCGATTAAATACAATGAAATAATAAATAAATTTGTATATTATTTCATAATATATCCTGGGGATAGGGGATAGGGGATTAAGAATACTTCCCACGTATTCCCTGCGTGTCGTAGAAGGCGACTAATAGGGGAGGGAGCGGGGGGCTGGAAATCCTCCCCTCTCGTTTTTTTTTTTTTTTTTTTCATTTTCCAAAAGAAGGAACAGAGGGGGCCAGGTGAGGATATTCCAAAAAAGGCCCAGTCCTCTGTTCTTAACGCTACCTCGCTAACGCGGGAAATGGCGAATAGTTTAAAAGAAAGAAAGTATATTATTTATTATTTATTTGTTTTGCTTCGTCTCTGTCTCCCGCGTTAGCGAGGTAGCGCAAGGAAACAGACGAAAGAATGGCCCAGCTCACCTACATACACATGTATATACATACACATCCACACAAGCAAATATACATACCTATACATCTCAACATAGACATATATATACACACACAGACATATACATATATACACATGTACATAATTCATACTACCTGCCTTTATTCATTCCCATTGCCACCTTGCCATATATGAAATAACAACCCCCTCCCCCCTCATGTGTGCAAGGTAGTGCTAGGAAAAGACAACAAAGGCTACATTTGTTCACACTTAGTCTCTAGCTGTCATGTATAATGCACTGAGACCATAGCTCCCTTTACACATCCAGGCCCCACAGAACTTCCCATGGTTTACCCCAAATGCTTCACACACCCTGGTTCAATCCACTGACAGCACATTGACCCGGTATACCACATTGTTCCAATTCACTCTATTCCTTGCACACCCTTCACCCTCCTGCATGTTCAGACCAGGATCACTCAAAATCTTTTTCACTCCATCTTCCCACCTCCAATTTGGTCTCCCACTTCTCCTCGTTCCCTCCACCTCTGACACATATATCCTCTTGGTCAATCTTTCCTCACTCATTCTCTCCATGTAACCAAACCATTTCAAAACACCCTCTTCTGCTCTCTCAACCACACTCTTTTTATTACCACACATCTCTCTTACCCTATTATTACTTACTTGATCAAACCACCTCACACCACATATTGTCCTCAAACATCTCATTTCCAGTACATCCACCCTCCTCCGCACAACTCTATCTATAACCCATGCCTCGCAACCATATAACATTGTTGGAAACACTATTCCTTCAAACATAGCCATTTTTGCTTTCTCAGATAATGTTCTCGACTTCCACACATTCTTCAACGCTCCAAGAACTTTCGCCCCCTCCCCCACCCTATGATTCACTTCCGCTTCCATGGTTCCATCCACTGCCAAATCCACTCCCAGATATCTAAAACACTTCACTTCCTCCAGTTTTTCTCTATTCAAACCTACATCCTAATTGACTTGTCCCTCAACCCTACTGTACCTAATAACCTTGCTCTTATTCACATTTACTCTCAGCTATCTTCTTCCACACACTTTACCAAACTCCGTCACCAGCTTCTGCAGTTTCTCACACAAATCAGCCACCAGCGCTGTATCATCAGCAAACAACAACTGACTCACTTCCCAAGCTCTCTTATCCACAACAGACTGCAAAACTCTTGCATTCACCTCCCTAACAACCCCATCCATAAACAAATTAAACAACCATGGAGACATCACACACCCCTGCCGCAAACCTACACTAACTAAGAACCAATCGTTTTCCGCTCTTCCTTCACGTACACATGCCTTACATCCTCGATAAAAACTTTTCACTGCTTCTAACAACTTGCCTCCCACACCATATATTCTTAACACCTTCCACAGAGCATCTCTATCAACCCTATCATATGCCTGCTTCAGATCCATAAATGCTACATACAAATCCATTTCATTTTCTAAGCATTTCTCACATACATTCTTCAAAGCAAACACCTGATCCACACATCCTCTACCACTTCTGAAACCACACTGCTCTTCCCCAATCTGATGCTCTGTACATGCCTTCACCCTCTCAATCAATACCCTCCCATATAATTTACCAGGAATACTCAACAAACTTATACCTCTCTAATTTGAGCACTCACTTTTATCCCCTTTGCTTTTGTACAATGGCACTATGCAAGCATTCCTCCAATCCTCAGGCACCTCACCATGAGTCATACATACATTAAATAACCTTACCAACCAGTCAACAATACAGTCACCCCCTTTTTTAATAAATTCCACTGCAATACCATCCAAACCCGCTGCCTTGCCGGCTTTCATCTTCCGCAAAGCTTTTACTACCTCTTCTCTGTTTACCAAATCATTCTCCCTAACCCTCTCACTTTGCACACCACCTCGACCAAAACACCCTATATCTGCTATCATCAAACACATTCAACAAACCTTCAAAATACTCACTCCATCTCCTTCTCACAACACCATTACTTGTTATCACCTCCCCATTAGCCCCCTTCACTGAAGTTCCCATTTGTTCCCTTGCCTTACGCACTATATTTACCTCCTTCCAAAACATCTTTTTATTCTCCCTAAAATTCAATGATACTCTCTCACCCCAACTCTCATTTGCCCTCTTTTTCACCTCTTGCACCTTTCTCTTGACCTCCTGCCTCTTTCTTTTATACATCTCCCAGTCACTTGCATTATTTCCCTGCAAAAATTGTCCAAATGCCTCTCTCTTCTCTTTCACTAATAATCTTACTTCTTCATCCCACCACTCACTGCCCTTTCTAATCTGCCCACCTCCCATGCTTCTCATGCCACAAGCATCTTTTGCACAAAGCATCACTGCTTTCCTAAATACATCCCAATCCTCCCCCACTCCCTTTACGTCCTTTGTTCTCACCTTTTTCTATTCTGTACTCAGTCCCTCCTGGTACTTCCTCACACAAGTCTCCTTCCCAAGCTCACTTACTCTCACCACTCTCTTCACCCCAACATTCTCTATTCTTTTCTGAAAACCTCTACAAATCTTCACTTTCGCCTCCACAAGATAATGATCAGACATCCCTCCACTTGCACCTCTCAGCACATTAACATCCAAAAGTCTCTCTTTCGCATGCCTATCAATTAACACGTAATCCAATAATGCTCTCTGGCCATCTCTCCTACTTACATACGTATACTTATGTACATTCCTCTTTTTAAACCAGGTATTCCCAATTACCAGTCCTTTTTCAGCACATAAATCTACAAGCTCTTCACCATTTCCATTTACAACATTGAACACCCCATGTACACAAATTATTCCCTCAACTGCCACATTACTCATCTTTGCATTCAAATCGCCCATCACTATAACCCGGTCTCGTGCATCAAAACTACTAACACACTCACTCAGCTGCTCCCTACACACTTGCCTCTAATGATCTTTCTTCTCATGCCCAGGTGCATATGCACCAATAATCACCCATCTCTCTCCATCAACTTTCAGTTTTACCCATATCAATCTAGAGTTTACTTTCTTACACTCTATTACATACTCCTACCACTCCGGTTTCAGGAGTAGTGCTACTCCTTCCCTTGCTCTTGTCCTCCTACTAACCCCTGACTTTACTCCCAAGACATTCCCAAACCACTCCAATTTACCCTTGAGCTTCATTTCACTCAGAGGCAAAACATCCAGGTTCCTTTCCACAAACATACTACCTATCTTTCTATTCATTTATTTATTTATTTTGCTTTGTCGCTGTCTCCCGCTTTTGTGACGTAGCGCAAGGAAACAGACGAAAGAAATGGCTCCACCCACCTCCATACACAGTGTATATACATACATGTCCACACACACAAATATACATACCTATACATCTCAATGTACACATATATATATACACACACAGACACATACATATATACCCATGCACACAATTCACACTGTCTGCCCCTATTCATTCCCATCGCCACCTTGCCACACATGGAATACCATCCCCCTCGCCCCTCATGTGTGCGAGGTAGCACTAGGAAAAGACAACAAAGGCCCCATTCGTTCACACTCAGTCTCTAGCTGTCATGCAATAATGTCCGAAACCACAGCTCCCTTTCCACATCCAGGCCCCACACAACTTTCCATGGTTTACCCCAGATGCTACACATGCCCTGATTCAATCCATTGACAGCACATCAACCCTGGTATACCACATCGATCCAATTCACTCTATTCCTTGCCCTCCTTTCACCCTCCTGCATGTTCAGGCCCCGATCACACGAAATCTTTTTCACTCCATCTTTCCACCTCCAATTTGGTCTCCCACTTCTCCTCGTTCCCTCCATCTCCGACACATATATCCTCTTGGTCAATCTTTCCTCACTCATTCTCTCCATGTGCCCAAACCATTTCAAAACACCCTCTTCTGCTCTCTCAACCACGCTCTTTTTATTTCCAGACATCTCTCTTACCCTTACATTACTTACTCGATCAAACCACCTCACACCACACATTGTCCTCAAACATCTGATTTCCAGCACATCCATCCTCCTGCGCACAACTCTATCCATGGCCCACGTCTCGCAACCATACAACATTGTTGGAAACACTATTCCTTCAAACATACCCATTTTTGCTTTCCGAGATAATGTTCTCGACTTCCACACATTCTTCAAGGCTCCCAGGATTTTCGCCCCCTCCCCCACCCAATGATTCACTTCCGCTTCCATGGTTCCATCCTCTGCCAGATCCACTCCCAGATAACTAAAACACTTTACTTCCTCCAGTTTTTCTCCATTCAAACTTACCTCCCAATTGACTTGACCCTCAACCCTACTGTACCTAATAACCTTGCTCTTATTCACATTTACTCTTAACTTTCTTCTTTCACACACTTTACCAAACTCAGTCACCAGCTTCTGCAGTTTCTTACATGAATCAGCCACCAGCGCTGTATCATCAGCGAACAACAACTGACTCACTTCCCAAGCTCTCTCATCCACAACAGACTTCATACTTGCCCCTCTTTCCAGAACTCTTGCATTCACCTCCCTAACAACCCCATCCATAAACAAATTAAACAACCATGGAGACATCACACACCCCTGCCGCAAACCTACATTCACTGAGAACCAATCACTTTCCTCTCTTCCTACACGTACACATGCCTTACATCCTCGATAAAAACTTTTCACTGCTTCTAACAACCAATCTTTCTATATGACTTAAAACTAAACAAGCATGAACACCCTTACATACTTTTATTGTCAGCCTATTTTCAGCTTTAAGAAGAACTCACATCAGAAAAGTAATTCCAACTTCTTTCAGAGCACTGATTTTGCCTAGTAATGCAATGCATGTAACCATTACTAGCTAAAAGCTTAAGTAATTACCTGTATAGAGTCACGAGATGCAGCAGGGTGAAGATCTACAAAGATGTCATTGGAGAAGCAGAGACCAGATTCATGGTCTGCTAGAAGAAAAGCTGCCCGCTCGTGTCTTATTCGCAGCTCTATGGTAGTGCTATGTAATATAGGTCGACCATGATCCCTACAGCTGTATAACTCCTCAGCACACATTACAGTTGATGACAGTGGACTGTGGTAATTGAAAAACATTCCAGAGTCAAATTGTAAATGGTATCCCTAAAGCATTTACAATACAATGATAAAGACAACATTTCATCTTTGTGAAAAAGAATTCAAGGAAGAGACTACATGCAAACAGTGTTTGGCAGCATACTCTCTATCAACATACATGATGAGCTCAACAACTAAATTAACTGCAAGTATGAATGAAAACTGATAATGGACAGAGTATCAAACAATTACTTCAGGGAAATTAATACAAACACAATCATGTTTCTAGCAATCTCAGCAAAAGACTATTGGGTTGCCAAACTGATCAGGTGTTATATTCCAGATATCAAAGTAACAACTGACAGCACTATAAGTTGGATAATACAAATAAATACATACAATTACTCGTTTGGTTTAAGAAAGCCATCAAACAAAATGACAACAAAACATGCATACCCAAAAGGATATCAAAAAAATAAAGGAAAATTATGGGAAATATCAGTCCAAAAGACAAGAAAACAATCTTGCAAACAAACATACATACTATACTGTAACTAATAGTATAAAGCAGATCACAACATACAAACCAAATTAAAGGCATGTGTCCTCTACTAGAATCTAAAAATACTGAAAAAACACTGTTTCTCTTCATTTCTGACATTTTCAGACAAATCAAATCACAAAGGAACGGAAAAATTTCAGCAAATGAAATAAATACAGGAAGGTCCCACATACAGTTACCCCATTTGACAGTGATCTGCTTTGTCCTCATCAAGAAAGGAACTGAGACTCACTCCAAGTCATGATGTTCCATTTCTAAGCCATATAAGTCATAATATTGCAAACAATTTCGAATCAGACAACATGTGAACTACTATGAATCATGCTTTAAACACAATTCAATTGTGCTTTGTACTGCAACGAGTATACTCATCAGATACATTTTCATCATAATTTATGATTGCAATCCCCAAACATGAGTCAAAAATGTACAAAAAATATACCAATGAGCAACATGCAGTAAACGTGGGCTGAGGTGGAGGGAGAAGCAGCAGAGTGAAGCAGATGAAGGGGCTGTTCTGGTTGCACTTAACACTTTCCATTACCATAAAATGTGGCATATATCTACTTTTGAAGCTAATTCTTTTGTTTGCAAAACTATGGATCAACTTATAAGACACATATAAAATGGTTGCACCACCTTCATCAAACTTTAACCCTTGGTTCGAATCAATTGTTACTGGGATGTAACTCAAATTTCTAAAACTTACAAATACAGTTTCATTATAGTTACAATTTCTAGTATTTGTTACGAGAATAATACATTTACCTTTCTCAATATATGCTGGATATTATTACAAATAATATCCCTGGGGATAGGGGAGAAAGAATACTTCCCATGCATTCCTCACGTGTCGTAGAAGGCGACTAAAGGGGACAGGAGCGGGGGGCTGGAAACCCTCCCCTCCTTGTATTTTAACTTTCTAAAAGGGGAAACAGAAGGAGTCACACATGGAGTGCTCATCCTCCTCGAAGGCTCAGATTGGGGTGTCTAAATGAGTGTGGATGTAACAAAGATGAGAAAAAAGGAGAGATAGGTATTATGTTTGAGGAAAGGAACCTGGATGTTTTGGCTCTGAGTGAAACGAAGCTCAAGGATAAAGGAGAAGAGTGGTTTGGGAATGTCTTGGGAGTAAAGTCAGGGGTTAGTGAGAGGACAAGAGCAAGGGAAGGAGTACAACTACTCCTGAAACAGGAGTGGTGGGAGTATGTGATGGAGTGTAAGAAAGTAAACTCTAGATTAATATGGGTCAAACAGAAAGTGGATGGAGAGAGATGGGTGATTATTGGTGCATATGCACCTGGGCGTGAGAAGAAAGATCATGAGAGGCAAGTGTTTAGGGAGCAGCTGAGTGAGTGTGTTAGTAGCTTTGATGCACAAGACTGGGTTATAGTGATGGGTGATTTGAATGCAAGGGTGAGTAATGTGGCAGTTGAGGGAATAATTGGTGTACATGGGGTGTTCAGTGTTGTAAATGGAAATGGTGAAGAGCTTGTAGATTTATGTGCTGAAAAAGGACTGGTGATTGGGAATACTTGGTTTAAAAAGAGATATACATAAGTATACGTATATAAGTAGGAGAGATGGCCAAAGAGCGTTACTGGATTATGTGTCAATTGATAGGCACGCGAAAGAGAGACTTTTGGATGTTAATGTGCTGAGAGGTGCAACTGGAGGGATGTTTGATCATTATCTTGTGGAGACGAAGGTGAAGATTTGTAGAGGTTTTCAGAAAAGAAGAGAGAATGTTGGGGTGAAGACAGTGGTGAGAGTAAGTGAGCTTGGGAAGGAGACTTGTGTGAGGAAGTACCAGGAGAGACTGAGTACAGAATGGAAAAAGGAGAGAACAAAGGACGTAAGGGGAGTGGGGGAGAAATGGGATGTATTTAGGGAAGCAGTGATGGCTTGCACAAAAGATGCTTGTGGTATGAGAAGCATGAGAGGTGGGCAAGTTAGAAAGGGTAGTGAGTGGTGGGATGAAGAAGTAAGATTATTAGTGAAAAAGAGAGAGGCATTTGGACGATTTTTGCAGGGAAATAATGCAAACAACTGGGAGATGTATAAAAGAAAGAGGCAGGAAGTCAAGAGAAAGGTGCAAGAGGTGAAAAAGAGGGCAATTGAGAGTTGGGGTGAGAGAGCATCATTAAATTTTAGGGAAAATAAAATGATGTTTTGGAAGGAGGTAAATAGAAGGCATAAGACATGGGAACAAATGGGAACTTCAGTGAAGGGGGCAAATGGGGAGGTGATAACAAGTAGTGGTGATGTGAGAAGGAGATGGAGTGAGTATTTTGAAGGTTTGTTGAATGTGTTTGATGATAGAGTGGCAGATATAGGGTGTTTTGGTTGAGATGGTGTGCAAAGTGAGAGGGTTGGGGAGAATGATTTGGTAAAGAGAGAAGAGGTAGTAAAAGCTTTGCGGAAGATGAAAGCCAGCAAGAAAGCGGATTTGGATGGTGTTGCAGTGGAATTTATCAAAAAAGGGGGTGACTGTATTGTTGACTGGTTGGTAAGGATATTTAATGTATGTATGACTCATGGTGAGGCACCTGAGGATTAGCGGAATGCTTGCATAGTGCCATTGTACAAAGGCAAAGGGGATAAAAGTGAATGCTCAAATTACAGAGGTATAAGTTTGTTGAGTATTCCTGGGAAATTATATGGGAGGGTATTGATTGAGAGGGTGAAGGCAAGTACAGAGCACCAGATTGGGGAAGAGCAGTGTAGTTTCAGAAGTAGTAGAGGATGTGTGGATCAGGTGTTTGCTTTGAAGAATGTATATGAGAAATACTTAGAAAAGCAAATGGATTTGTATGTAGCATTTATGGATCCAGAGAAGGCATATGATAGAGTTCATAGAGATACTCTGTGGAAGGTATTAAGAATATGTGGCATGGGAGGCAAGTTGTTAGAAGCAGTGAAAAGTTTTTATCAAGGATGTAAGGCATGTGTACGTGTAGGAAGAGAGGAAAGTGATTGGTTCTCAGTGAATGTTGGTTTGCAACAGGGAAGTGTGATGTCTCCATGGTTGTTTAATTTGTTTATGGATGGAGTTGTTAGGGAGGTGAATGCAAGAGTTTTGGAAAGAGCGGAAGTATGCAGTATGTTGTGGATAAGAGAGCTTGGGAAGTGAGTCAGTTGTTGTTCGCTGATGATACAGCGCTGGTGGCTGATTCTGGTGAGAAACTGCAGAAGCTGATGACTGAGTTTGCTAAAGTGTGTGAGAGAAGAAAGCTGAGAGTAAATGTGAATAAGAGCAAGGTTATTAGGTACAGTAGGGTTGAGGGACGATCAACTGGGAGGTAAGTTTGAATGGAGAAAAACTGGAGGAAGTAAAGTGTTTTAGATATCTGGGAGTGAATTTGGCAGCGGATGGAACCATGGAAGCGGAAGTGAGTCATAAGGTGAAAGAGGGGGCGAAAGTTCTGGGAGCGTTGAAGAATGTGTGGAAGTCGAGAACATTATCTCGGAAAGCAAAAATGGGTATGTTTGAAGGAATAGTGGTTTCAAAAATGTTATATGGTTGCAAGGCATGGGCTATATATAGAGTTGTGCAGAGGAGGGTGGATGTGCTGGAAATGAGATGTCTGAGGACAACATGTGGTGTGAGGTGGTTTGATCAAGTAAGTAATAATAGGGTAATAGACATGTGTGGTAATAAAAAGAGTGTGGTTGAGAGAGCAGAAGAGGGTGTTTTGAAATGGTTTGGTCACATGAAGAGAATGAGTGAGGAAAGATTGACCAAGAGGATATATGTGTCAGAGGTGAAAGGAACAATGAAAAGTGGGAAACCTAATTGGAGGTGGAAAGATGAAGTGAAAATGATTTTGAGAGATAGGGGCCTGAACATGCAGGAGGGTGAAAGGCAGGGCAAGGAATAGAGTGAATTGGAACGATGTGGTATACCGGGGTCAATGTGCTGTCAATGGATTGAACCAGGGTGTGTGAAGTGTCTGGGGTGAACCATGGAAAGTTTTGTGGGGCCTAGATGTGGAAAGGGAGCTGTGGTTTCGGTGCATTATACATGACAGCTAGAGACTGAGTGTGAATGAATGTGGCCTTTGTCGTCTTTTCCTAGCACTACCTCGTGCACATACTGGGGGAGGGGATTGTTATTTCATGTGAGACAGGGTGGCAATGGGAATGAATAAAGGCAGACAGTATGAATTATGTACTTGTGTATATATGTATATGTCTGTGTGTGTATACATATGTATATGTTGAGATGTATAGGTATGTATATTTGCATGTAAGGACGTGTATGTATATACATGTGTATGTGGGTGGGTTGGGCCATTCTTTCGTCTGTTTCCTTGCGCTACCTCGCTAATGCAGGAGGTAGCGACAAAGTAAAATAAACAGAATAAAACAAATAATAGTTGAATTAGTGGCATAAGCTCTGTATTCTCATTGGCAGCATATCTAAACACCAAATGATCCATCATGCTTCAGTGATTCCCTGTTTAGTGCCTGGGGGTCAACTCATACAGCAGGTATTTACCTAAATCAGAAATTTTTGTGGAAGGGTTACAGTTGAGGAATATGCCATACTGACTTTTTGGTCACTATCTACAGTATATTGATCATGTACATTCCAATAAATCAAAGCCTGACCATTCAGTCATATTGGATGCAACATCAACTTAGAGCAAAAGAACATTTGCTAAAAGCTGATGTCAACTTATAAATATTTCTTTTGCATATGTCTCCTTACTAAGTTTTTACCTAAATCATGAATTAACAGTTATTTAGACATAAAAAATAAAGGAGAAAATGGGTGGAAGAGATGGAACAGCAGGGACCTCAAAACATAAGTATATGATATGGAAAACTGGATATTCTATATAATTCTTATAGCACTCCTTTTCACTAGATTGTCACTTAACTCATGAACAAATCCTCAATTAACATTAACATGAAATAATGAAGAAAACAGGAAACAGGTGGTTCAGCTAGGAAATATGAGAAGTCCACCCTATATTTACTAAAAAAATATGGTTATCATTATCATACTTGATTGCCATTTCCCGCATTAGCCAGGTAGCACCAGGAAACAGATGAAGAGAGAACCATCTGCTCATATAAACATACATATATATATATACAGACGTGCACATACATGTACTTTTATATATGGTGGTTTGATCGAAAAAGTAATGAAAGGGTAAGAGAGATGTGTGGAAATAAAAAGAATGTGGTTGAGAGAGCAGAAGAGGGTATGCTGAAATGGTTTGGACATATAGAGAGAATGAGTGAGGAAAGATTGACAAAGATGATATATGTGTCAGAGAAGGAGAGAACAAGGAGAAGCAGGAGACCAAATTGGAGGTGGAAGGATGGAGTGAAAAAGATTTTCAGCAATCAGAGCCTGAATATACAGGAGGGTGAGAGGCATGCAAGGAATAAAGTGAAGTGGAACAATATGGTATACCAGGGTCTAAGTGCTGTCAACAGACTGAACCAGGGTATGTGAAGCATCTGGGTAAACCATGTGGGGCTTGGATGTGGATAGGGAACTGTGGTTTCAGTGCATTATACATGACAGCTAGAGACTGAATGTGAATGAATGTGGCCTGTTTTGTCTGTTTTCCTGGCGCCACCTTCCTGAAGCAGGGGGTAGTGATGCTGTTCCCTGTGGGGCGGGGTAGCGCAGGGAATAAATGAAGGCAAGGAAGAATGAATATGTGTATATATGTACATGTCTGTGTATGTGTATGTATATATATGTTGATATATGTATAGTGACAAAGAGGATATATGTGTCAGAAGTGGAGGGAAGAAGAAGTGGGAGATCAAATTGGGGGTGGAAGGATGGAGTGAAAAAGATTTTGAATGATCGGACCCTGAACATACTGGAGGGTGAAAGGCGTGCAAGGAATAGAGTGAATTGGAACGATGTGGTATACCAGGGTCGATGTGCTGTCAATGGATTGAATCAGGGCAGGTGAAGCGTCTGGGGTAAACCATGGAAAGGTACGCTGGGGCCTGGGTGTGGTAAGGGAGCTATGGTTTCAGTGCATTACACATGACAGATAGAGACTGAATGCGAAGAAATGTGGCCTATTTTTGTCTTTTCCTGGTGCTACCTCGCTGGAGGGGGGGATCCTATTTCATGTGTGGTGGGGTGGCAATGGGAATGGATGAAGGCAGCAAGTATGAATATGTACATGTGTATATACATGTCTGTGTATGTATACGTTGAATTGTATATGTATGTATATGTGCGTGTGTGGGCATATACATGTGTGGGTATATACATGTGTATGTGGGTGGGTTGGACCATTCCTTGTCTGTTACCTTGCACTACCTCACTCATGCGGGAGATGATGATTAAGTATAATGAATATAAAATGAAATATATATGTATGTATATTCCTTTGAGCCCACGGGGAAACACGATAAGTTCTCAAGTGCACTTTTGTGTAATAATCACATCATCAGGGGAGAAACAAAAGAGAAATATAAGTCAGTTGATACAACAAAGAGACATAGCTAGGACACCATTTGGTAAGCAAGTGACTGTCCAAGACAGACAACGAGCGTATCATAAACTTATTATGTGGACAAGAAGGGGAATTGTTTACAAATTTTATCAACAATCGAGCTATCCAATTTGTATAGACCTTCACTAATATTAAGGTTGTAATTTCTTATGTATTTAATAACAGAAGATTCAATGATATTTCTCGTTGACAACTGAGATGGCATTACTGCAGTCAATACAATGATCAAAGACTATTCTTACCATGATTAAACAAGGTATTTGATTCTTGTCCTGTTCTTATACTATAATTATGTTACTTAAGTCTAACAGAAAGATCCTTTTAAGTCTGCCCAACATAAAACATACCACAATTTCTACATGGCACTATATAGATGCACCGAGAAGAGTTTTCTGGTGAATTTCTGATTAAGATATTCTTTATAGTATCATTGTTGCTGAAGGCAACATTTAAAGGATTTAATGTAAATGGAAATGATGTTAATGTTAATGGAAATGACGATAATCTCTCATCTCAACATGACAGTTAAATTATCATCATTTCAATCTATGTTCCTTAGGCATTACGTATTTGCAGTCCAGAGTTTATTGACGTTGAGTTTGAGGAGATATATTCTATTGGATCTGAGTTAAAGTACCCTAGATCTTTCATTGATAAATCCCTTAATTTAGAAGAGAAATCATTCTATAGAGTTGAATCCAAACCTCCCATTGACACCAAAAATCTTTTAGTGTCCCTTTTAATAATAATTTTACTTTACTTCCCATGTTGCTTAAATCCTTTAAAGTAAATGTTGCCTTCAGCAACAATAATACTATAAAGAATATCTTATCCAAGAACTCACCAGAAAACTTTTCTGGATGCATAAGAATATCTTATCCAAGAACTCACCAGAAAACTTTTCTGGATGCATCTATAAAGTGCCATGTAAAAACTGTGATAAGTTTTATGTTGGGCAGACTGGTAAGGATCTTTCTGTTAGACTTAAGCAACATAAATATAGTATAAGGAAAGGTCAAGAATCAAATGCCTTGTTTAATCACGTTAAAAACTATGATTATTGTACTGACTTGAGTACTGCCATCTCAGTTATCATCTCTAACTCCAGTACCACAAGAAATATCATTGAATCTTCTATGATTAAGTACACAAAGAATTATTACCTTAACATTAGTGAAGGTCTATACAAATAGATAGTTTTATTGTTGATAAAATTTGTATGCAATTCTCCTTCTTGTCCACATAATAAGTTTATGATACGCTCGTTGTCTGTCTTGGACAATCACTTGTTTACCAATAGTGTGCTAGGTATGTCTCTTAATTGTATATCAACTGACTTATATTTCTTTCTTGTATCTCCCCTGATGATGTGATTATTACATAAAAGTGCACTTGGGAGCTTATGTTTCATTTTCCCATCGACTCATAGGAATATACTTGATCACGCGTAAAACTGTGATCCTTTCCACCATATAAATACATATACATACATTTATTGATATGTTGATCACACTAGTCTGTGACAATACTTATGAAAGTGAGATCACAATTAAGTAAGAGTTCAGATACTTCTATTTAAAATGTAATTTTTCTATACATATGATGCATGTACAGAAAAATTACATGTTAAGTAAAAACATCAAAATTCCTGCTATTTGCGATTTCACCTTTACATATGATTATATCCACATCCAGCCCCCATAGACCTTCCCAAGGTTTACTCCTAAGTTTCACATGCCATGGTTCAGTCTACTGATGGCATGTTGACCCCAGTATACCACACTGTTCCAATTCACTCTATTCCATGCATGCCTTTAACCCTCTTGCATGTTCAAGCCCCCATTGCTCAAAATCTTTTTCACTCTGTCATTTTACCTCCAATTTGGCCTCCCACTTCTTGTTCCCTCCATATCTGACACATATATCCTCCATGTCAACGTTTCCTCACTCATTCTCTCCATATGTCCAAACCATTTCAATACACACTCTTCTACTCATTCTACCAGACTCTATTCATTACCACACATCTCTCTTACCCTTTCATTACTTACTAGAACAAACCACCTTACAACATATAGTGTCCTCAAACATTTCATTTCCAACACATCCACCCTCCTCCTTACAACCTTATCTATAGCCCATGGCTAGCAACCATATAATACTGTTCAAACTACTATTCCTTCAAACATGCCCATTTCTGCTCTCTGAGATAATGTTCTCTCTTTCCATACATTCTTCATTGCTCCCAGAACTTTTGCTCCCTTCCCCACCCTATGACTCACTTCTACTTCCACAGTTCCAATCAACACCAAATCTACTCCCAGATATCTAAAACACTTCACTTCCTCTAATTTTTCTCCATTCAAACTTACATGCCAACCCTGCTGAACCTAATAACCTTGCTCTCATTCACATTTACTCTCAACTTTCTCCCTTCACACTCTGTTCCAAACTCAGTCACCAACTTCTGCAGTTTCTCACTCGAATCAGCCACCAGTGCAGTATCGTTGGTGAACAACAACTGACACATCCCAGGCCCTCTCATTCCCAACAGACTGCATAATCAACCCTCTCTCCACAACTCTTGCATTTACCTCTCTAACAACTCAATCCATAAACAAATTGAACAACCATGGTGACATCACACACACTCCTACCATAGACTGACCATCACTGGGAAGCAATCACTCTCCTCTCTTCCTACTCATACACATACATTATATCCTTGGTAAAAATTTCTCACTGCTTGTAGCAGCTTATCTCCCATACCATATATTCTTAATACCTTCCACAAAGTATCTCTATCAAACCTAACATATGCCTTCTCCAGATCCATAAATGCTACATATAAATCCATCTGTTTTTCTAAGTATTTCTCACACAAATTCTTCAAAGTAAATAACTGATCCACATCCTCTACCATAGCTGAAACCACACTGCTTCTCCCTAGTCTGATGCTCTGCACATGCCTTCACCCTCTCAACCAATTCCCTCCCATACAATTTTCCAGGAATACTCAACAAACTTATGCCTCTGTAGTCTGAGCATTCACCTTTATCTCCTTTGCCTTTGTACAATGGCACTATACATGCAGTGCACAAATCCTGAGACACTTCACCATAATCCATGCATACAATGAATATCCTTACCAACCAATCAAAAATTCAGGCACCCCCTTTCTTTATAAATTTAACTGCAATACCCTCCAATTCCGTCTCCTTGCCAGATTTCATCTTCAGCAAGGCTTTCACCACCTCTTCTCTCTTCACCAAACTGCTCTCCCTGACTCTCTCACTTCATGCATTCTATCATCAAACACATACACAAACATATATCCCTCAAAATACTCACTCTATCTCCTTCTCACTCCATCACTACCAGTTATCACTTCCCCCTTCACCAACATTTCCATTTTTCTCTTGTCTTTTGCACATTATCTACCCCCTTCCAAAACATCTTTTTATTCTCCCTAAAGTTTAATGATACTCTCTCACCCCGACTCTAATTTGGCCTCTTTTTTAACCCTTGCATCTTCCTCTTGACCTCCTGCTGCTTTCTCTAATACATCTCCCAGTCATTTGAACTCCTTTGTAAGAACCATCCAAATGCCTCTCTTTTCTCTTCCATTAACAACTTTACTTCTTCATCTCACTACTCATACACTGCCCTTTCTAATCTGCCCGCCTCCCATCTTTCTCATGCCACATGCATCTCCTGCACATGCCATCAATGCCTCCCTAAATGCATCCCATTCCTCACCCACTCCCCTCACTTCATTAGCTCTCACCTTTTGCCATTCTCCACTCAATCTTTCCTGGTATTTCTTCACACAAATCTCCTTTCCGAGCTCACTTACTCTAACTACTCTCTTCTCCCCAACATTTTTGCTTCTTTTTTGAAAACCTCTACAAATCTTCAGCTTCACCTCCACAAGATGGTGATCAGACAACCCACCAGCTGCATCTCTCAGGACAGACACATCAAAACTCTTTCTTTTACATGCCTATCAATCAATATGTATCAATCAATATGCAATCTCATAATGCCCTTTGACCATCTCTTCTACTCACCTTTGTATACTTGTGTATATCTTTTTTAATCCTGATATTCCCAGTTACCAGTCTTTTCTCAGTAAACAAATCCAGAACCTCTTCATCAATTCCATTCATAACACTGAATACTCCATGCACACCAACTGTATCGTCAACTGCCACATTACTTCCCTTCACTTTCAAATTACCAATCGCTATTACCCAGTCCTGTTCCCCAAAACTGCTGACACACTCACTCAGTTGCTCCCAAAACACTTGCCTCTCATCATCTATCTTCTCATGACCAGGTGCATACGCACCAATAACCACCCATCTCTCACAATGTAATTTCAGTTTTACCTGCATCAATCTTGAATTTACTTCCATACACTCTATTACAAACTCCCACAACTCCAGTTTCAGGAATAGTGCTACTCCTTCATCAGCTCTGGTCCTCTCACCAACCCCTGACTTTACTCCAAGACATTTACAAACCTTTCTTCCTCTTCACCCTCAAGCTTTGTTTCACTCAGAGCCAGAACATACAGATTTCTTTCCTTAAACATACTACCTATCTCTACTTTCTTCTCATCTTGGTTACTTCAACACACATTCAGACATCCCAATCTTAGCCTTCAAGGAGGAGGAGCACTCCCCGTTTGACCCCAGTTTCCTCTTTTAGGGACTGAAATACAAGAAGGGGAGAGTTTCCAGCCCCTCTCTTCCACCCCTCTTTAGTTGCCCTCTATGATACATGGGGGATATGGAGGTACCTGAGCCAGGTGCCCATTTTATCGACCAATCCCTAAGGGTGAATGAATAGTTGGGTTGACTGTGGATTGATTGCTGCAAAAGGATTCAAACCTAAGCACTCAACTCTGAGTGGCCCATGAATGCATCAAGATAAGGAATGTTAACTGGTGCACCTCGGAGGTCTTATGTAAAATGTTTTGTTATAATTCACATTCTAATAGTATTGTTCACCGTAGTAGAAGTGAAAGAACTGGGTCTGGGTTGGCAATACAGTATAGGTTGTGGAACATAACTCTGTTCTTAATTATCAAAATCTTTATATTGCAATTTATGCAAAAATCAAGTTGGGAACACAACTCTCATATATATCAAGGGCCTACAGTATATACATATATACACATTCTCTTAAACTATGTGATATTATCTATAAAAGATGAAAAGGAATACTAATCCATGGGATGGAAAGAGTCATTCTCACAATAAGTCTTGACAAAGAGCAACCTAGAGATATTCTCAGTTGTGTGCTACCAGGGGTTAGTGGGTTGATGACATAACCTCTGTGAGGGGTCTCTCACTGGCTGAAAGTAGGCCTGAAACAACTCTCTTACTGAGAGGATAGCAACAGGTTGGGAAAGACAGTGCATCCCCATCAGAAAGATAAAGGGAAGGTCCTACCCTAACACTTTTGTAAAAAATCCTAAAAAGGACCTCTCATGGTAAAATGACAGACTACAGAGAAAACAAAAAGATATAACAGCAATGTAAAACAAGCAAATTACATAAATGGTATTCCCATTCTGATTTGATGCTAAGGCAAATTGAATCTCTGTATGCAATCACCTTTATATTTAGGTGTATCCTGTGACCCATGTATGATCCTCCCTCTCACTTATCTCCACTGTTCTTCTATTATCATGTAAAAAAAAAATCACTCTTCATGGTTTACTCAAGTCCAAATATGAATTTTGGCTGTCATCATAATATGAAATATACAAGATTTAGCTACTTACATGGTAAAACATAAAAGATTTAGCTACTTACATGGTAAAACATACTAGATTTAGCTATTTTCATGGTGTCACAAGCAAAAGTAATGGATGAAAGCCACCATTATATCTTTCTGCCATGGTGACCTCTGGATAACTTAGCTTTAAGGATTTTTCTGTAGGATAATCAAATTTGAGGGTGACATACAGCATCCATATTCTCTGCTAGAAAACACTAACCTTCTCAAATGTCAGCAAGACATTTGAGAATCCATATACACATCCTCTATCCTTTCACAGCACGACATATGTGCATAAGTGGACTACAAATGAAGGGTTAATTTCTTCATATGACATTTGGTGGATTTGCATCTTCCAGAGAATATTTCATTGACAACATAATAAACTTGATTTAAAAATGTGATCTCCTTTTAATCTTACCTCTTCCATGGTGGGTAAATTTAGAGCCACTAACCTCTCAAAGTAATTCGTCTCATATATCAGGTGCCATCTTTGTTGCCCTCCTCCAGAACCTCCAGCATTGGACCTTATATTTCTTTAAGTATGGCAACCAAACAGGACATGCATTTCCTAATTTAGGTCTGATATAAATTGTAAATAGTCTACCAAACATATACCTACACACACAGTTAAATACATTTCTAACCAAGTACACAACCTATCTGTTTAACAATTCTTCTGTCGACCCCAAAGTCATGAAGCTTGTTTCCTGCCAGATTATACCCACATCAAGGCTTTCCTTTACTGTGTTCCATCTTCAATACTTGGTATCTACTTAGGTTGAACTTCACATGCGTATCTCACCAACTCTGGACCTTATTAAAGTCACTTTGTAAAGTGATACAATCTAGGTCATTCCTTACTTCTCTCATGACTTTAGCATCACTCACAAACACGTACAACTTCAATTCTTCAGGTAAGATTTACCATACTAAGGAATGGAAAAACAATGGCTCTGAGACTGAGCCATTTGGTACAAGGCTAGTTACCTTAACCCACTTAGAAAATGCCTTTCTGACAAGCATCCTCCAATCTTTTCTATTGAAAGTAGTACACTTATATAAGCATGACTAGGTGTATGATGGGGGAGGGAAGGAGGACATATGTTTTAATCACCCTGTGTATGCAATTAGTGGGACATCAAAATAAAAGACTATCTGAATATAAAATATGGTCCTATTTAACACATAAATGAAACTATCTAAAATGTAGATGAGATCAAGCAAACAGGTAGAACTTACTGAAACCATTGGAAAGTGCTATCTCTGCTTTTGAGCTTCTCCTCGACATTCAAAGAAAAAAGGCTCATGTCTCGCACCATCACGTGGTACTCAGCAACTCTGTAGGTAAAGAGATCATTATCTTAACATGATCTTTTTACTGGGAAACCATCCATTCATTTAATGTACCAAACCCTAACCCTAACCTCAATGAAGAGCCTCACCATTTATGTATGGTACTCAACAGTCTTCAAATCAGTCACTTAAGACAAGTCAAGCTTTGTTTCAGTAACCATCTCTTTGCCAAAGGGCTTTGGCAAACATAATGCACAGCACTAACTGTTCAAAAGAACTCTTACATAATAGTAATTACCGATATTTAATGGGACCATGTATGACCCATGAAAGGTATTCAATTTTTCAAAAGTAAAGCCCATTTCAAAAATATTCTACTTATTTCTTTGTCCCAGGTTACTTGAGCTTGCCCATTAATAACTTTCACTGCTAAGGGTAGGGGGAGATAGGTTAGCTTATCTTTGGCAAAGTGTGACAAAAGAGTGATGGTGATGGATGGGATGCGATGTCCCACTATCACTTTAATTTCTATTTTGGTCTTAAGTTGCCTTAAAGAGAAAGGCTAGTTTGTTCTGATTGAATACTAAATCTCAAGCACAGGCACTGAAAGTCTGTCAATTTCAATCCCTAAATGGCAACATACATCATTTGCATGCTATCAATCAAGTACAACATACATCATATGAGACAAGATCTCAGTATCACTTCTTTATGCTTTGCTAGGTTCAGCAAAATCTTTTTCACTCTATCCTTCCATCTCCAATTTGGTTTCCCACTTCTCCTTGTTCCCTCCACCTCTGACACATATATCCTCTTTGTCAACCTTTCCTCACACATTCTCTCCATATGCCCTACCATTTCAACACACCCTCCTCTGCTTTCTCAACCACACTCTTTTTATTTCCACTTATCTCTCTTTCCCTATCATTACTTACTCGATCAAACTACCTCACACCACATATAGTCCTTAAACACTTCATTTCTAACACAGCCATCCTAGCCTAAGCCAAGTATCCATTCTATCTATTAACCCCTAGCGGTGAATGAACAGGTGGGTTGACTGTGGGTCAACTGCCGCATCTAGGATTTGAATCTATGTGCTAGACCCTGGGCAGCCCATGAATGCATCACAGTCAGGAAAGCTAACCGCTACACCAGTTTGAGAGTGCCAAATTTTATGAATTCAAATAAGCTTCCCAAGTATAAATCAAATAAAGTATTACCAAATTCAGAAAATCAATATCTGTCCTTTCCTTTATTTTTCCTCCTTTTAAGGAAACCTAATTTGCAAGAGTTAGTGGATATCATAATGAACTGAATAAATGTAGGAAGTCTGTGTATAAAAATGCAGCTCTGACTTGCCAAAGGGAGTAAAATGCTTAATGTACCACACAAGCAACTTTCAGTCTCAGTTAAAGATCTAAATTCACCTCGTTTCTAGGATATTATGCCCTAGTAAACATCATTACTATTACTAGTATCACTTTGGGGGATAATCTAAGACATCTAACACTCACTGAGCCAGGAATGGCTAGTATGGGCTCAGTTACAGGAATATATCAAGACTAGTCAGACAAAACCAGATATGCTAAGAAAAGACTAGACATGACAGTAAAGAAGAGGTGAGAGACAAAATCACCAGAGCAAATGTTTGGGGATCCAATGAAAACTTGTTAAGAGGCACAATCGGAGGGTAACACAACTAAAGCTGGAGTTAAAAACTGAATAAACATCTCATGGAATGAAGGGAGTCATGAGACCAGAGAAGAACAGAAATGCAGTTTAGTGGAGGGAATTCCAGATACAAAACTGGAGGAAATTAGTTTAAGACATTAAAAAGCAAACAAAGCAAGATGTTCTTTTTTTTGATGCACTAGAGGTCATTCTGTCAGATGATACAACAAAATCTATGACGTCAATATTGGGCAGGAATTGCTGAAGCAATATTGGCAGCCAATGAGGGAGAAGAAAGGACAAAAGTTTAAACAGATTTGCAGAAGAATCAATACTGACAGGTGTTCAGTTACAGAAAAGAACTAAAACACACAAAGGGACTGATGATGGTTGAGGGAAAGGTAAATTTAGAAGTGGCAATATTGTTAGCAGACCAACAGACAAAAAGCATGAGAAGTGATGGAGAGGAACAAAGACCTGGGATGACACAGAGGTACACAGGAAATTAAGTGAAGCAGCTGAAATAATAATATGCACCATTAGAGATGAAGAAATCAAGGAAGTATTGAGGGAGAAGAAAGGACAAAAGCTTATACAGAATTGCAGAAGAATCAATACTGACAGGTGTTCAGTTACAGAAAAGAACTAAAACACACAAAGCGACTAATGATGGTAGAGGGAAAGGTACATCTAGAAGTGGCAATATTGTTAGCAGACCAACAGACAAAAAGCATGAGGAGTAATGGAGAGGAACAAAGACCTGGGATGACACAAACAAAGGTACACAGGAAATTAAGTGAAGCAGTTGAAATAATAATATGCACTGTTAGAGATGAGGAAATCAAGGAAGTATATGGGATGTTGATAGAAGGTTTATAAAAGTACAGAGAAAACAGGACCAGTATGTTGATATGTATATGTATGTATAGGTGCATGTATGTATATATGTGTATATGAGTAGATGGACCATTCTTCATCTGTCTCCTGGCGCTACCTCGCTGACACAGGAAACAGTGATTAAATATAATGGTTGTTTAATTTGTTTATGGATGGGGTTGTTAGGGAGGTGAATGCAAGAGTCCTGGAAAGAGGGGCAAGTATGAAGTCTGTTGGGGATGAGAGAGCCTGGGAAGTGAGTCAGTTGTTGTTCGCTGATGATACAGCGCTGGTGGCTGATTCATGTGAGAAACTGCAGAAGCTGGTGACTGAGTTTGGTAAAGTGTGTGGAAGAAGAAAGTTAAGAGTAAATGTGAATAAGAGCAAGGTTATTAGGTACAGTAGGGTTGAGGGTCAAGTCAATTGGGAGGTAAGTTTGAATGGAGAAAAACTGGAGGAAGTGAAGTGTTTTAGATATCTGGGAGTGGATCTGTCAGCGGATGGAACCATGGAAGCGGAAGTGGATCATAGGGTGGGGGAGGGGGCGAAAATTTTGGGAGCCTTGAAAAATGTGTGGAAGTCAAGAACATTATCTCGGAAAGCAAAAATGGGTATGTTTGAAGGAATAGTGGTTCCAACAATGTTGTATGGTTGCGAGGCGTGGGCTATGGATAGAGTTGTGCGCAGGAGGATGGATGTGCTGGAAATGAGATGTTTGAGGACAATGTGTGGTGTGAGGTGGTTTGATCGAGTAAGTAACGTAAGGGTAAGAGAGATGTGTGGAAATAAAAAGAGCGTGGTTGAGAGAGCAGAAGAGGGTGTTTTGAAATGGTTTGGGCACATGGAGAGAATGAGTGAGGAAAGATTGACCAAGAGGATATATGTGTCGGAGGTGGAGGGAACGAGGAGAAGAGGGAGACCAAATTGGAGGTGGAAAGATGGAGTGAAAAAGATTTTGTGTGATCGGGGCCTGAACATGCAGGAGGGTGTAAGGAGGGCAAGGAATAGAGTGAATTGGAGCGATGTGGTATACAGGGGTTGACGTGCTGTCAGTGGAGTGAATCAAGGCATGTGAGGCGTCTGGGGTGGACCATGGAAAGCTGTGTAGGTATGTATACACGTGTGTAGACATGTGTATGTACATGTGTATGGGGGGGGGGGTTGGGCCATTTCTTTCGTCTGTTTCCTTGCGCTACCTCGCAGACGCGGGAGACAGCGACAAAGTATAAAAAAAAAAAAAAAAAAAAAAAAAAAAAATAATAATGGGAATGGATAAAGACTGCAAGTATGGATATGTACATGTGTATATGTCTATGTACTCTTACCATCTCTCATAGTTTTTCTAATTGTCATTTGCTTCTTGGAATCACTTTCTGCACAGAATTTCAATGTTTTCTCCCTTTGCTTCATTTTATCATAAACAGTTGATGAGCCAATACTGAAGATGTCACACACCTTACACATCGAAACACCACAGTCCATTTTTTTCAACAGTTCTACTTTATCTTGGATCAATATGGATTGGTGTTTACATTTGACACTATGATTGACACTCTCATATGTCTTAAAAGCCATAGCTAGGGTTAAATTTAAGCAAAATAAGCTAAAAATCTCAAAGCATTGCAGTATCACCACCAAATGCAGTGTAAAGAATGTAAATAAACAAGCCCTACACACAATGCCATCGGTGGCCGCCCAGTAAACTAGTCTGGTGGCCGGGGTAATTTCAAGTTCCCTTACGTAATTTTGTCCAGACTAAAGAAGGTGCCAAACCATCAGTTGCTGGAAATTCGGTGGTGTACCTGTATATGTGCATGTGGGTGGGTTGGGCCATTCTTTTCGTCTGTTTCCTTGCGCTACCTCGCTAACGTGGGAGACAGCGACAAAGCAAAATAAATATATAAATAAATACATTTTATATTCATCTATATTTATCTATTATAATTTGTCCGTCTCCCACGAGAGTGAGGTAGGGCAAGGAAACACATGAAAGAATGGCCCAACCCACACACATACACATGTATATACATACACGTCCACATGTGCACATATACACAACTATACATTTCAACGTATACATATATATACATACACAGACATGTACATGTATACACATGTACATATTCATACATGCTGCCTTCATCCATTCCCACCGCCACCCTGCCACACATGAAATTGCACCCCCCTCCCCCCATGCGCGCATGAGGTAGTGCAAGGAAAAGACAACAAAGGCCAATCGTTCACACTCAGTCACTAGCTGTCATGTACAATGCACTGAAACCACAGCTCCTTTTCCACATCCAGGCCCCAAAAAACTTTCCATGGTTTATCCCAGACACTTCACATGCCCTGGTTCAATCCTTTAACAGTATGTTGACCCCAGTATACCACATTGTTCCAATTCACTCTATTCCTTAAATGCCTTTTACCCTCCTGTATGTTCAAGCCCCCATCGCTCAAAATATTTTTCACTCATCATCCTTCCACCTCCAAGTTGGTCTCCCACTTCTCCTCGTTCCCTCCACCTCTGACATATATATCCTCTATGTCAATCTTTCCTCATTCATTCTCTCCATGTGACCAAACCATTTCAATAGACCCTCTTCTGCTTTCTCAACCACACTCTTTTCATTACCACACATCTCTCTTACCCTTTCATTACTTAATCAATCAAAACACCTCACACCACATATTGTCATCAAACATCTCATTTCCAACACATCCACCCTCCTCCACACAACCCCATCTATTAGCCCATTCCTCACAACCATACAACATTGTTCGAACCACTATTCCTTCAAACATACCTATTTTTGCTCTCCGAGATAACATTCTTGCCTTCCACACATTGTTCAACGCTCCCAAAACCTTCGCTCCCTCCCCCATCTGTGACTCACTTCTGCCTCCATGGTTCTATCCAATGCCAAATCCCCTTCCAGATATCTAAAACATTTCACTTCCAGTTTTTCTCCATTCAAACTTACCTCCCAAGTGACTTGTCCCTCAAACCTACTGAACCTAATAACCTTGCTCTTATTCACATTTACTCTTAACTTTCTTCTTTCACACACTTTACCAAACTCAGTCACCAACTTCTGCGGTTTCTCACCCGAATCAGCCACCAGCCCTATATAATCGGCGAACAACAACTGACTCACTTCCTAAGCTCTCTCATCCACAACAGACTGCATACTTGCCACTCTCTCCAAAACTCTTGCATTCACCTCCCTAACAACCCCATCCATAAGCAAATTAAACAACCATGGAGACATCACACACCCCTGCCACAAACTGACATTTACTGGGAACCAATCACTATCCTCTATTCCTACTCGTACACATTCCTTACATCCTCGATAAAAACTTTTCACTGCTTCTAGCAACTTACCTCCCACAACATATACTCTCAATACCTTCCACAGAGCATCTCTATCAACTTTATCATATGCCTTCTCCAGATCCATAAATGCTACATGCAAATCCATCTATTTTTCTAAGTATTTCTCACATACATTCTCCAAAGCAAACACCTGATTCACTCATCCTCTACCACTTCTAAAACCACACTGCTCTTCCCCAATCTGATGCTCTCTACATGCCGTGACCCTCTCAATCAATACCCTCCCATATAGTTTCACAGGAATACTCAACAAATTTATACCTCTGTAATTTGAACACCCTTATCCCCTTTGCCTTTGTACAATGGCACTATGCCTGCATTCTGCCAATCTTCAGGCACCTCACCATGAATCATACATACAATGAATATCCTTACCAAACAGTCAACAACAACAGTCACCCCCTTTTTTAATAAATTCTGCTGCAATACCATCCAAACTCGCCACCTTGCCGGCTTTCATCTTCCGCAAAACTTTCACTACCTCTTCTCTGTTTACCAAATCATTCTCCCTATCCCTCTCACTTTGCACACCACCTCGACCAAAACACCCTATATCTGCCACTCTATCATCAAACACATTCAACAAACCTTCAAAATACTCACTCCATCTCCCTCTCAATTCACCACTAATTGTTATTACCTCCCCATTTGCCTCCTCCACAGATGTTCCCATTTCTTCTCTTGTCTTACGCACTTTATTTACCTCCTTCCAAAACATAATTTTGTTATCCCTAAAATTTAATGATACTCTCTCAATCCAACTCTCAATTGCCCTCTTTTTCACCTCTTGCACCTTTCTCTTGACCTCTTGCCTCTTTCTTTTATATATCTTACTGTCATTTGCACTATTTCCCTGCAAAAATCATCCAAATGCCTCTCTCTTTTCTTTCAATAACAATCTTACATCTTCATCCCACCACTCACTACCCTTTCTAATCTGCCTACCTCTCACCTTTCTCATGCCTCAGGCATCTTTTGTGCAAGCCATCATTACTTCTCTAAATACATCCCATTCCTCCCCCACTCCCCTTACATCATTTGCTTGTACCTTTTCCATTCTGCGCTCAATCACTCCTGGTACTTCCTCACACAAGTCTCCTTTCCAAGCTCGCTTACTCTCACCACTCTCTTCACCCCAACATATATATATATTCATTTATTTTGCTTTGTCGCTGTCTCCCGCATTAGCAAGGTAACGAAAGGTAACAGACGAAAGAATGGCCCAACCCACCCACGTACACATGTATATACATACACGGCCACACACGCAAATATACATACTTATACATCTCAATGTATACATATATATACACAAACAGACATATACATATATACACATGTACATAATTCATACTGTCCGCCTTTATTCATTCCCATCGCCACCCCGCCACACATGAAATAACAACCCCCTCCCCCCTCATGTGTGCGAGGTCGCGCTAAGAAAAGATAACAAAGGCCACATTCGTTCACACTCAGTCTCCGGCTGTCATGTAATAATGCACGTAAACCACAGCTCCCTTTCCACATCCAGGCCACACAGCACTTTCCATGGTTTACCCCAGACGCTTCACATGCCCTGGTTCAATCCAATGACAGCACGTCGACCCCCGTATACCACATCATTCCAATTCACTCTATTCCTTGTACGCCTTTCACCCTCCTGCATATTCAGGTCCCGATCAATCAAAATATTTTACACTACATCTTTCCAACTCCAATTTGGTTTTCCACTTCCCCTCGTTCCCTCCACCTTTGACGCATATATCCTCTTGGTCAAATCTTTCCTCACTCATTCTATCCATGTGACCAAACCATTTCAAAACACCCTCTTCCACTCTCTCAACCACACTCTTTTTATTACCACACATCTCTCTTACCCTATAATCATTTACTCGATCAAACCACCTCACACCACATATAGTCCTCAAACATCTCATTTCCAGCACATCCACCCTCCTCCGCACAACTCTATCTATAGCCCACACCTCGCAACCATACAACATTGTTGGAACCACTATTCCTTCAAACATACCCATTTTTGCTTTCCGAGATAATGTTCTTGACTTCCACACATTCTTCAATGCTCCCAGAACTTTCGCCCCCTCCCCCACCCTATGATTCACTTCCGCTTCCATGGTTCCATCCGCTGCCAAATTCACTCCAAGATATCTAGAACATTTAACTTCCTCCAGTTTTTCTCCATTCAAACCTCCCAATTGACTTGTCCCTCAACCCAACTGTACCTTATGCTCTTATGTATAATGCACTGAAACCACAGCTCCCTTTCCACATCCAGGCCCCATAAAACTTTCCATGGTTTATCCCAGATGCTTCACATGCCCTGGTTCAATCCATTGACAGCACGTCCACCCCGGTATACCAAATCATTCCAATTCACTCTATACCTTGCATGCCTTTCACCCTCATGCATGTTCAGGCCCCAGTCGTTCAAAATCTTCCTCACTCCATCTTTCCACCTCCAATTTGGTCTCCCACTTCTCCTTGTTCCCTCCAGCTCTGACACATATATCCTCTTTGTCAATCTTTCCTCACTCATTCTCTCCATGTGACCAAACCATTTCAAAACACCCTCTTCAGCTCTGTCAACCACACTCTTTTTATTACCACACATCTCTCTTACCCTTTCATTACTTACTCGATCAAACCACCTCACACCACATATTGTCCTCAAGCATCTCATTTCCAACACTTTCTCACTGTCTCCCACGTTAGCGAGTTAGCGCAAGGAAAAAGACAAAAGAATGGTCCAACCCACCCACATACACATGTATATACATAAACGCCCACACACGCACATATACATATCTATACATTTCAATGTATACATACATATACATACACAGCCATATACATGTATACACATGTACATATTCATACAAGCTGCCTTTATCCATTCCCGCTGCCATCCCACCACACGTGAAATGGTACCCCCCTTACCCACATGAGCGCAAGGTAGTGCTAAGAAAAGACAACAAAGGCCACATTCATTCACACTCAGTCTCTACCTGTCATGTGTAATGCACCGAAACCACAGCTCCCTCTCCACATCTAAGCCCCACAAAACAGAACTTTCCATGGTTTACCCCAGATGCTTCACATGCCCTGGTTCAATCCATTGACAGCATTTCGACCCTGGTATACCACATCGTTCCAATTCACTCTATTCCTTGCACGCCTTTCACCCTCCTGTATGTTCAGGCCCCAATCGCTCAAAATCATTTTCACTCCACCCTTCCACCTCCAATTTGGTTTCCCAATTCTCCTAGTTCCCTCCACCTCTGACACATATATCCTCTTTGTCAATCTTTCCTCACTCATTTTTTCCATGTGCCCAAACCATTTCAATACACCCTCTTCTGCTATCTCAACCACACTCTTTTTACTATCACAAATCCCTCTTACTCTTTCATTACTTTCTCAATCAAACCACCTTACAACACATATTGTCCTCAAACATCTCATTTCCAACACATCCACCCTCCTCTGCATAACCCTATCTACAGCCCATGCCTCACAACAGTATAACATTGTTAGAATCACTATTCCTTCAAACATACCCATTTTCACTCCCTAAGATAATGTTCTCACATTCCATGCATTCTTCAATGCTCCCAAAACCTTCGCCCCCTCCCCCACCCTGTAACTCACTTCCATGGTTCCATCCGCTGCCAAATCCACTCTCAGATGTCTAAAACACTTCACTTCCTCCAGTTTTTCTCCATTCAAACTTACCTCCCAATTTACTTGTCCCTCAACCCTACTGAACCTAATAACCTAGCTCTTATTAACATTCATTCTTAGCTTTCTTCTTCAACACACTTTACCAAACTCAGTCATTAACTTCTGCAGTTTCTCACCTTAATCAGCCACCAGCACTGTATCATCAGCAAACAACAACTGACTCACTTCCCAAACCCTCTCATCCACAACAGACTGCATACTTGCCCCTCTCTCCAAAACTCTTGCACTCACCTTCCTAACAACCCCATCCAATCAGAAATTAAACACCCATGGCGACATCATGCACCCCTGCTGCAAATCAACATTCTCTGGGAACCAGTCACTTTCCTCTTTCCTACTCGTACACATGCCTTACATCCTCGATAAAAGCTTTTCACTGCTTCTAGCAACTTACCTCCCACACCATATACTCTTAAAACCTTCCACAAAGCATCTCTATCAACTCTATCATATGCCCTCTCCAGATCCATAAATGCTACATACAAATCCATCTGTTTTTCTAAGTATTTCTCATACATTCTTTAAAGCAATGATCACAATTGTCCGTGATGATGGTATGAAGGTGAAATCGCACTTCAGGAGGAGTTCACACAATTATATTCAACATGCAATTTTTCTATACATGTGGCATGAAATGTTGTATGGAGAAAATCGACCTCATCAGGTGCCAGTACTTAACAAAGTTATCTAAATCCTAACATCACACTTGATTTTTGCCATCCAACACCTATCTTTATAGATCAAGCACTGTCTGCTTTGTCTGGTCGTAACCGTTGTCAGGGAGAGTGATTGGGGGGTCACGTGGTAAGGATTGACCTGGGTAGGTGGGTGAGTCCTGAATAGTTTTTTGTTTTTGTATTTTATCAATTCTCCCATAATGATCTGGTTAATGCTAGTCTGGGCTTTAAAATTGCCTGGGGACAAATTATAGTTCTTAGTATTAGCATTCAAGACAGATTCGAATACATTGTGTGTGGTATAAATAAACAGCAGAGTGGTATAAAATAATGGGATTTTGAAGATCTATGGGGTGGTCAATTTCATGACAATGTTTAGCGATCGCATTTTTGTGGTCATCCCTGTGTACTGAATGTTGGTGCCAATAATACCTCTCTGTTACGCTTTTACTAGTCTGGCCAACATAAATACATTTACATGCCTTGCATTTGATGGTGTAAACACTCCCAATTTTTGCATGATTTGGCCTAATACTTACTAAGGTCTTATTGACAGCATTATTGTACTGGAAAGCAACATTACAAACACTGTTTTCTAGAACATGTCTTAGATTAGTGAAGTTGGAGAGAAGGGCAACACTAAACACTTACTTATCCTTATTTGTCACATTTTTTCTTTACTTTTCTAGAAAAGGAACAGAAATGGGGGCCAAGTGAGGATATTCCCTCTAAGGTTCAGTCCTCTGTTCTTAATGCTACCTCGCTAATGCGGGAAGGAGAGGACGTTATCTCAGAAAGCAAAAATGGGTATGTTTGATGGAATAGTAGTTCCAACAATGTTATATGGTTGCAAGGCATGGGCTATAGATAGGCTTGTATGGAGGAGGTTGGATGTGTTGGAAATGAGATGTTTGAGGACAATATGTGGTGTGAAGTGGTTTGATCGAGTAAGAAATGAAAGGGTAAGAGAAATGAGTAGTAATAAAGAGTGTGGTTGAGAGAGCAGAAGAGGGTGTGTTGAAATGGTTTGGACATATGGAGAGAATGAGTGAGGAAAGATTGACAAAGAGGATATATGTGTCAGAGAAGGAGGGAACAAGAAGCGGGAGACCAAACTGAAGGTGGAAGGATGGAGTGAAAAAGGTTTTGAGCGATTGGGGCCTAAACATACAGGAGGGTGAAAGGCGTGCAAGGAATACAGTGAATTGGAATGATGAGGTATACCAGATTCAACGTGCTGTCAATGGACTGAACCAGGATATGTGAGGCATCTGGGGTAAACCATGGAATGGTCTGTGGGGCCTGGATATGGATGGGGAGCTGTGACTTTGGTGCATTACATATGACAGCTAGAGACTGAGTGTGAACAAATGTGGCCTTTTTTGTCTTTTCCTGGTGCTACCTCACTGAAAGGGGGGGATGCTATTTCCCGTGTGACGGGATAGCGACATGAATGGATGAAGGCAAGCAAGTATGAATATGTACATGTGTATATATGTATACATCTGTGTATGTATATGTATGTATATGTTGATATGTTCTTTTTCTTTTATACTTTGTCGCTGTCTCCCGCGTTTGCGAGGTAGCGCAAGGAAACAGACGAAAGAAATGGCCCAACCCCCCCCCATACACATGTATATACATACGTCCACACACGCAAATATACATACCTACACAGCTTTCCATGGTTTACCCCAGACGCTTCACATGTCTTGATTCAATCCACTGACAGCACATCAACCCCGGTATACCACATTGCTCCAATTCACTCTATTCCTTGCCCTCCTTTCACCCTCCTGCAAGTTCAGGCCCCGATCACACAAAATCTTTTTCACTCCATCTTTCCACCTCCAATTTGGTCTCCCTCTTCTCCTCGTTCCCTCCACCTCCGACACATATATCCTCTTGGTCAACCTTTCCTCACTCATTCTCTCCATGTGCCCAAACCATTTCAAAACACCCTCTTCTGCTCTCACAACCACGCTCTTTTTATTTCCACACATCTCTCTCACCCTTACGTTACTTACTCGATCAAACCACCTCACACCACACATTGTCCTCAGACATCTCATTTCCAGCACATCCATCCTCCTGCGCACAACTCTATCCACAGCCCACGCCCCGCAACCACACAACATTGTTGGAACCACCATTCCCTCAAACACACCCACTTCCGCCCTCCGAGACAACGTTCTCGACTTCCACACATTCCTCAAGGCTCCCAGAACCTTCGCTCCCTCCCCCACCCCATGGTCCACCTCCGCCTCCATGGTCCCATCCGCTGCCAGATCCACTCCCAGACATCCAAAACACTCCACCCCCTCCACATATATATATGTGTATATGAGTGGATGGCCATTCTTCGTCTGTTTCCTGGTGCTGCCTCATTTATGCAGGAAACAGCAATTAATTATAATAATACTTAATTGCAAATTGTTTAATTTGTTTATGGATGGGGTTGTTAGGGAGGTGAATGCGAGAGTTTCGGAAAGAGGGGCAAGTATGCAGTCTGTTGTGGATGAGAGAGCTTGGGAATTGAGTCAGTTGTTGTTTGCTGATGATACAGCACTGGTGGCTGATTCGGGTGAGAAACTGCAGAAGCTGGTGACTGAGTTTGGTAAAGTGTGTGAAAGAAGAAAGCTGAGAGTAAATGTGAATAAGAGCAAGGTTATTAGGTACAGCAGGGTTGAGGGACAAGTTAACTGGGAGGCAAGTTTGAATGGAGAAAAACTGGAGGAAGTGAAGTGTTTTAGATATCTGAGAGTGGATTTGGCAGCAGATGGAATCATGGAAGCGGAAATGAATCATAGGGTGGAGGAGGGGGCAAAAGTTCTGGGAGCGTTAAAAATGTGTGGAAGTCCAGAACATTATCTCGGAAAGCAAAAATGGGTATGTTTGAAGGAACAGTGGTTTCAACAATGTTATATGGCTGCGAGGCGTGGGCTATAGATAGAGTTGTGTGGAGGAGGGTGGATGCACTGGAAATGAGATGTTTGAGGACAATATGTGGTGTGAGGTGGTTTGATCGAGTAAGTAATAATAGGGTAAAAGACATGTGTGGTAATAAAAAGAGTGTGGTTGAAAGAGCAGAAGAGGGTGTTTTGAAATGGTTTGGTCACATGGAGAGAATGGGTGAGGAAAGATTGACCAAGAGGATATATATATGTCAGAGGTGGAGGGAACGAGGGGAAGTGGGAGACCAAACTGGAGGTGGAAAGATGGAGTGAAGAATATTTTGAGTGATCGGGGCCTGAACATGCAGGAGGGTGAAAGGCGTGCAAGGATTAGAGTGAATTGGAACGATGTGGTATACCGGGGTCGACATGCTGTCAATGGATTGAACCAGGGTGTGTGAAGCGTCTGGGGTAAACCATGGAAAGTTGTGTGGGGCCTGGATGTGGAAAGAGAGCTGTGGTTTCAGTGCATTATACATGACAGCTAGAGACTGAGTGTTAACGAATGTGGCCTTTGTTGTCTTTTTCTAGCGCTACCTCATGCACATGCGGGGGGAGGGAGTTGTTATTTCATGTGTGGCGGGGTGGCGATGGGAATGAATAAAGGCAGACAGTATGAATTATGTACATGTGTATATATGTATATGTCTGTGTGTGTATACATATGTATACATTGAGATGTATAGGTATGTATATTTGCGTGTGTGGACGTGTATGTATATACATGTGTATGTGGGTAGGCTGGGCCATTCTTTAGTCTGTTTCCTTGTGCTACCTTGCGAACACAGGAGACAGCGACAAAGCAAAATAAATAAATAAATAAAAAAAATAATAATTTATTTCATTTTTATCATACTTTGTCGCAGTCTCCCACATTTGCGAGGTAGCGCAAGGAAACAGATGAAAGAATGGCCCAATCCACCCACATACACATTTATATACATAAATGCCCACACATGCACATACAAATACCTATACATTTCAAGGTATATATACACATAGATACACAGACATACACATATATACACATGTACTTATACTTCCTGCCTTCATCCATGCTCATTGCCACCCCACCACACATGATGTGGCACCCTCCCTCTCCCTGTGTGCATGGAAGACAGCACTAGGGAAAGACAACAAAGGCCACTTTCGTTCAAACTCAATCTCTAGCTGTCATGTGTAATGCACTGAAAACATAGCTCCCTTTCCACATCTAGGCCCCACAAAACTTTCCATGGTTTACCCCAGACGCTTCACATGCCCTAGTTCAATCCACTGACAGCATGTCGACCTGGTATACCACGTCGCGTTCCTGAGCTGGGTACCCATTTCACTGACCAACCCCCATTGGTGGATGAACAGCTCAGTCAACTGTGGACTGACTGCTGCAACCAGGATTCGAATCTATGCGCTTGACCCTGGGTAGTCTATGAATGCATCTCAGTCAGGAACGCTAAGTGCTACACCACTTAAATCCATATGTGATGGCATTCACCATCAACAATGGATGTATGTAAGAAGTGTGTTATACGCACCAAGTTCATGTCAAATAAAGAAACAATACCTCCATATCCTCCCCTCTTATCTCAAAGTGTAGAACATGTCAGCCACAGCTCCTACTCCTGGTTACTCATCATTTCACCAGGCCAACACAAAGGCAGTTATACAGTGAAGTGTCTTTGATTCACCATTCTATAGATTGGAAATTCCCATGGTTTTGAAAGAAAACCATCTGCCCTACTTTGGCAAAGTTTCTATGATCCAGAAAACTGCCACTGTCATCAGGTGCGGTGGTCATCTGGGTACTCCATGGTCAGCCTCTGTACCTAGTGACTTACATCTGCAGACATGTTCACATATACATACAGTTTTGGGTTATTCTTCATGTAATACACTGCAAAATGGAATAAAATAATATCCAAAACAATCATTAAGACAAAGAAACTAAGCAAATATAGGAATCATCATTGTATAATCAAAGGAGAGACCTCTTCCTCATGAGTTCAGCTAAGGTTGGCTATCATAAGTTACAGTAAAATGTAATAGGGCAATAAACAAAACATTTATGAAAAAAAAGAATCTAGACAAAATCAAAGAATGTTATCACATAATCCAAGAAGGAATTACTTCCTAATGATGAGTTCAGCTGTGGTTGGCTATTGAAACAGCATGGGCACATGGCTCAACTAGTAATGCTATTATGCATGCACACACATATCTTTCTTTTTCTTTCATACTATTCGCTATTTCCCGCGTTAGCAAGGTAGCGTTAAGAACAGAGGACTGGGCCTCTGAGGGAATATCATCACCTGGCCTCGTTCTCTGTTCCTTCTTTTGGGAAAAAAAAAAAAAAAAAAAAAACGAGAGGGGAGGATTTCCAGCCCCCCGCTCCCTCCCCTTTTAGTCGCCTTCTACGACACGCAGGGAATACGTGGGAAGTATTCTTTCTCCCCAATCCCCAGGGATTACACACACACATATACAGTATATAAATGTTAATTTCACACTTACAGTTCATGTAATGTACAGCAAAATGTAATAGAACAATTTTTTTTTTTTTTTTTTTGCTTTGTCGCTGTCTCCCGCGTTTGAGAGGTAGCGCAAGGAAACAGACGAAAGAAATGGCCCAACCCACCCCCATACACATGTATATGCATACGTCCACACACGCAAATATACATACCTACACAGCTTTCCATGGTTTACCCCAGACGCTTCACATGCCCTGATTCAATCCACTGACAGCACGTCAACCGCGGTATACCACATTGATCCAATTCACTCTATTCCTTGCCCTCCTTTCACCCTCCTGCATGTTCAGGCCCCAGTCACACAAAATCTTTTTCACTCCATCTTTCCACCTCCAATTTGGTCTCCCACTTCTCCTCGTTCCCTCCACCTCCGACATATATATCCTCTTGGTCAATCTTTCCTCACTCATTCTCTCCATGTGCCCAAACCATTTCAAAACACCCTCTTCTGCTCTCTCAACCACGCTCTTTTTATTTCCACACATCTCTCTTACCCTTACGTTACTTACTCGATCAAACCACCTCACACCACACATTCTCCTCAAACATCTCATTTCCAGCACATCCACCCTCCTGCGCACAACTCTATCCATAGCCCACGCCTCGCAACCATACAACATTGTTGGAACCACTATTCCTTTAAACATACCCATTTTTGCTTTCCGAGATAATGTTCTCGACTTCCACACATTCTTCAAGGCTCCCAGAATTTTCGCCTCCTCCCCCACCCTATGATCCACTTCCACTTCCATGGTTCCATCCGCTGCCAGATCCACTCCCAGATATCTAAAGCACTTTACTTCCTCCAGTTTTTCTCCATTCAAACTTACCTCCCAACTGACAATTTAAAAAACAATTAATAAGACTATGAAACTAGGCAAAAATAGAAAATGCTACTGTCCAATCAAAGACGAGATTGTTTCACTAGTTCAGCAAAGGCTGGCCATCTCATCTCAGCTAACTTTCTGAATATGGTTCATGTAATTTACTTCTAAATGTAATAAAATAGCATATGAAACAACAACTAAGACTAAGAAACTAAGAAAACAGTGGAGAATGGTCTTGTGCAACTGAAGAAGAGATTGCTTTCTCACATCAAGTTCAGTCGCAATCAGGTGTTGTAAAAGCATAATTATGTGGCTGATGTATAGACTCATTTTTGTATGTACATCTATGTACACCATATACTTCTGATCACTGCAAAATGAAATAAATCTACGATAAAGAATAATCAATAATATAAAAATTAGCAAATAAAATGAATCATATCAAATAATCAGATGTAGTTCTATATCATATGAGCCAGTTGCAAGGCCTCAATCAGGCACAGTATACTCAAGGGATCAGCAAGCTTCAGCTAAACACATTGATTTTGCTGTGACCTTTCCTATCTGGACAAGGTATAACATTTTAAGAAATCACTATGGATTCCTAGAAACCATACCCTAATGACAAGTAAGCCCTGTCACACATAATCATGTTACACTTACTGTCCTCAAGACAGTAGAAATCATACAAAAATGTTGATTTTGCTAAGACCTTTCCTATCTGGACAAGGTATAACATTTTATGGATTTCAAGAAATCATACCCTAATGACAAGTAAGTCCTGTCAAACATAAGCATGTTACACTTACTGTCCTCAAGACGCTAGAAATCATACAAAAACTTGATAAAATGGTTTCAGTTAAAAAAAGAAAGCACTGAATATGGTCTTGGTACATCCACCTTGTACACATCAAAAACGATCCAGAAGAAAACAAAAATTCTGTACTGAAAGTAAAACCAGTCAAGGCATGCATTCATCTCGGTATCAATTTATGATTCTGAATCAGTGTGTTAACAGAAAATCAATACTGCGCTATACAGTAAAAGAGAGGGAAATCATCCTACACTTGTCATATAGCAGATACCATATTGTACTCATCACTACCTCAGGACCACTGACTACGAAGCTGTCAGTCTCACATATGTCACCTGTCTATCTTTATCCTCCACCCAGCCACAGTATTACAGTATACTCATTTGGACTAAGTATCTAATGGTTTGACTTGTCTTTTCTTTTATAACAATACTGCACTTCTTTAAATCTTTATACTGCAGATATCAACTCCTTTCCTTACACATATTTCATTGGCGTACTTCAAAAGACACATATTCTTACTTCTGTCTTTAATCATTTAATATACAAATAGGTATATTAGCAGAACATTTTGTTACATATGACTCATTTTTGAAAATAGAGTACTGTATTCCTTACTATTCAAATAAATGCTTTGCAGGAGCATACTCAATATATGAGGAATGGAGTTAGATTATTCAACTCTTTTTCAGTATATTCTCTTCAAAATGGAAGACTTTGATAGTATAAAAGAGCTTTGAATTAGATAACTATATTTCAAGAAAAAAATTGCCTACATTTGTGGTCTTTACTTTCTCCTAAACCTTTACAATCCATGGAAACATTCACTATCTATACCCTGGAGAAATTGCTAGTCTTGCAAATGCTTTGCACAAGGCATTCCAATCTAAAGAAATTTCACAGTATCACTTTCTGTGTATTTTTTCCTTTTGCTTCCCAATCTGTCAATTCCTGGTAAAATAGGGAAGGGTGTCTTCTGGACCTAATGCACTGTTTATGGTTTAAAGCCAAAAGCATGTTTATATGCACCTGATCCAGAATGTATATAGAAAAACAAAAATAAATAACTCACTTGCTGGGTGGGAAAGATGAATATGTTTCTGAAGTAGACTGCAGGGCTGGGAATGCATTATTTATGGATATTTGACCAAGGTGAGCCACTAACACATCAGGGCTCATGTGAGACTCAGGCAGCACGACTACTGGGGTCTCCAAGACAATGTCCAAGCTAGAGAAATTATCAAATTAACAATCCATAAACTTTTCTTACTATTAAGGTTCTACATTTTAGTAAGTCCTCATATGCATAAGAAACACTCCAGTGCAACTTATATGAAAACAGAATTTTGGAATATCAACATAACCTCCATGTTACACATTTCTAAGGGAAGAAAATATGAAAATAACAGAATTCTCTTTACAATCTCCATCATAAACTGTTAGTATTTTTTTCTAGATCCATAAAGTACCTCTTAATGCTCTAAAAAATATTCACACTCAAAATAATAAAAAAACATGCAATTTTGCAATGCTCTTGTTTTGCTCGATCCCTATTTCTCCTGAAAACTTGGTCTAGTAGCAACAACACACATTAGAATATAATAAAGCTCACCTATCCCCCTATTTATCACCAAGCCATACCCTAGTGTAATTCACATCCCTGTCCACACTTTACCTAAAAACTCATTTTTGAAAAAACAAGAAATCCAGGCAAATTCTTTGGTTAAAACTGAGGCTTGGGTAACTTGGCCTGCCTGTTATTCATAAAATAATCTACAAAAGATATTTTCTAAATAAGCTATTCATAGACTTGTAATGGAGTTGAACTTTCCATCACTGTTATACATGGATGTAAAGACGAATTTTTCTTCAGGGAAAGGATGAGATTTGCAGGCTTTGAAACTCAAAAATCCTTTTCTTTCCAAGGCAGTGTATTGTGAGCAATGTAATCCTTAAAACTAAATAATGCCCTCTCATTTGTTCCAGGTCAACCCTTGGCCAGTGAGAAACTACCGGAGACAGATGACAACATCAACCCACTGTCTCTCAGCCACAGAAAGGTAACATATATATGGGTCACTGGTATCAAACTAAAAGCAGTCAATATTGGTAAAGAAAAAGGTTTTCATATACAAGGGAGAGGAATGAAGAGCATAAGTCCAAGAAAAAATGTTTGTATGGAGCCAACTCAGATAGAATAGTTTTTCAAATTTCAAAACCTACATTTCTCTTCAGTGCAGTTTGTCCATGGGGGGACATCCATATGAAGGAAGAGGCTTTAGAAAGTAGCCTTCATATAAGAAGACTTAACCCAAAAGTGGAATAGGTATCTTCAATGGTTAATCAGGGGTACACTAAAATCTTTCTCTGCTGAAGGAAGAATCCTTATAGCCATACAGGGTCTGATGATGGTGGAAGACAAGAGCCAAAGAACCTACGCCCTTAAATATCTATCTATCTATCTACATCTCTGATGCCTGTTCCCATTTGAAACTTCCTCAAAGGGGTAGCCACAGCAATATGATTCTCCATAGCTAGCGAACTCCAGTGCTGCCTCTTAGCTTAGTACCTCACCCTTAAAAGGCTTCTGGTAGAGGGCAACTATAGCATAGTGTTGCAGGGGCTCCTACCTAATGTTCCTAATGACTACTTCTAAAACTCACTATTGTAATTCTGATACTAAAGAAGCTTCATGCCCTCAATCAGTTGTTCAGTTGAAGTTACAAAGTCAAAACATGTCATCAATATAACATCACATCTGCTAACAACCAGTAACATCCTCCAGTTTCATACTCATCCAAGCCTAGCTTGTTTGCTCTTACCCTTGAGTATCTAACGACAAAGTTATAATAGTATAATAGTATAACCTTGATTGGTTAGCTTAAAGCTTAGTAAAGATTCTCTCAAAGCCTGAAAACTTTTCCCTCACCCTAACATAGTATTAAACAAAATGAAAAGTTAATATCTGGGTTGGGAAATGATCATTAACTAATCAGAAATAAACATAAGTGCCCAGCCAACAATGCAAGAATGCTAGACTCTCAGCTTACAAAAAGGCCTACAGAGACATAATGATTAGATTATTTCTAACAAGCAATTTCTCTATTAATCATACATCCTCAGAAATGGAACATACTATCTAGAAAATTTCATTCAATTTAATCCATGGACTGAATTCAAAAATAATTTTCAATGTATCTAACTTTTCTTATGTGGGATATAGCACATGACAGAAAAGAAATGAAAAATTCTTTACTTCCCTTTTTCCTCTTAAAAGTAAAGTAGCTTAAGTAACTATATGTGCAGGTGGGGGTTGATATGCTCCAAAATTTTACGTGTGACTAATGATATCTTGAGGGGTTGGTATGCGTGTCCTCACCCAACACCATTCAGTACCCATCACAGGAGTGTTACTATATAGGAATAATTCATCAGTTATATTTGTGATTACTGTCTCACAGTATATGGAGACAGTTGTTATCACTCTTGATATACAGCTTACATCGTAATGTAGCATACATGGTCTATAACTGCACACAAGATTCCTCCTGACGTTTTAATCCCATCTTATATTCAAATCATGAAAACAAGTTCATTGCTTATGAACCTGGTCGATGAGATGCTTTCACTGCCGGTTATGAACCATATCCATGCTAACATGTTATGATTTTACATTTTTCATGCCATTCGTCATGGAAACCTCACAGGAAATAGGGGGAGCCATTGTCACCCTTTACAATGAGGGTCACAGCATTTCTGAAATTGCCAGACAAGTCGGTGTGCACCAAAATACCATTTCTCTATGAATCAGGTGATACAGCGAGGCTGGGGCTACAGCTGATTGGCAGTGGAGTGGAAGATCATGCAGCACTACCCTGAAGGACAACCAGGTTAACTAGTTGTATTTGTATTCATGCTGTAATGTGGGTATTCAAAACAAGAGTAGCACACACTTCTGATGCCAACTCAGATGCTTATCAATATGAGATGATATACCAATACAGAACAAAGCTGTTAAAGATGATAATTGCTTGTTAGAAAATATAAGCCATAACACAAATGGAAGGTCAAGCTTTCACAAGTTCTGTAAAGTAATAAAATTACTTTATATAATTTTTGTTGTCTGATTGCTTAATTGTGAAATCAAAATATATCAGCGTGAGTGACTTCAAGAGGCTGTTTACAACATTAAAAATATGATTGGAAAATAAATCAAAATAAGGCATCCACATTAATGCAGGGCTAATGACCTCCAATCTAAACAGCCCTCAAGAACCAAAGTGTATTGACCATGGTCTCATAATGTTTCTAACACAGTATGTACAGATACTTGTTTTAGATACTGTATTTCAGCTCTTAATCCAGAAACAAGAGATAGTAGATACAATAGTTTTTCAATGGCAGGTATAAATTCTTTCAAATATTTGTGCTTTAAAATAACCTGTAGTGAGGTTAACCTTAAATATATATATATTCATTATCATAATTATACTTTGTCAATGTCTCCTGCGTTAGCGAAGTAGCACAAGGAAACAGATGAAAGAATGGCCAAACCCACCCACATACACATGTATATACATACACATCCACATACGCACAAATACATACCTATACATTTCAACGTATACATATACACATATACATACACAGACATATAGATATATACACATATACATAATTCATACTTGCTGCCTTTATTCATTCCGTCATCACCCCGCCACACATGAAATGACAACCCCCTCCCCCCACATGCGCACGAGGTAGCACTAGGAAAAGACAACAAAGGCCACATTCGTTCACACTCAGTCTCTAGCTGTCATGTATAATACACGGAAACCACAGCTCCCTTTCCACAACCAGGCCAAACAAAACTTTCCATGGTGTACCCCAGACACTTCACATCCCCTGGTTCAATTCATTGACAGCACATCGACCCCAGTATACCACATCATTTCAATTCACTCTATTCCTTGCATGCCTTTCACCCTCCCATGTTCAGGCCCCAATCGCTCAAAATCTTTTTCACTCCATCTTTCCACCTCCAATTTGGTCTTCCACTTCTCATTCCCTCCACCTCTGACACATAAACATCCTCTTGGTCAATCTTTCCTCATTTATTCTCTCCATGTGACCAAACCACTTCAATACACCCTCATCTGCTCTCTCAACCACACTCTTTTTATCAACACACATCTCTCTTACCCTTTCATTACTTACTCGATCAAACTACCTCACACCACATATTGCCCTCAAACATCTCATTTCCAACACATCCTCCCTCCTCCATGCAACCCTATCTATAGCCCATGCCTCGCAACCATATAACATTGTTGGAACCACTATTCCTTTAAACATAGCCATTTTTGCTTTCCGAGATAATGTTCTTGCCTTCCACACATTTTTCAACACTTCCAGAACTTTCACCCCCTCCCCCACCATGTGACTCACTTCTGCTTCCATGGTTCCATATGCTGCCAAATCCACTCCCACATATCTAAAACAGTTCACTTCCTCCAGTTTTTCTTCATTCAAACTTACTTCCCAATTGACTTGTCCCTCAACCCTACTGTACCTAATAACCTTGCTCTTATTCACATTTACTCTGAACTTTCTTCTTTCACACACTTTACCAAACAGTCACCAGCTTCTGCAGTTTCTCACCTGAATCAGCCACCCGCACTGTATCATCACCGAACAACAACTGACACTTCCCAAGCTCTCTCATTCACAACAGACTGCATACTTACCCCTCTCTCCAAAACTCTTGCATTCACCTCCCTAACAACCCCATCCATAAACAAATTAAACAACCATGGAGACATCACACACCCCTGCCGCAAACCGATATCCACCGAGAACCAATCATTTTCCTCACTTCCTACTCGTACATATTCCTTACATCCTCGATAAAAACTTTTCACTGCTTCTAGCAACTTGCCTCCCACACCATATATTCTTAATACCTTCCACAGAGCATCTCTATCAACTCTATCATATACCTTCGCCAGATCCATAAATGCTACATACAAATCCATTGGCTTTTCTAAGTATTTCTCACATACATTCTTCAAAGCAAACACCTGATCCACACATCCTCTACCACTTCTGAAACCACACTGCTCTTCCCCAATCTGATGCTCTGTACAAGCCTTCAGCCTCTCAATCAATACCCTCCCATATAATTTCCCAGGAATACTAAACGAACTTATACTTCTGTAATTTAAGCACTCACCTCTATCCCCTTTGCCTTTGTACAATGGCACTATGCATGCATTCTGCCAATCCTCAGGCACTTCACCATGAGCCATACACTCATTTGCCCTCTTTTTCACCTCTTGCACCTTTCTCTTGACCTCCTGCCTCATTCTTTTATACATCTCCCAGCCATTTACACTATTTCCCTGCAAAAATCATCCAAATGCCTCTCTCTTCTCTTTCACTAATAATCTTACTTCTTCATCCCACTACTCACTACCCTTTCTAATCTTCCCACCTCCCACACTTCTCTTGCCACAAGCATCTTTTGCGCAAGCCATCACTGCTTCCCTAAATACATCCCATTCCTCTCCCACTCCCCTTACTTCCTTTGCTCTCACCTTTTTCCATTCTGCACTCAGTCTCTCCTGGTACTTCCTCACACAAGCCTCCTTACCAAGCTCACTTACTCTCACCACTCTCTTCACCTCAACATTTTCTCTTCTTTCCTGAAAACCTCTACAAATCTTCACCTTCGCCTCCACAAGATAATGATCAGACATCCCTCCAGTTGCACCTCTCAGCACATTAACATCCAAAAATCTCTCTTTCACGCGCCTATCAATTAATACGTAATCCAATAACGCTCTCTGGCCATCTCTCCTACTTACATATGTATACTTATGTATATCTCTCTTTTTAAACTAAGTATTCCCAATCACCAGTCCTTTTTCAGCACACATATCTACAAGCTCTTCACCATTTCCATTCACACATATAGATAAAACTGCTTCAGGTGTAAGAGCAAATACTCCCTACAAGGATGAATCAATCCTTTATGCAATTAGAGTAGCTGCTTAGAAAATGAATATCTTAAGCAACTGAAAAGAACACCCAGTTCTGCATGGAGTGGTGGAATCACATATACATCAAAAGAGTTTTAGAAAGAGAAATACAGTATGGATAAACTGGGTTTTAGAGGTACTAAGCTTAACTACATTACATCTGACCTGCAAAATTACCTATGATAAGACAAGATTTAGAATGAGCAAGAGAAGATAGAGCAAATTTGAAAAGGTGAAAGAATATAGAGAAGAATACTGCTGACAAAATGAAGATGGTGGAATACAAGAAAGAATCCTAAAAAGCAGCCCTCTTGATGGGGAAAGGAGCCTGACCCATCAGCAATTACAGAAATAGACAGACGAGAGAAAGCTGGATATAAGATAATAATGTGAGGGAGGAGAGTCAAAACAGCAGAACTCAGAGATCAGGTTCCTATCCTATACCCTGTTAGAGTCTTTCAAGATACTGAGGACTACAATGTAGGATTCCCAAAATATTTTAGAAAGGATTCACCAAACATTAGTAAAATAGAAGAGAATATTATGCATCATGTTTAAGAAATTTTTCACTCATACATACTTTTACTTTCTTTCATATTCCTATGTAATATTTCTTCTTTCATGTTCCTTATGTTGCATACACAAGGAATTTGTAAAAACCTTCAAACTTTTGAGAATATCTTACTTCAGTGAAAAAGGCAGATCGGCATTTTCTTCATGTGCTGGACTAAAATGAGACCCATATGCAGATGCTGGTGGAGGCGCAGGAAGGTTCAAGGTATCAGTAGAACGTGAAACACTCATTCTCCTACGATGACGAGGAGATACCTCCCACTGACTACTAGACAAGCCAGCAAATGACTCAATTCTGGAAAGATATATACCAAGTTACATCTGTCATAAAAGATACAGCACAAAAAAGAAAGTCTTCCCTATCTACTTGAGAGAATATTTTACATTTAAGATTTCAAATGCACTTCCCATCTTTATTTTGAGGCATAATCTTTTTACCATAATTTTCTGACTTAAGTCATCTAGCAAAGCTAACCCATATACTTCAATAAAGCTGAATCCAACTCCAGTGCAAACAAGAAAAATTTTTTTGTTTAATTAGAAAATATTTTACCTTTTACTAACAAGACCCATTGCCATTTCTGTGGCAGCATGCTTGATGGATGACGCAACAAGAGCCATGTAATGCTTGAATTCTGTAGCACACGACTTTAGTTCCTGCAGAAAGTGTGGGGAGTGGGTGTAGCACACAGATGCCAATCGTAACTTCAGAGTCAAGTTTTCATTATCCACCACTTGGCCATCTACACCTATATCACAGTTCAAAAAATGAGGCATTAGCAAATGAAATTTAAGTAACATTCCCTCTTAGGCTCAGTCCCCTGTTCCTAACACAACCTCACTGACATGAAAAAATGGCTAATGTATGAAAAAAAATAAACTGAATAGAAAAAAAAAGTTTTCAAAGAAAATCAAAATTTGTATTTGTGTATCCTGTAATGACTAGCTGTAGAACTATTAACAAAATACTTCATTGCCATTTCCCACATTAGCTAGGTAGCGCCAGGAAACAGATGAAGACCCATCCACTCACATATACATATATACACACATATTTATTTATTTTGCTTTGTCACTGTCTCCCCCGTTTGCGAGGTAGCGCAAGGAAACAGACGAAAGAAATGGCCCAACCGACCCCCATACACATGTATATACATACACGTCCACACACGCAAATATACATACCTATACATCTCAATGTACACATATATATACACACACAGACACATACATATATACCCATGCACACAATTCACACTGTCTGCCTTTATTCATTCCCATTGCCACCTCGCCACACATGGAATACCATCCCCCTCCCCCCTCATGTGTGCGAGGTAGCACAGGGAAAAGACAACAAAGGCCTCATTCATTCACACTCAGTCTCTAGCTGTCATGCAATAATGCCCGAAACCACAGCTCCCTTTCCATATCCAGGCCCCACAGAACTTTCCATGGTTTACCCCAGACGCTTCACATGCCCTGATTCAATCCACTGACAGCACGTCAACCGTGGTATACCACATCAATCCAATTCACTCTATTCCTTGCCCGCCTTTCACCCTCCTGCATGTTCAGGCCCCGATCACACAAAATCTCTTTCACTCCATCTTTCCACCTCCAATTTGGTCTCCCACTTCTCCTCGTTCCCTCCACCTCCGACACATATATCCTCTTGGTCAATCTTTCCTCACTCATTCTCTCCATGTGACCAAACCATTTCAAAACACCCTTTTCTGCTCTCTCAACCACGCTCTTTTTATTTCCACACATCTCTCTTACCCTTACATTACCTACTGAATCAAACCACCTCACACCACACATTCTCCTCAAACATCTCATTTCCAGCACATCCACCCTCCTGCGCACAACTCTATCCATAGCCCACACCTCGCAACCATACAACATTGTTGGAACCACTATTCCTTCAAACATACCCATTTTTGCTTTCCGAGATAATGTTCTCGACTTCCACACATTCTTCAAGGCTCCCAGATTTTCACCCCCTCCCCCACCTTATGATTCACTTCCGCTTCCATGGTTCCATCCGCTGCCAGATCCACTCCCAGATATCTAAAACACTTTACTTCCTCCAGTTTTTCTCCATTCAAACTTACCTCCCAAATGACTTGACCTTCAACCCTACTGTACCTAATAACCTTGCTCTTATTCACATTTACTCTTAACTTTCTTCTTTCACATACTTTACCAAACTCAGTCACCAGCTTCTGCAGTTTCTCACATGAATCAGCCACCAGCGCTGTATCATCAGCGAACAACAACTGACTCACTTCCCAAGCTTTCTCATCCACAACAGACTTCATACTTGCCCCTCTTTCCAAAACTCTTGCATTCACCTCCCTAACAACCCCATCTATAAACAAATTAAACAACCACGGAGACATCACACACCCCTGCCGCAAACCTACATTCACTGAGAACCAATCACTTTCCTCTCTTCCTACACGTACACATGCCTTACATCCTCGATAAAAACTTTTCACTGCTTCTAACAACTTGCCTCCCACACCATATATTCTTAATACCTTCCACACAGCATCTCTATCAACTCTATCATATGCCTGCTCCAGATCCATAAATGCTACATACAAATCCATTTGCTTTTCTAAGTATTTCTCACATACATTCTTCAAAGCAAACACCTGATCCACACATCCTCTACCACTTCTGAAACCACATTGCTCTTCCCCAATCTGATGCTCTGTACATGCCTTCACCCTCTCAATCAATACCCTCCCATATAATTTACAAGGAATACTCAACAAACTTATACCTCTGTAATTTGAGCACTCACTCTTATCCCCTTTGCCTTTGTACAATGGCACTATGCACGCATTCCGCCAATCCTCAGGCACCTCACCATGAGTCATACATACATTAAATAACCTTACCAACCAGTCAACAATACAGTCACCCCCTTTTTTAATAGATTCCACTGCAATACCATCCAAACCTGCTGCCTTGCCGGCTTTCATCTTCCACAAAGCTTTTACTACCTATTCTCTGTTTACCAAATAATTTTCCCTAACCCTCTCACTTTGCACACCACCTTGACCAAAACACCCTATGTCTGCCACTCTACCATCAAACACATTCAACAAACCTTCAAAATACTCACTCCATCTCCTTCTCACATCACCACTACTTGTTATCACCTCCCCATTAGCCCCCTTCACTGAAGTTCCCATTTGCTCCCTTGTCTTACGCACTTTATTTACCTCCTTCCAGAACATCTTTTTATTCTCCCTAAAATTTAATGATACTCTCTCACCCCAACTCTCATTTGCCCTCTTTTTCATCTCTTGCACCTTTCTCTTGACCTCCTGCCTCTTTCTTTTATACATCTCCCACTCAATTTCATTTTTTCCCTGCAAAAATCGTCCAAATGCCTCTCTCTTCTCTTTCACTAATAATCTTACTTCTTCATCCCACCACTCACTACCCTTTCTAATCAACCCACCTCCCACGCTTCTCATGCCACAAGCATCTTTTGCACAATCCATCACTGATTCCCTAAATACATCCCATTCCTCCCCACTCCCCTTACTTCCATTGTTCTCACCTTTTTCCATTCTGTACTCAGTCTCTCCTGGTACTTCCTCACACAAGTCTCCTTCCCAAGCTCACTTTTTCTCACCACCCTCTTCACCCCAACATTCACTCTTCTTTTCTGAAAACCCATACAAATCTTCACCTTAGCCTCCACAAGATAATGATCAGACATCCCTCCAGTTGCACCTCTCAGCACATTAACATCCAAAAGTCTCTCTTTCGTGCGCCTGTCAATTAACACGTAATCCAATAACGCTCTCTGGCCATCTCTCCTACTTACATACGTATACTTATGTATATCTCGCTTTTTAAACCAGGTATTCCCAATCACAAGTCCTTTTTCAGCACATAAATATACAAGCTCTTCACCATTTCCATTTGCAACACTGAACACACCATGTATACTAATTATTCCCTCAACTGCCACATTACTCACCTTTGCATTCAAATCACCCATCACTATAACCTGGTCTTGTGCATCAAAACCACTAACACACTCATTCAGCTGCTCCCAAAACACTTGCCTCTCATGATCTTTCTTCTCATGCCCAGGTGCATATGCACCAATAATCACCCATCTCTCTCCATCAACTTTCAGTTTCACCCATATTAATCGAGAATTTACTTTCTTACATTCTATCACATACTCCCACATACTATAATATACACACATATACAGACATATACATACATGCATATATACATATATATATACATACACATACATATACACATATTCATACTTGCTCAACTTTTATCCATTCCTGGTGCCATCCCACCCCACAGGAAACAGTGTCAGAAAGGTAGCACCTGGAAACATACAAAGAAAGACCACATCTCCTCACATCTGTTCTCTAGTTGTCATGTATACTGCACCAAAACCACAGCTCCCTATCCACATCCAGGCCATACCAACCTTTCCATAGGGCCCTCTCTTTTTCTCTCCTTAATGACAGAACAAATGATTAAACACCCAGAATTTCTGATTGTTTCTATCACACTTCCATCACAACTGACTTTTTCCTTTTTACTAACGAACTCTTCCACCATACATACACTATTTCTTCTCCTTAGGGTCCTCTGACCACAATTTCATCTCCATCACTTTCAAATGGGAATGCCCTTTCCCTATTTTCCTCTTGAAATGCCAACTTTGGTAATTTGGGAAAGCTCTGTGGTCATCCTTGCAAATCTTCTTTACTGACTTTCCATAGGATAAGTCCTCCTTATGGGATGCCTCCAACTATACTGTATGGATAACAAAGGATATCTTTGCTGGGGTGTAGTCCTGCATCCTTTCTTCTGTTAAATCTTTCTCCAACCATCATAATTTCACTGCTGCTAATTGATGCCTGTCACATCAGGGAAAGAGTGTACTGTGCCAGGATATCGTCTGACAGTCACTATTGTATGCACGCAGCTGTCAGCACTGGCATATGTGCAATCAAGCTAAATCTTTATCTTTCTTTCATACTATTGGCCATTTCCCGCATTAGCGAAGCAGTGTTAAGAACAGTGGACTGGGCCTTTGAGGGATTATCCCTACCTGGCCCACTTCTCTATTCCGCTTTTTTGAAAAAAAAAAAAAAAAAAAACAGAAGGGAGGATTTCCAGCCCCCCCACTCCCTTCCCTTTTAGTTGCCTTCTACGACACACAGGTAATACGTGGGAAGTATTCTTTCTCCCCTATCCCCAGGAATACTAAATCTTTATATCTGCGTATATTTTTTACTTTATCATTTTCCGGTCGTATGTATGGATGGTCGTAAGATGCATAGATCATGAGAAGGGGATAGACAGTGCACATACAATTCCATTTACAAATGCAATGCAACTAAAATAAACAATGAGATTACCTGATAATTCATGAAATATAAAACAAAAATAAAATGAGTAATAATTTACTTACCATTTGTGCTAGAGCTGGAAAATGCAAGTGGTCGGATCACAGTAAAGCTGAAGGCTCGAGCTGCACTGTCTGAGCGTGAGTATGATCGGTATATATCAGTGTTCAGTCTAGAAAATAAATCCTGCAAAGAAATCATCATTTGATTATCATAATATCTAAAACATATGGATCTTCTACAGGTTAGAATAATCAAAATATTCAAATATACCAACTGTGTGAGTCAGACATTCTTGGGCCATATATGTTTTAAAGTTTAATGTTTGCCTGGTGGACCTGAATATCTCATGACTTCTGTGTTACCATGAACTCATGCCCTGCTATATCAACATTCAATCTAAGCCTTTCTATCTATTACTGTTACTCCACTTCTACTTTAATAATATCTTAAATAACTCTGGTCTTCAAAAATTCACCAAGTGCATTTGTAGGTTTTTTTGACTTTACCTCTTTTCCTCATACAGGGCGCCATCACCTAAAATTGGGGTTTCATTCCTAGAAAGTGCAAATTTAAGCAAAAAAACTGTAAACAAATTAATTTTTTTTGCACCACAACCCATGTGTAGGATAGTTATGCTTCTTGAGGCCTATCCCTCTAATACTTTTGGAAAAATTTTCTACAACAGACAAACTAAGCTGATATACGGAACAGTATAGTTCATGTACAATGCTTGCATTTGTACTTGGTAAGTGCAATGCTTGCATTTATACGTGGTATGGTGGCTGACAGGTGGTATGGTGGCTGACAGGTTTTGTGAAAATTGGTAGCAATGTGTTTGTTGACATCATATTATGTTGATGTAAATGGGCAGAAGCAACCTTTTCACTGTGTCAAAAACTAGTGTTAAGAAAGGATTCCTCCTCAATCTAAGAATGCTGATACTTCTTATAAAGCTGCAGATTACTAAATACAATGTCACTGCCTTCTATCTGAGAATGGGGTGTAGGGGTCCATGTGCCTAGGGCTGAGGAGGCTGCAACAATTTATGAAGGCAACGACATTTCCTTATTATCTTAATTTGAATATCCGCCTCAATCTCTGAATATTGATATTTCCTCTTCAGTTTCATGTAACATAAAGAATATACATAACATTATTTCCTCACATCTGTTGTATCATCTAGTCAGTCTATTCTCAATGTCAACTTTTACCGCCACCCGGACTTAATAAAATGTTTCATAGAATATATTAAAACTTGGTGTGGTTGGTGCTGTTGTATGAGTAGAAATGTTGTCTAAACACTTATGTTGTATGCCAGCACAATATGATACATCATACCAGTTGTATAAAAATAGTGTACCCATGACAGCTGATGCAATTTGTTATCACAAAATCTATGTTCTGCAGAGACAGGTAGTGTAGGAGTTTTGGGTAAGTGGTATGGGCTGGGTTTAGGTTAGCTATGGCAGCTTGGATTGGGAATCATCATGTCTATCATATTTAGAGATCTCAGCTAAAACACAATGCACAAGTGCATTGTGTAATCTCACAAGTCAAAAAACCAACACCTTATAGTTCCGTAATACAAGTTCCTTACCACTATACATGAGATTTGTGAAAAAGATTTTCAGCAACTCTCAGCAGAATAATACTGCCAACATGATATCACATTGTCTATGTTGAATTTTTGGCTCACATCTATTTACTCTTAATCATAATCATTTTAAAGATTGATACAGTAGGCCATAATAACCAAAGTATACGCAGCCCTAGCATCAGCTGGCACAAAGCTGTTTAAGTGATCCTCCTCACATAACAGTTACAAAGTCATTCAAAATACTATCTTGCAGTCACAAGTCCAACATTCAAGTTGGCATAATATTGGATAATTTCATTTTCTTTTTATTATACTTTGTCGTGGTCTCCCATGTTAGTGAGGTGGGGTAAAGAAACAGATGAAAGAATGGCCTATCCCACCCACATGCAGGCCCACACACACACATATACATACCTACACATTTCAATCTTTTTTTATATACTTTGTCGCTGTCTCCTACGTTAGCGAGGCAGCGCAAGGAAACAGATGAAAGAATGGCCTAACCCAACCACATACACATGTATATACATACAAGTCCACACACGCAAATATACATACCTATACATCTTAACGTATACATATATATACGCACACAGATATATACATACATACACATGTACATAATTCATACTGTCTGCCTTTATTCATTCCCGTCGCCACCCCGCCACACATGAAACGACAGCCCAGTCCCGCCGCATGTGTGCCAGGTAGCACTAGGAAAAGACAACAAAGGCCATATTTGTTCACGCTCAGTCTCTACCTGTCATGTATAATGCACCGAAACCACAGCTCCCTTTCCACATCCAAGCCCCACAAAATTTTCCATGGTTTACCCCAGACGCTTCACATGCCCTGGTTCAATCCATTGACAGCACATCGACCCTGGTATACCATATCGTTCCAATTCATTCTATTCCTTGCACGCCTTTCACCCCCTGCATGTTCACGCCCCGATCACTCAAAATCTTTTGCACTCCATCTTTCCACCTCCAATTTGGTCTCCCACTTCTCCTCGTTCCCTCCACCTCTGACACATATATCCTCTTGGTCAATCTTTCCTCACTCATTCTCTCCATGTGACCAAACCATTTCAAAACACCCTCTTCTGCTCTCTCAACCACACTCTTTTTATTACCACACATCTCTCTTAACCTTTCATAACTTACTCAATCAAAACACCTCACACCACATATTTTCCTCAAACATCTCATTTCCAGCACATCCACCCTCCTCCGCACAACTCTATAGCTCATGCCTCGCAACCATATAACATTGTTGGAACCACTATTCCTTCAAACATACCTATTTTTGCTTTCCAAGATAAAATTCTCGACTTCCACACATTCTTCAACGCTCCCAGAACTTTCGCCCCTCCCCCCACATGCGCACGAGGTAGCACTAGGAAAAGACAACAAAGGCCTCATTCATTCACACTCAGTCTCTAGCTGTCATGTATAATACACGGAAACCACAGCTCCCTTTCCATATCCAGGCCCCACAGAACTTTCCATGGTTTACCCCAGACGCTTTACATGCCCCGATTCAATCCACTGACAGCACGTCAACGTGGTATACCACATCAATCCAATTCACTCTATTCTTTGCCCTCCTTTCACCCTCCTGCATGTTCAGGCCCCGATCACACAAAATCTTTTTCACTCCATCTTTCCACCTCCAATTTGGTCTCCCACTTCTCCTCGTTCCCTCCACCTCCGACACATATATCCTTCTTGGTCAATCTTTCCTCACTCATTCTCTCCATGTGACCAAACCATTTCAAAACACCCTCTTCTGCTCTCTCAACCATGCTCGTTTTATTTCCACACATCTCTCTTAACCTTTCATAACTTACTCAATCAAAACACCTCACACCACATATTTTCCTCAAACATCTCATTTCCAGCACATCCACCCTCCTCCGCACAACTCTATAGCTCATGCCTCGCAACCATATAACATTGTTGGAACCACTATTCCTTCAAACATACCCATTTTTGCTTTCCGAGATAATGTTCTTGCCTTCCACACATTTTTCAACACTTCCAGAACTTTCACCCCCTCCCCCCACATGCGCACGAGGTAGCACTAGGAAAAGACAACAAAGGCCTCATTCATTCACACTCAGTCTCTAGCTGTCATGTATAATACACGGAAACCACAGCTCCCTTTCCATATCCAGGCCCCACAGAACTTTCCATGGTTTACCCCAGACGCTTCACATGCCCTGGTTCAATCCATTGACAGCACATCGACCCCCATTAAATACCACATCAATCCAATTCACTCTATTCTTTGCCCTCCTTTCACCCTCCTGCATGTTCAGGCCCCGATCACACAAAATCTTTTTCACTCCATCTTTCCACCTCCAATTTGGTCTCCCACTTCTCCTCGTTCCCTCCACCTCTGACACATATATCCTCTTGGTCAATCTTTCCTCATTTATTCTCTCCATGTGACCAAACCATTTCAAAACACCCTCTTCTGCTCTCTCAACCATGCTCGTTTTATTTCCACACATCTCTCTTACCCTTTCATTACTTACTCGATCAAACCACCTCACACCACACATTGTCCTCAAACATCTCATTTCCAGCACATCCACCCTCCTCCGCACAACTCTATAGCTCATGCCTCGCAACCATATAACATTGTTGGAACCACTATTCCTTCAAACATACCCATTTTTGCTTTCCGAGATAATGTTCTTGCCTTCCACACATTTTTCAACACTTCCAGAACTTTCACCCCCTCCCCCCACATGCGCACGAGGTAGCACTAGGAAAAGACAACAAAGGCCTCATTCATTCACACTCAGTCTCTAGCTGTCATGTATAATACACGGAAACCACAGCTCCCTTTCCACATCCAAGCCCACAAAATTTTCCATGGTTTACCCCAGACGCTTCACATGCCCTGGTTCAATCCATTGACAGCACATCGACCCCCATTAAATACCACATCAATCCAATTCACTCTATTCTTTGCCCTCCTTTCACCCTCCTGCATGTTCAGGCCCCGATCACACAAAATCTTTTTCACTCCATCTTTCCACCTCCAATTTGGTCTCCCCTTCTCCTCGTCCCCCCACCTCCGACACATATAACCTCTTGGTCAATCTTTCCTCACTCATTCTCTCCATGTGCCCAAACCATTTCAAAACACCTCTTTGTCTCTCAACCATGCTCGTTTTATTTCCACACATCTCTCTTACCCTTACGTTACTTACTCGATCAAACCACCTCACACCACACATTGTCCTCAAACATCTCATTTCCAGCACATCCATCCTCCTGCGCACAACTCTATCCATAGCCCACGCCTCGCAACCATACAACATTGTTGGAACCACTATTCCTTCTAACATACCCATTTTTGCTTTCCGAGATAATGTTCTCGACTTCCACACATTCTTCAAGGCTCCCAAAATTTTCGCCCCCTCCCCCACCCTATGATTCACTTCCGCTTCCATGGTTCCATCCGCTGCCAGATCCACTCCCAGATATCTAAAACACTTCACTTCCTCCAGTTTTTCTCCATTCAAACTCACCTCCCAATTGACTTGACCCTCAACCCTACTGTACCTAATAACCTTGCTCTTATTCGCATTTACTCTCAGCTTTCTCCTTTCACACACTTTACCAAACTCAGTCACCAGCTTCTGCAGTTTCTCACATGAATCAGCCACCAGCGCTGTATCATCAGCGAACAACAACTGACTCACTTCCCAAGCTCTCTCATCCCCAACAGACTTCATACTTGCCCCTCTTTCCAAAACTCTTGCATTCACCTCCCTAACAACCCCATCCATAAACAAATTAAACAACCATGGAGACATCACACACCCCTGCCGCAAACCTACATTCACTGAGAACCAATCACTTTCCTCTCTTCCTACACGTACACATGCCTCACATCCTCGATAAAAACTTTTCACTGCTTCTAACAACTTGCCTCCCATACCATATATTCTTAATACCTTCCACAGAGCATCTCTATCAACTCTATCATATGCCTTCTCCAGATCCATAAATCTTAGTGGGGTAGTGAAATCTAGTTAAGTTTAATTCCTTCCAAGACCTAGTTTTTACCCATCTATCGAAAACACACAACTCTCAACTCTCCTTTGATGGTTCTTTAATTCTACCTCTTGACTTGTGAACATTCTTGGTATTACTGTATCATCCACTCTTTCTTGGAAACCCCACACAATAGAAATAACTAAGTCTGCCTCTTAAGAAACCTGGAATCCTTTATAGATGTCAAATTTTTTTTTTATGAACTGATGTTACTTTTGTACAAAGGATTTATTTGTCCTTGTATGGAGTTCTGCTTTCACATCTAGGGTGGTTCTATCTGTGCATCTTTACTAGGCAGAGTTGAGTTGAAAGGTATCCAACTTATAAACTCAACCAGGCTAACTTCAAAACTTGACCTTCTTGCCCAATACTGCCATGTTGGTTTACTTTCCCTCTACTATAGGTATTACTTTGGTTTTTGTACCTGAGAGCTGACTGCTTATGTGCTCTACCACTAGCTAGACCACGCAGTACTCGGCAAACTGCTGCATCACTTGATTACTGTGTGGCCATTGGCAACTCAAGGGTGGGCTGTTTTGATAACTGTATCTTTCTCTGCACTTCAAAGAGGGTGTTTTGAAATGGTTTGGGCACATGGAGAGAATGAGTGAGGAAAGATTTGACCAAGAGGATATATGTGTCGGAGGTGGAGGGAACGAGGAGAAGTGGGAGACCAAATTGGAGGTGGAAAGATGGAGTGAAAAAGATTTTGTGTGATCGGGGCCTGAACATGCAGGAGGGTGAAAGGAGGGCAAGGAATAGAGTGAGTTGGATCGATGTGGTATACCGGGGTTGACGTGCTGTCAGTGGATTGAATCAGGGCATGTGAAGCGTCTGGGGTAAACCATGGAAAGCTGTGTAGGTATGTATATTTGCGTGTGTGGACGTAGGTATATACATGTGTATGGGGGTGGGTTGGGCCATTTCTTTCGTCTGTTTCCTTGCGCTACCTCGCAAATGCGGGAGACGGCGACAAAGCAAAAAAAAAAAAAAAAACTAAGATATCCTGTCTAAGTCCGATTTAAATGAGAAAGTTGTCAAGACGAGAGAAGAAGGAGCAGAACTGAAGGGTGTGGATGAATGCAATGTTGAATCGTTTGCACATGAGTTATTTGTGGAAGAGAGAAAATCATCGATAAAAATAAGAAAAAATGTGAGGGACACGACAGAACTTTGAGGGCCATAACACCTGATGGAGAAAGGGGAGGGTAGGAGGCTGATGAATCAATAACCAAAGAGATAGATCAGCCTGAGAGGAAGCTAGATGAGAAGGAGCAAAATGAGGGATAGAAGCCAAAAGAAGGGAGTTTAGAGATGAGAACCAGATACCACACCCTGTCAAAAGCTTAGAATATGTCAAGGACAACCATGCGAGACTCCCCAAAATCTTTCAGGGATGATGACCAGTCATTAGTAAGATGAGAAAAAATATCACCAGTAGATCTCACCCTACAGAAGCCAAACTGGTGATCAGAGAAGAGACTGTGCGATTCAAGGTGTCTAAAGGATAAGGGAGTTGAGGAAGGATTCAAAGACTTTGCAGCTGGTAGATGTCAAAGCAATAGGACAATATTTAGAGGGACAGAATGGTTACCCTTCTTAGAGATAGGATGTATCAATGCATGCCTCGATAAAGAAGGAAAACTTTTGGTTTTTAAACAGAAAAAGAACAGACGAGCAAGCAAAGGTGCAAGTTCAGAGGCACACAGTACACAGGGATGGATGCCATCAGGACTATAAGCCTTGCTCATGTCCAGAGAAAGAAATGTTTTTCAGACAGTTCCAAATGAGATTATGGGGAGGGGTATAGGATTAGTTGAGGAGCATCAGGGGAGATAGGAATGTTAGAGGCATCCAAGGTGGAGTGAGAGGAAAAAATGGGAACCAAAGAGAGCTGTTTTGTCTATGGGAGAGACAGTTACACTACCATCAAAATGGAAAAGTGAAGGAGAGATACAGTGACAGAAGCTGTTAAGAGATGCCCTCTGCCAAAGACCTGAAGGACCTAGTAGTGGATGACAAGGAGAGGTTACAGTACTTCCTTTCAATAAAGGAATGCTTTGCTTGATGGATGATGTTCTTGCAATGACTAAAGGCAGTGACAAAAGACAAATGGGAGTAAAAGGATAGAGAGTTTTTCCAAGCCTGATATGCCTGATCCCTTGCCTGAATGGCCTCAGAACAGAAATGAATGAACCAAGGATTTGAAGAAGTTGTCTTGGAGAAGACTACTCCCACAAGATTAACCTCTGCTATGCATTTAACAGAGAGAGGCATCACTACATAAGAGACACACAAAGAAGCATCACCATATAAGAGACACTAATTTACCAAAGAAAAGTCAGAAAAGAATTTACATAAGTTATTCCAGTCAGCTATGTTGAGGTGCCAGTTTTACACTTAAAAAGGGATGCTTGAGGGGAAGTGCTGTTAAAATAGATACATTTATGAAAATGTGATCTGATGAACCAACTGAACACAAGATTATGCAGTTACAGTGGGATGGATTACAGGAGTAAAACAGATCCAGAATACTAGGAAAGTGGTCATGGCATAAGGAATATGGGTAGGGTGGGAGATAATTTGTTCTAGATCATTAATCACAGAGTATGTGAGAATTTCAATCCTCCCACCATCCATAAGGAAGGAATTCAACCATTCCCAATGGGTGAACACTGAAATTTGTGAAGAAGAGAATCCTAACTGGCAGGTGCAAGAATGCCACAGTCTCATGGTAAGGGTTTTGATAGTCAAAGAAAGATACAAAATTTGTAGCATTACAAGAACAATAGGTGAAACAGAGGAAAAGTGTGGTAGTTGGGAGCAATACGTTGAGCCACATTACATCAAAATTTGGGGAATCAAGGTCCATGAGGAGTGCAACAGGGGTGTTGATGTTGGAATAAGCACAAAAACCATTTTTGAATCTGAATTGTGAGTGGAGATTTTAGTTGGACATGAAAAAGGGGCTAATGAGAACATCAGTAGACAACTGTGTCTCAGAGAGAGGTAGGATATCAGAAAGGGTACTAGAAAGACGGTGTTCAGCAGGAGAGAAATTACCAGAGAGACCACAAATGTTGATTTAGTGAAAAGAAAAAGAGGAATGCTTAACCGAAAGGGAAAGGTCATGGATGGGCCTGTTTTACTACTGTCTAAGCCCTCCCTCTCATAGGCAACAGAGTCAGGAGGAGACCACGAGATTCTTATTACACCAGATACTGGGTAAGTTATGGATATCATAACATCATAATATGTTCTGTAAATATTTGTTGTGCATAACTCTGCTCCATAAAAAAAAATATTCTGATAATCTATAATGTTTTGATAAGAGATATGAGGGGGTATCCCTATAACCCCAACAGGTGTCCCTTTAACTGTGATGCTTCCAGATAAAAGTTTGTTTCCACTCTTTCTAAGACACCATGATCAGCAAGAGGATAACAGTACTGACAACACAGGAAACCAAGCAGGAACATAAATGCCCACACACGCACATATACATACATATACATTTCAACGTATACATACATATACATACACAGACATATAGATATATACACATGTACATATCCATACTCCTTCTTCTGTTTCCCCTTTTAGAAAGTTAAAATACAAGGAGGGGAGGGTTTCTAGCCCCCCCGCTCCCATCCCCTTTAGTCGCCTTCTACGACACGTGAGGAATGCGTGGGAAGTATTCTTTCTCCCCTATCCCCAGGGAGTTTGAATGGAGAAAAACTGGAGGAAGTGAAGTGTTATTGATATCTGGGAGTGGATTTGGCAGCGGATGGAACCATGGAAGTGGAAGTGAATCATAGGTTGGGGGAGGGGGCAAAAATTCTGGGAGCCTTGAAGAATGTGTGGAAGTCGAGAACATTATCTCGGAAAGCAAAAATGGGTATGTTTGAAGGAATAGTGGTTCCAACAATGTTGTATGGTTGCGAGGCGTGGGCTATGGATAGAGTTGTGCGCAGGAGGGTGGATGTGCTGGAAATGAGATGTTTGAGGACAATATGTGGTGTTAGGTGGTTTGATCGAATAAGTAATAATAGGGTAAGAGAGATGTGTGGTAATAAAAAGAGTGTGGTTGAGAGAGCAGAAGAGGGTGCTTTGAAATGGTTTGGTCACATGGAGAGAATGAGTGAGGAAAGATTGACCAAGAGGATATATGTGTCAATGGTGGAGGGAACGAGGAGAAGTGGGAGACCAAACTGGAGGTGGAAAGATGGAGTGTAAAAGATTTTGAGTGATCGAGGTCTGAACATGCAGGAGGGTGAAAGGCGTGCAAGGAATAGAGTGAATTGGAATGATGTGGTATACGGGGGTCGACGTGCTGTGAATGGATTGAACCAGGGCATGTGAAGTGTCTGGGGTAAACCATGGAAAGTTTTGTGGGGCCTGGATGTGGAGAGGGAGCTGTGGTTTCGGTGCATTATTACATGACAGCTAGAGACTGAGTGTGAACGAATGGAGCCTTTGTTGTCTTTTCCTAGCGCTACCTCACACATATGAAGGGGGAGGGGGTAGTTATTTCATGTGTGGCAAGGTGGCGATGGGAATGAATAAAGGCAGACAGTATGCATTATGTACATGTGTATATATGTATATGTCTGTGTGTGTATATATATGTATACGTTGAGATGTATAGGTATGTATATTTGCATGTATAGATGTGTATGTATATACATGTGTATGTGGGTGGGTTGGGCCATTCTTTCGTCTGTTTCCTTGTGCTACCTCGCTAACGCGGGAGACAGCGACAAAGCAAATATCCATACTCGCTGCCTTCATCCATTCCCATCACCACCCTGCCACACACAAAATAGCATCCCCCCCCTCCACCGAGGCAGTGCCAGGAACAGACAAAAAGGCCGCGTTCGTTCACACTCAGTCTCTAGCTGTCATGTGTAATGCACCGAAACCACAGCTCCCTTTCCACATCCAGACCCCACAGACCTTTCCATGGTTTATCCCAGATGCTTCACATGCCTTGGTTCAATCCATTGACAGCGCGTTGACCTTGGTAAACCACATTATTCTAATTCACTCTATTCCTTGCACACCTTTTACCCTCCTGTATGTTCTGGCCCAGATCACTTAAAATCTTTTTCACTCCATCCTTCCACCTCCAATTTGGTCTCCTGCTTCTCCTTCTTCCCTCTACCTCTGACACATATATCCTCTTTATCAATCTTTCCTCACTCATTCTCTCCATGTGTCCAAACCATTTCAACACACCCTCTTCAGCTCTCTCAACCACACTCTTTTTATTACCACACATCTCTCATACCCTTTCATTACTTACTCGATCAAACAACCTCACACCACATATTGTCCTCAAACATTTCATTTCCAACACATCCACCCTCTCTGCACAACCCTATCTATATCCCATGCCTCACAACTATATAACATTGCTGGAACCACAATTCCTTCAAACATACCCATTTGTTTCTCTGAGATAATGTTCTTGCCTTCCACACATTCTTCAATGCTCCCAGAACCTTCGCCCCCTCCCCCACCCTGTGATTCACTTCCGCTTCCATGGTTCCATCTGCTGCTCAGTCCACTCCCAGATATGTAAAACACTTCACTTCCTCCATTTTTTCTCTATTAAAACTTACTTCCCAATTAACTTGTCCCTCAATCCTACTGAACCTTGCTCTTATTCACATTTACTTTCAACTTTTTTCTTTCACACATTTTACCAAACTCAGTCACCAACTTCTGCAGTTTCTCACCTGAGTCAGCCACCAGCGGTGTATCTTATTACAAAAGGAATTAATAAAGTTAAAAGTGGACACAGCTAATGATCCTCGGGTAGTAAAGTAAGTCTTTCTCTTTTCCTTTCATACTATTCGCCATTTCCCACATTTGCGAGGTAGTGTTAAGAACAGAGGACTGGGCCTTTGAGGGAATATCCTCACCTGGCCTCCTTCTCTGTTCCTTCTTTTGGAAAATTAAAAAGAAAACATGAGGGGGAGGATTTCCAGCCCCCAGCTCCCTCCCCTTTTAGTTGCCTTCTACAACACGCAGGGAATACGTGGGAAGTATTCTTTCTCCCCTATCTCTAGGGATAAGTAAAGTAAGTCATTCTATAAAAAAAAAGTCATTCTCTGACAAGATTTTTCATATGCCTTCTGGATTCGAAAGTTTTTCAGTTAAATCATTGTCATTACATTTCAGTAAACATGTATGTACCACTGTATCACCTGTTATACAATCAAAAGGATTCTAATCCTAACCATTTCACCAGACCATGGACATGAGGTGACCAGTCCATTAATAAGAAAAGTTTTAAGTAGCCAGACTCCAACTGCTTGTGATTATGCTTCGAGACCAGTCCATAAATAAAATAAGTTTTAAGTAGCCAGACTCCACCTGCTTGTGGTTATGCTTCAAGTGAAAAGTAACCTTCACTGAGGCTGTATCATTGTCTACTGAGAGACACACTGAAGAACTTCTCACTCCAAAGGAATCCATGATTTTCCCGCTATGAGAAGTAGTGCAGCCTTGAAGCTGCAGGAGCTCCTTCAGAGGAAGGGGTCATGGGGTGGTACAACAATAGGAAAATGAACTTATCCAGGCAGAACTCATGATTCCCCTTTCTCATCTTCCATCATGACACTGCCTGTATGCTTGATCCAAATGGACAATTCATAAAAAATATATGATAAATAATCAAACCAGAATTACTGAGTAACAATTATTTGGTAATTTGTTTGCAAGCTCTACTTTAACACCCTGCTGTGCTTTTTAAGGATATCCTTGAGTACAATAACTAATTTATCAAGAATATTTCCTAAATTTTCAATACAGATTAAATCTAATCCTTGGTATTTACCTGAGAACGATCAACAATTGGATCCTGGCCAACGCTGATTATACACTGATGTTTGTTACCCTCCGGAGTTACGTCTCGTATCTGGAATCCTCCCAGAGATCCCTCTACGGTTAAAATATCTCCTTCTGTTGAAAAAGACATATACTGTATTTCACTTCAGGTCCTCTAAATTCAAACTACTTAAGAAAACATTTGGAATATAAAAGATAAAACATATAATACTCCTATCATCATCATTGATTGTTTTTTTTTTGCCACTGTCTCCCATGTTAGGGAGGTAGCGCAAGGAAACAGATGAAAGAATGGCCCAACCCACCCACATAAACATGTATATACATACACGTCCACACACGCAAATATACATACCTATACATCTCAACGTAGACATATATATACACACACAGACATATACATATATACACATGTACATAATTAATACTGTCTGCCTTTATTCATTCCCATCACCACCCCGCCACACATGAAATAACAACCCCCTCCACCGTCATGAGTGCGAGGTAGCGCTAGGAAAAGACAACAAAGGCCACATTTGTTCACACTCAATCTCTAGTTGTCATGTAATAATGCACCGAAACCACAGCTCCCTTTCCACATCCAGGCCCCACACAACTTTACATGGTTTACTCCAGACGCTTCACATGCCCTGGTTCAATCCATTGACAGCACGTCGACCCCCATATACCACATCATTCCAATTCACTCTATTCCTTGCACGCCTTTCACCCTCCTGCATGTTCAGGCCCCGATCACTCAAAATCTTATCCACTCCATCTTTCCACCTCCAATTTGGTCTCCCACTTCTCCTCGTTCCCTCCACCTCCGACACATATATCCTCTTTGTCAATCTTTCCTCACTCATTCTCTCCATGTGACCAAACCATTTCAAAACACCCTCTTCTGCTCTCTCAACCACACTCTATCTACTACCACACATCTCTCTTACACTATTATTACCTACTCGATCAAACCACCTCACACCACATATTGTCCTCAAACATCTCATTTCCAGCACATCCACCCTCCTCTGCACAACTCTATCTATAGCCCATGCCTCGCAACCATACAACATTGTTGGAACCACTATTCCTTCATACATACCCATTTTTGCTTTCCGAGATAATGTTCTCGACTTCCACACATTCTTCAACACTCCCAGAACTTTCGCCCTCTTCCCTACCCTATGATTCACTTCTGCTTCCATGGTTCCATATGCTGCCAGATCCACTCCCAGATATCTAAAACACTTCACTTCCTCCAGTTTTTCTCCATTCAAACTTACCTCCCAATTGACTTGTCCCTCAACCCTACTGTACCTAATAACCTTGCTCTTATTCACAATTACTCTCAGCTTTTTTCTTTCACACACTTTACCAAACTCAGTCACCAGCTTCTGCAGTTTCTCACATGAATCAGCCACCAGCGCTGTATCATCACTGAACAACAACTGACTCACTTCCCAAGCTCTCTCATCCACAACAGACTTGCCCCTCTTTCCAAGACTCTTGCATTCACCTCCCTAACAACCCCATCCATAAACAAATTAAACAACCATGGAGACATCACACACCCCTGCCACAAACCTACATTCACTGAGAACCAATCACTTTCCTCTCTTCCTACACGTACACATGCCTTACATCCTCCATAAAAACTTTTCACTGTTTCTAACAACTTGCCTCCCACACCATGTATTCTTAATACCTTACACAGAGAATCTCTTTCAACTCTGTCATATGCCTTCTACAGATCCATAAATGCTACATACAAATCCATTTGCTTTTCTAAGTATTTCTCAAATACATTCTTCAAAGCAAACACCTGATCCATACATCCTCTACCACTTCTGAAACCACACTGCTCCTCCCCAATCTGATGCTCTGTACATGCCTTCACCCTCTCAATCAATACCCTCCCATATAATTCCCCAGGAATACTCAACAAACTTTTTTTTTTTTTTTTTTTTGCTTTGTCGCTGTCTCCCGCGTTTGCGAGGTAGCGCAAGGAAACAGACGAAATAAAATGGCCCAACCCACTCCCATACACATGTATATACATACGTCCACACACGCAAATATACATACCTACACAGCTTTCCATGGTTTACCCCAGACGCTTCACATGCCCTGATTCAATCCACTGACAGCACGTCAACCCCGGTATACCACATCGCTCCAATTCACTCTATTCCTTGCCCTCCTTTCACCCTCCTGCATGTTCAGGCCCCGATCACACAAAATCTTCTTCACTCCATCTTTCCACCTCCAATTTGGTCTCCCTCTTCTCCTCGTTCCCTCCACCTCCGACACATATATCCTCTTGGTCAATCTTTCCTCACTCATTCTCTCCATGTGCCCAAACCATTTCAAAGCACCCTCTTCTGCTCTCTCAACCACGCTCTTTTTATTTCCACACATCTCTCTTACCCTTACGTTACTTACTCGATCAAACCACCTCACACCACACATTGTCCTCAAACATCTCATTTCCAGCACATCCATCCTCCTGCGCACCACTCTATCCATAGCCCACGCCTCGCAACCATACAACATTGTTGGAACCACTACTCCTTCAAACATACCCATTTTTGCTTTCCGAGATAATGTTCTCGACTTCCACATATTCTTCAAGGCTCCCAGAATTTTCGCCCCCTCCCCACCCTATATATATATATATATATATATATATATATATATATATATATATATATATATATATATATATTATCCCTGGGGATAGGGGAGAAAGAATACTTCCCATGTATTCCCTGCGTGTCGTAGAAGGCGACTAAAAGGGGAGGGAGCGGGGGGCTGGAAATCCTCCCCTCTCACTTTTTTTTTTAATTTTCCAAAAGAGGGAACAGAGAAGGGGCCCAGGTGAGGATATTCCCTCAAGGGCCCAGTCCTCTGTTCTCAACGCTACCTCGCTAATGCGGGAAATGGCGAATAGTATGAAAGAAAAAGAAAAAGATATATATATATATATATATATATATATATATATATATATATATATATATATATATATATATATGGCGGGGTGGCACTATGCAAGCATTCTGCCAATCCTCAGACACCTCAGTATGAGTCATACATACATTGAATAACCTTACCAACCAGTCATCAATAAAGTCACCCCCTTTCTTAATAAATTCCACTGCAATACCATCCAAAGCCACTGCCGGCTTTAATCTTCTGCAAGGCTTTTACTAACTCTTCTCTGTTTACCAAATCATTCTCCCTAACCCTCTTACTTTGCACACTACCTCGACCAAAACACCCTATATCTGCAATTCTATCATCAAACACATTCAACAAACCTTCAAAATACTCACTCCATCTCCTTCTTACATCACCACTACTTGTTATCACCTCCCCATTAGCCCCCTTCACTGAAGTTGCCATTTTTTCCCTTGTCTTACACACTTTTATTTACCTCCTTCCAAAACATCTTTTTATTCTCCCTAAAATTTAATGATACTCTCTCACCCTAACTCTCATATGCCCTCTTTTTCACCTCTTGCACCCTTCTCTTGACCTCCTGCCTCTTTCTTTTATACATCTCCCAGTCATTTGCATTATTTCCCTGCAAAAATCGTCCAAATGCCTCTCTCTTCTCTTTCACTAATAATCTTACTTCTTCATCCCACCACTCACTACCCTTTCCAGTCTGCCCACCTCTCGCGCTTCTCATGCCACAAGCATCTTTTGCGCAAGCCATCACTGCTTCCCTAAATACATCCCATTCCTCCCCCACTCCCCTTACCTCCTTAGTTCTCACCTTTTTCCATTCTGTACTCAGCCTCTCCTGGTACTTCCTCACACAAGTCTCCTTCCCAAGCTCACCTACTCTCACTACTCTCTTCACCCCAACATTCTCTCTTCTTTTCTGAAAACCTCTACAAATCTTCACCTTAGCCTCCACAAGATAATGATCAGACATCCCTCCAGTTGCACCTCTCAGCACATTAACATCCAAAAGTCTCTCTCGCGCGCCTATCAATTAACACGTAATCCAATAATGCTCTCTAGCTATCTCTCCTACTTACATACGTATAATTATGTATATCTCTCTTTTTAAACCAGGTATTCCCAATCACCAGTCCTTTTTCAGCACATAAATCTACAAGCTCTTCACCATTTCCATTTACAACACTGAACACCTCATGTACACCAATTATTCCCTCAACTACCACATTACTCACCTTTGCATTCAAATCACCCATCACTATAACCCGGTTTCGTGCATCAAAACTACTAATACACTCTCTCATCTGCTCCCAAAACACTTGCCTCTCATGATCTTTCTTCTCTTGCCCAGGTGCTTATGCACCAATAATCACCCATCTCTCTCCATCCACTTTCAGTTTTACCCATATCAATCTAGATTTTACTTTCTTACACTCTATCACATACTCCCACCATCCCTGTTTATTATTATGAAGAGAGAGATGTGGTTGTGGGAACATGCAGTGCAAGAAGTACCAAGAAAAGAAAAAGTTTAACATATTATTCAAAGAAAAATAAAATAAAATTCACTGTATTCAATCTCCTTGGTGATGACATCAATATAATTAACAAGTTGATTATCTTTCTCAAGGAAATAGAAATAAGATGATAAAAGGGGGTTTATCAGTTCAACTCTGCTGGAGCTGACTTCAGGGTGTGACTGGTTCTGCTTTGGGCTCGCTGTGTGGTGGGCTTAGCTATTTCTTCATTATGCTGCTATTCTGGAGCAGGGGAGGTTCGGCTTGGAGCTGGTTCTGTTATGATGTCGAGCTGACAAATTGCCAATGATAATATTTCATAATTCATGTATGTACTGCAAGCCAAAGTGAAGGTCTGTCTCTAATCTGTCCAATCTTTTCACAGTCCTTCTGGTAGTTGCACCAGTGGATGCTGTGCCTACTGGGTGGTGTTTGCTGCCACTCTGACACAATAACCACTTACCAACTTTTATTCCAATATCTATATTTTGTTGTTGTTATTATCATTATCATCATTATTATTATCATTAACATTATCATTATTTTTCTTTATTTCTTTTATCTTGCTTTGTCGCTGTCTCCTGCGTTAGCGAGGTAACGCAAGGAAACAGACGAAAGAAAGGCCCAACCCACCCACATACACATGTATATACATACACATCCACACACGCAAATATACATACCTATACATCTCAACATGTATATATATACACACAGACATATACATATATACACATGTACATAATTCATACTTTTTTTTTTTTTTTCATACTATTCGCCATTTCCCGCATTAGCGAGGTAGCGTTAAGAACAGAGGACTGGGCCTTTGAGGGAATATCCTCATAATTCATACTGTCTGCCTTTATTCATTTCCATCGCCACCTTGCCACACATGAAATAACAACCCCCTCCCCCCGCATGTGCGCAAGGTAGTGCTAGGAAAAGACAACAAAGGCCACATTCGGTCACACTCAATCTCTAGTTGTCATGTATATTATTATCATTATTATCATTATAATTATTATTATTATTATTATTATTATTATTATTATTATTGGGAGCGGGGGGCTGGAAATCCTCCCCTCTCATTTTTGATTTTCCAAAGGAAGGAACAGAGATGGGGGCCAAGTGGGGATTTCCCTCAAAGGCTCAGTCCTCTATTCTTAAAGCTACCTCGCTACTGCGGGAAATGGCGAATAGTATGAAAAAAAAAAAAAAAATTATTATTATTATCATTATTATCATTATAATTATTATCATTATCATTATTACTATTTTCTTTTTCTTATTACATTTTGTCACTGTCTCCTGTGTTAGCATGGTAGCACAAGGAAACAGACAAAAGAATGGCCCAACCCACCCACATACACATGTATATACATAAACGCCCACACACACACATATACATACCTATACATTACAACATATACATACACAGACATATACATATATACACACCACATGTACATATTCATACATGCTGCCTTCATCCATTCCTGCCACCACCTCACCACACATGAAATGGCACCCCCCCCCTTGTGTGTGCGTGAGGTAGCACTACGAAAAGACAACAAAGGCCACATTCATTCACACAGTCTCTAGCTGTCATGTGTAATGCATCGAAACCACAGCTCCCTTTCCAGGACCCACAAAACTTTCCATGATTTACCCCAGACACTTCACATCCCCTGGTTCAATCCATTGACAGCACATCGACCCCAGTATACCACATTGTTTCAATTCACTCTATTCCTTGCAAGCCTTTCACCATCCTGTATGTTCAGGCCCCGATCACTCAAAATCTTTTTCACTCCATCCTTCCACCTCCAACTTGGTCTCCCACTTCTTGTTCCCTCCACCTCTGACACATATATCCTCTTTGTCGATCTTTCCTCACTCATTCTCTCCATGTGACCATACCATTTCAATACACCCTCTTCTGCCCTCTCAACCACACTCTTTATTACCATACATCTCTCTTACCCTTTCATTACTTACTCCATCAAACAACTTCATACCACATACTGTCCTCAAACATCTCATTTCCAACACATCCACCCTCCTCCGCACAACCCTATCTATAGCACACACCTCACAACCATATAACATTGCTGGAGCCACTATTCCTTCAAACATACCCATTTTTTTCTCTCCGAGATAACATTCTCTCCTTCCACACATTCCTCAACGGTCCCAGAACCTTCACCCCCTTCCCCACCCTGTGGCTCACTTCTGCTTCCATGGTTCCATCCGCTGCTAAATCCACTCCCAGATATCTAAAGCACTTCACTTCCTCCAGTTTTTCTCCATTCAAAGTTACCTCCCAATTTACTTAATGCAGGAGACAGCGACAAAGTATAATAATAGAAAGAAAATAACTTTATCCATACCAGACAATGTATAAAATCATCAAGCAACAGACTCACCCACAGTGGCCTGTATTTTTGCAACAGAGAGTACTGCTGTGCCAACTTTCCTTCCCACCAAATCCTTATCCTTGTAGACTCCTCGTAAGAGAAGAACTGTCAACTTGTGGAAGTCAAAGCTGACTTCAGCTCGAACTGGGCTTTTCTCTGGGGCTACATAATAAAGGCTTGTTCCATGTGACATACTGCCTACATCTTCCTTTTCTGGAGTGACAATAGCTGCAGATGCCACAAGATGAGGATGCATACGTTGTGTGGTTGAAGAAGGCTGATGAGGAAACAGCTGATGAATGAAGCCCACAAGTTCCACCACTGTTTCTTGATTGGCTGTAAGAAAATGACATTCATATAGCCCATACATGATAAGCATAAGAGATAAACTTCTTTTTGGTGAAGAAATACAAACACACTTAGGAATAAATGATGCAATCACCTCTGTATGGAAGAGGAAGGGACTTCATCACTGTTGGGGGCCCCAGCTCTTGATTTCTTAATCGTACAGCTTTTCAAACTTTTATAAATTCTCAGAAATTACAAAGTCATCACTTAGCTCATTCCACTCACCATTACTCTCTCTCTCTCTCTCTCTCTCTCTCTCTCTCTCTCTCTCTCTCTCTCTCTCTCTCTCTCTCTCTCTCTCTCTCTCATTTATGTGGTTGATATGACACAGGCAAAACATGTACCAGTCAAAGGTTATGTCTCAGGTGAAGGGTGGAAAAGAGAGTATGAAGGGTGGAAAAGAGAGTAAAGACTAATCAGAACTCCACAGGCATTTGCAGACATAACTCTTATGGCAGAAAGGATAAATTAACAAAGGAAAGACAAGAAATGGAAGAGAATTCCACAGCTTAGCCATTTGAGGGGTGAAGGAAGTACCATAAAATTCAATCCTTGAGTGGATGGTCTCCACACAGAATCTGTGAGAAGCAGAAATCAGACACATGCCATGCATCCAACCCTTGGGGGTGGAAACATATGCAGACAGTTCATGATAACAGTGGCCAAATTAAAGCATAAATAAATGAGAAAAAATCAGCGACATCTTTGCACATATATAGGGATCGCTGAAGGGAGGTGATGCCAGGGGAATTAATGAGGCAAGGCTTTTGATTCCACTTTGGTTCATATAGAGGCATACTGATGATCAGAGAGAAGGCTGTGAGAATCTAAGATGTTTAAGTATGGGGGAGATGAGGAAGGATTCAAAGACCTAGGAACTGGTGGTTGTCTAAACAACTGGAAGATAGTTTGAGGGGTTTAAAGTGGCCAACCTTTTTAAGGATGGGATGTATCAACACATGCTTTTGGAGGATGTATGCAAATAATTGGGATGCACAAAAGAAAGTGGCAGGACATCAAGAGGAAGGTGCAGGAGTTGAAAAACAGGGCAAATGAGATTCAGGGTAAGTAAATATCAGTAGACTTTTATAAAGAATATGATTTTGGGGAATAAGTTAATAATGCACAAAAAGAAAGAGAACAAATAGGAACATAGTAAAAAGAGCAAAAGGGGAAGTGGTAACAGGTATAAAGTGAGCATCTGGAGGAATGTTTGAATGTGCTTAATGATAGGGTGGCAGATGTAGTGTTTGGGTCGGGGTGGTATGCAAAGTGAGTCATGGAGAGTGGTTTAGTGAAAAGAAAAGATGTGAAAACCTTACATACGATGAAATGCAGCACGGCAGCTGCACTGGACGGCATGACAACTTAATTCATTAAGAGGGGGTAACTGCTGTTGATTGGTTGGTAAAGATTTTCAGTGTATGTATGGATCATGGTGAGGCATCTGATGATTGGAGGAACACATGTGTACAGCTTTTGTATAAATAAAAGGCAAGGAGAATAAGGTGAGTCTTCATATTACAAAGAGTAATTAGTTTGTTGAGTGAACCTGGTACAATTTACGGGAGAGTATTGACTGAGAGGGTGAAGGCATGTACAAAGCATTAGAGTGGGGAGGAGCAGTGTGTTTTCAGAAGTGATAGAGGATGTCTGGATCAGGTAATTGATTTATAGAATGTGTGTGAGAAATACTAAGAAAAACAGATGGATTTGTATGTAGAATTTATGGATCTGGAGATAGTATATGATAGAGCTGATAAAGATGCATTGCAGAAGGACTTACGAATATATGGTGTGGAAAGAAAGCTGCTGAAAGCAGTGAGAAGGTTTTATCAAGGGAGTACAGAATGAGAAGTAGGAATAGAGGAGAGTGAATGGTTCCCAGTGAAGGTCGGTGTGTGGCAGGAATGTGTGATGTTCATTTTGTTTATGGATGAGGTGGTGAGGGAGTTAAATGCATGAGTCTTAGGAAGAGGGGTGGGCATGAATTCTGTGAGGGATGAGATGGCCCAGGAAGTGAGTCAGTTGTTGTTTGCTGATAATACAGCACTGGCAGCAGAATCGAGTGAGAAACTACAGAAGTTTGTGACGAGTTTGGAAGAGGGTTTGACAGGAAATTGCAAGTAAATGTGAATAAAAGCAAGCTTAACAGATTTAGCAAGGCTGAGGGACAGGTTAGTTGAGTTGTGAGTGTGAATGGAGAAAAACTGGAGAAAGTGAAATGTTTTACATACCTGGGAATGGACATGGCAGCAAATAGAGACATGGAAGCAGAAGTGAGTCACAGGGTTGGTGAGGGGGTGAAGGTTCTAGGAACAGTGAAGAATGTGTGGAAAGAGAAAACATTATCTGAGAAGGTAGAAATGGGTATGTTTGAAGGTACTGTAGTCCCAACAATATCATATAGATATGAGGCATAGGATATAGATAAGGCTGTGTGGAGGAGGGTGGATGTGTTGAAAATCAAATGTTTAAGGACAACATGTGGTGTGAGGTGGTTTGAATGAGTAAGTAATGTCAGGGTAAAAGAGAGGTGCGGTAATAAAAAGAGTGGTTGACAGCTGATGAAGGTATGTTGAAATGGTTTGGTCATATGGAGAAAGTGAGTGAGCAAATGCTGACAAAAAAGATATGTATGTCAAGAATGGAGGGAACAAGAACAGGGAGACCAGATTGGACATGGAAGGATGGAATGAAAAGAGAATTTCATAGACTGGGGCCTGAACAAGCAGGGGGGTGAAAGGATAGGGACAGGGAGCTGTGGTTTCAGTATATTACACATGACAGCTACAGAATGGATGTGAGCAGAAATGGCCTTGCTTCATCTGCTCCCAGTGGGAAATGGCGATCAATATGGAAAAAAAATCATATTCTTCCATACATTATTTATCATACTTAATCGCCATATCCCGCATTAGAGAGGTAGCACAAGGAAACAGATGAAAGAATGGCCCAACCCACCCACATACACATGTATATACATAAACACCCACACATGCACATATACATACTTATACATTTCGGTGCATTATTACATGACAGCTAGAGTCTGAGTGTGAACGAATGGGGCCTTTGTTGTCGTTTCCTAGCGCTACCTCGCACACATGAAGGGGGAGGGTGTTGTTATTCCATGTGTGGCGGGGTGGCGATGGGAATGAATAAAGGCAGACAGTATGAATTATGTACATGTGTATATATGTATATGTCTGTGTGTGTATATATATGTATACACTGAAATGTATAGGTATGTATATTTGCGTGTGTGGACGTGTATGTATATACATGTGTATGTGGGTGGGTTGGGCAATTCTTTCGTCTGTTTCCTTGCACTACCTCGCTAACGCGGGAGACAGCGACAAAGCAAAATAAATATAAATAAATAAAATAATAAACATACATATACATACACAGATATATACATATATACTTTTTTTTTTTTTTTCATACTATTCGCTATTTCCCGCGATAGCGAGGTAGCGTTAAGAACAGAGGACTGGGCCTTTGAGGGAATATCCTCACCTGGCCCTCTTCTCTGCTACATACAAATCCATTTGTTTTTCTAAGTATTTCTCACACAAATTCTTGAAAGCAAACACCTGATCCACACATCCTCTACTATTTCTGAAACCACCCTGCTCTCCCCCAATCTGATGCCCGAGATAGGAACACATTTCATCAACCAACTCCTTGGGCTGATGAACAGCTGGGTTGACTGGTAACTAACTGCTACAACCAGGACTTGAACCTATGTGTTTGACCCTGGATGACCCATGAATGTGTCATGGTCAGGAACTGCTACATAATGAAGGTCCATGAATAAATCCATACAATAATTTGGATATTTTTGTATGGCTCATATGAGGTACAGCGATGGGAATACACTCTAAGATGCCAGTAAGTTGATTCTGATGAATCAACCCCTACTGCTGTGCACAGACCTTTATGAAAATCCACATTTATGATGCTTGCAGTCAGCTCCCTGTGGTGGAGCAACCCATATATAGCATACCAGCAATGAATGGGTTAAGCAAAAATTTTTTACTAAAGATGTAAAGAATTACTTTTATAGTACACAAGTGGTGGATGAATGGAAGTAAAAGATTGAAAGGGCATGGGTAACACAGCCAACATACGTAATATTCAAGGGATGGGGCTCAATACGTGTACAACTCCCTCCCCATAGAGTGCAAACTGGTTAATTACCAACATGTAATTAAAAATAAAAGAATTCACATGGAGTAGGAGTTTCAAAGCTATTTTTATTTATTTTGCTTTGTCGCTGTCTCCCGCGTTTGCGAGGTAGCGCAAGGAAACAGACGAAAGAAATGGCCCAACCCAACCCCATACACATGTATATACACACACGTCCACACACGCAAATATACATACCTATACATCTCAATGTACACATATATATACACACACAGACACATACATATATACCCATGCACACAATTCACACTGTCTGCCTTTATTCATTCCCATCGCCACCTCGCCACACATGGAATACCATCCCCCTCCCCCCTCATGTGTGCGGGGTAGCGCTAGGAAAAGACAACAAAGGCCTCATTCGTTCACACTCAGTCTCTAGCTGTCATGCAATAATGCCCGAAACCACAGCTCCCTTTCCACATCCAAGCCCCACACATCTTTCCATGGTTTACCCCAGACGCTTCACATGCCCTGATTCAATCCACTGACAGCACGTCAACCCCGGTATACCACATCGACCCAATTCACCCTATTCCTTGCCCTCCTTTCACCCTCCTGCATGTTCAGGCCCCGATCACTCAAAATCTTTTGCACTCCATCTTTCCACCTCCAATTTGGTCTCCCACTTCTCCTCGTTCCCTCCACCTCCGACACATACAACCTCTTGGTCAATCTTTCCTCACTCATTCTCTCCATGTGCCCAAACCATTTCAAAACACCCTCTTCTGCTCTCTCAACCACGCTCTTTTTATTTCCACACATCTCTCTTACCCTTACATTACTTACTCGATCAAACGACCTCACACCACACATTGTCCTCAAACATCTCATTTCAAAGCTACGCCATAAATTATCATCCCTTATGCTAAATCTCACTGTTGTAGAGTGGCACCTCCTAAACAAAATATGTCACCTTAGCTTGGTGTCTTGGCATTATATAATGACCACATCTCTATAACCTGTTGCTGATATCAACATATTCTTCCCTAGCATGGGTTAGCATCAGTGCATTTGTTTCATCTTCCCTTGGTGTACAATTAGTGCCATGTCTTATACAATTACTTTCAGCATTACCCTTGGTATAATACAAATTGCTTTCATTTCATAAACTTCATAAAGCCCAAATATCCACATCGGCAACAATTACTGAGATGCTCTGCAGAATATTTTGACTAAAAGCTAGATGAAAATCACCTGCTCACTATGTATTTCAAAAGTGGAGGCCAGCATGGGATGGAATAAACAAAAAATTAAGGGCTTCCTGACTCAAGTCATAGAAGTTTAGAGTTTCCATTTATCATTATCAATAATACTAAAGATAACATCTCTGCCTGCCCGAAACAGGAAAAAGAAGACTTGACAATGGCAACAAACATAAAAACAAAATCTAAATATCTACTCACCAATGATGTCAACTGTGTTGAACTGTACGGAGGCTAAGAGCAGTGCTCCAGATCCCTGTTGAGATGGGCAGAGTGCTGAAACATATGTCACTTCTACTGTAATGAGTGCTTCTGTGTCCTTGTTCTCTACAAATGATACTGCTCTTCCTCCACAGCCTCCCTGTCCACCAGCCTTGGGTGAACTGATAATAGGTGGTGATGGGATAGTACATGAAGACTGGGGTGGTGATTGTGCTGGAAAACATGAAGCTTGGATTCAAACTCTAGGAAATGAAGCACATATTGCTGAAAACAGCAAAAGAACATCTGAGGAGTTTTCAAGTTATGTCATCGGCAAGGGAGTCATTACCCAGTCAGTTGGTCCACCAATCATGGAATATTGTAACTTGGTTCAAAACAATGAAGTTATGGAAAAAATTTCATGTTTTTTCGTACCATTTCTCAGATTCAGTTCCACTGCTAAGAGATGAGAACATTTTGTAAAATACTGACTTAAGAGTTGAAGAGGTACTATCACCAATAGATGGAATAAAGTACATGACACATCAAGCCCACGTAAGTTTATCAAAGGGCAGTTAAAGAGGCAAAAGAAAGACAGTTAAACCCTTAATTGCTCTCATCAATTAGTTACCTGCTACAGGGAGAGTTCTAGATGAATGGATGTTTGTTAATTCAGCAATGATGAACAAAAAAGGTAAAATGAAAAATCACAAACTCGAAATTATCATCCAATCAGCTTAACATCTGTTGTTGGTAAAATTGTGGAAACCATCACTCAGGGTAAGACTGAACCACTTAATTACTGACCCTCTGTATGATGATTGCCTGTCTGAAAAAGTTACTTGTTTTTTATGATAAAATCACGTGCTGTCGATGGATTGAACCAGGGCATGTGAAGTGTCTGGGGTAAACCATGGAAAGATCTGTGGAGCCTGGATGTGGAAAGTAAGCTGTGGTTTCTGGGCATTACACATGACAGCTAGAGACTGACATGAAATGACAACCCCCTCCCCCCATATGCGCACGAGGTAGTGCTAGGAAAAGACAACAAAGGCCACATTCGTTCACACCCAGTCTCTAGCTGTCATGTATAATGAAAAATGTATAATGTATAATGAAAGTAATGCACATGATGTCTTTTATTTAGATTTCTAAAAAGCATTCATTAAAGTTCCACATCAAAGGTTGCCCATAAAAGTTAAGGCAAAAGGTATAGATGGGGATATACTTCAGTGGTTGAGAAATTTGCTGACTGGCCATAAACAAAAAATTATAATGAATGGTCAAGCCTCAGGGGCTAGTCATATTAAGTCATGCGCTACAAGGATCAGTAATAAGACTACTTTTCTATGTTGATGATATAGTATATTTATTATCTATCATACTTGTTCACCATTTCCCATGTCAGCGAGGTAGTGCTAGGAAACAGACAGAGAATGGCCCATCCACTCATATACACATATCTATACGTAATCGCCCATACACGCACATATACATACATATACATATGCATATCAACATATACACATACATAGACATATACATATATACATATGTACTTGCCTTCATCCATTCCTGGCACTACCCCACCCCACAGGAAACAGCATTGCTACCCCCTGCAGTCTGTCTTTCACTCTATTCCATCCTTATTACTTTACATTTTCTTGGGATGAATTTCATTAGCCATATTTCAGACCAACTTGAAAGTCTGTTTATTTCCACATCTAAGATAATGCAATCCTTACTTTTCACTTCCCTCATGATCTTTGCAACACCTACAAACATATTCAGGTAGGAGTCTATACCTCTAGGAGAGGCATTAATATAAATCAACAAAAGTAATGGTACCAGAACTGAGCCCTGTGACACTCCATTGGTCACCTCAACCCATTTGGAAAAGGCACCCCTTATCCTGTCAGGTAATCTAGCTTCTTAAAACAGCCTCCAATACAGGGTCAAATGCCTTCCATTCAGTCCAGGATTGAGCTCACTCTCTTATAGATCACTGAGAAATTGAATACATTTAAAACACATGTCTTTTGAAAGTGCCAAGTCACAGTCATCAGGAAAGACATGAGAGGGTAGAAAGTTTCAAAGCTTTGAGGTGTAGGAAAGGAAACAGTTACCAAAATGGCCTACCCTTGAGTTGCTGATGTCCACTCAGTAATCATGTGATGCAGCAGCTTGCTGCATACTGCAAGGGCTAGCTAATGGTAGGGGCACACAGGAAATCAGCTTTCTGGAGCAAAAGCCAGAGCAATACCTATAGATGAGGGAAAGTGAACCAAAATTGCAGTGCAGAGCAAGTGGGTCAAGTCTAGAAGTTAGCCTGTGAAAGCTGATAATTTGGGCTACTTTCAGTTCAATTCTGTCTAGTAAGGATGCATATTTAGAACCACTCCAGATTTATCAGCTATACACCATAAAAAGATGGATCAATTTTTGTATGACTGGAGCAACTGTTCAAAAGAAAAGAATTTTCAGCATTCAAGAAGGACCCCTGGTTTTTAAGAGGCAGTTTAGCTATTTCCATAATATAGAGTTTCCCAGACAATGTGGATGTTACAGTAATACCAATATGTTCACTGAGACATGAGGTGGAAATAAAAATCTGTTAAAGGAGAGAAGAAAGTCACGAGGAATTTTCGATAAAGAGGTGGGCACAAACTGGGTCTTGGAAGCATTAAACTCTGGGCAAAACAGGTGAGATCTAATCTCTTCATGAACCTTTGCTTCCATGACTCTTAACAACATGACTTTCCTTTATACAATCCTAGAATTCTAGCTGATTACCATAAATCTATACAATGTTTGCCAAAAAATATATCAAATAATAGATAGAAAAAATAAAAAAGTTTCAAACATCACAAGCAACAACAGAGGGTGATTGCTTGCTACAGGGATAATTTGCTAATGAGTACAGTATCCACAAAAACAGTAAGTCTGAAGCTTGTGACTTATGGTGGTTATACAACCCACATTCTTATTTTTTAATATTGCATTAAAACCTCTAACAGCTTACAGTGAAAAGTTCTCAATATGAGTCTTGTGGTTGTAAGAAGAGGAGAAGAAGAAGCATCAGCTTGAAGGTAAATTTACAAATTCTAGAGCATTTTAATGCTGGTCAAAAAAGTGTTGATATTGATGGAACTCTTGGCTTGCCTACTACATCTGTGAAAACAGTTTGAGAGGATGAAGATAAATTGAGGCATTTTGTCTCCAACATAACACCTTAACATACAATGGAGTTAATCTCTAGAGAATGTGGAACAAATGTTATGAGTCTGGATTAGAACAAGTGTAACATGCCTAAACCTACTGCACTGTAGATTTCTGGAAAAAACAATGTCTTTAGGTGTACTGTATATTCGCATACTTAGAATAATAGTGTACCTGTGCTGTTCAGTATGTGTCTTGGAATTCTATTCATATTTTTGTGTGAAAGCTATATTGAGAAATCTCTACGAACATAACTTCACTTTATCCCAGTGAAAAATAGAGTAAAATGGGTTTCACTATATGGTAATTCTACTAACTTGTAATTTCCAGTTAGGCATCTCTAATGTTAAGTAGTGATCAGGTGTACTGTTCTAGTAAAAATGCCTAACTGTGTTGGTGATTGGCTGGTAAGGATTTTCAGTGTATGTATAGATCATGTCAAAATGCCTCAGGATTGGCAAAATGCATGTGTAGTGCCACTGCATAAAGGCAAGAAGGATAAAGGTGATAGCTAAAACTACATAGGTATAAGGTTGTTGAGTATACATGGTAAGTTGTATGGGACGGCAATGGCTGAAAGGGTGAAGACGTGTATAAAGAATCAGATAGGGATGGAGTAGAGTGATTTCAGAGGTAGTAGATGTATGGATCAGGTGTTTGCTTTATTGAATTTGAAAGAAATATTTACCATTTATGGATCTGGAGGAGGCATATGATAGGGTTGATGAAAATGCTATGTGGAAGGTGTTAAGAATATACAGTGTGGAGGAAAGCTGCTAGAAGCAGTATGCAAGTAGGAAAAGACAGAAGGATGGAGTGAAAAAGATTTTGAGCAATTGGGGCCTGAACATGCAGGAAGGTGAAAGGTGTGCATGGAATATAGTGAACTGGAACGATATAGTATACTGGGGTTGATGTGCTGTCAATGGACTGAACTAGGGCATGTGAAACATCCAAGGTAAAACAAGGAGATGTTCGTGGGGCCTGGTTGTGGATAAGGAGCTGTGGTTTCAGTGCATTACATGTGACAGCTAGAGAATGGATGTGAGCGGATGTGGTCTTTTTTCATCTGTTCCTGGAGCTACCTCACTAATGTGGGAAACAATGATCAAGTAAGAAAAAACAATACGTTATATAATATTTTCAAAAAGGGAAAAGAAGACAAACCCACTTTTAAGTACAAAAACCTACCTTTCATTATACTTAATAAGCTTCTTCTATGAATGCAATCCCTGACATAAATGTGGGACTACTAAAATCAAATAAAACCTGAACAATATGAGTAGTAGTAACCTCTAGAAGCTGCATAAGATGAAATAGCATGACTGATGGTAAGAGGTGAAGTTCGCTTTAGAGGAGCATTGTGATCTGGTGAAGCAGGCGAGGTGGGTGAACATGGTTCACTGTCCAGAAGGCTTCCACTGAAGCTATCCATACTGCAAAAGAAAAACAGCCTCTTAGATCATTTACATGAAATATTCATGTATAAATGAGAGCAAAAGCTTCATCGTTGCAGACTGCTACATGGTAATCGAGTTTACAGCCATTCTCAAGCTTTCAAAGCAGTAATGTCCTAGCTCAAAAGTAAAACAGTGATTCTAAACATTTAGTCTAATTACCTGTATACCAATAAAAGGCTACTCTATCTATATTCAAAGAAGGTTGGTGAAAACATAATCTACCCCATATACTTTGGCATTTTATCATCTGCACACAAAGTGTCAAAGACCTTACAGCAATACAATATTTGAAGAATTACCTCCCACACCATATATTCTTAATACCTTCCACAAAGCATCTCAATCAACTCTGTCATATGCTTTCTCCAGATCCATAAATGCTACATACAAATCCATTTTCTTTTCTAAGTATTTCTCACATACATTTTTCAAAGCAAACACCTGATCCACACATCCTCTACCACTTCTGAAACCACACTGCTCTTCCCCAATCTGATGCTCTGTACATGCCTTCGACCTCTCAATCAATACCCTCCCATATAATTTCCCAGGAATACTCAACAAACTTATACCTCTGTAATTTGAGCACTCACTCTTATCCCCTTTGCCTTTGTACAATGGCACTATGCACGCATTCCGCCAATGCCTCACCATGAGTCATACATACATTAAATAACCTTACCAACCAGTCAATAATACAGTCACCCCCTTTTTTAATAAATTCCACTGCAATACCATCCAAATCATTTTCCCTAACCCTCTCACTTTGCACACCACCTCGACCAAAACACCCTATATCTGCCACTCTATCATCAAACACATTCAACAAACCTTCAAAATACTCACTCCATCTCCTTCTCACATCACCACTACTTGTTATCACCTCCCCATTTGCGCCCTTCACTGAAGTTCCCATTTGCTCCCTTGTCTTACGCACTTTATTTACCTCCTTCCAGAACATCTTTTATTCTCCCTAAAATTTAATGATACTCTCTCACCCCAACTCTCATTTGCCCTCTTTTTCACCTCTTGCACCTTTCTCTTGACCTCCTCTCTTTCTTTTATACATCTCCCACTCAATTGCATTTTTTCCCTGCAAAAATCGTCCAAATGCCTCTCTCTTCTCTTTCACTAATAATCTTACTTCTTCATCCCACCACTCACTACCCTTTCTAATCAACCCACCTCCCACTCTTCTCATGCCACAAGCATCTTTTGCGCAATCCATCACTGATTCCATAAATACATCCCATTCCTCCCCCACTCCCCTTACTTCCATTGTTCTCACCTTTTTCCATTCTGTACTCAGTCTCTCCTGGTACTTCCTCACACAAGTCTCCTTCCCAAGCTCACTTACTCTCACCACCCTCTTCACCCCAACATTCACTCTTCTTTTCTGAAAACCCATACAAATCTTCACCTTAGCCTCCACAAGATAATGATCAGACATCCCTCCAGTTGCACCTCTCAGCACATTAACATCCAAAAGTCTCTCTTTCGCGCGCCTGTCAATTAACACGTAATCCAATAATGCTCTCTGGCCATCTCTCCTACTTACATACGTATACTTATGTATATCTCGCTTTTTAAACCAGGTATTCCCAATCACCAGTCCTTTTTCAGCACATAAATCTACAAGCTCTTCACCATTTCCATTTACAACACTGAACACCCCATGTATACCAATGATTCCCTCAACTGCCACATTACTCACCTTTTCATTCAAATCACCCATCACTGTAACCCGGTCTCGTGCATCAAAACCACTAACACACTCATTCAGCTGCTCCCAAAACACTTGCCTCTCATGATCTTTCTTCTCATGCCCAGGTGCATATGCACCTGGGCATATATATATATATATATATATATATATGCATGTGTACGTGTAGGAAGAGAGGAAAGTGATTGGTTCTCAGTGAATGTAGGTTTGCGGCAGGGGTGTGTGATGTCTCCATGGTTGTTTAATTTGTTTATGGATGGGGTTGTTAAGGAGGTAAATGCAAGAGTTTTGGAAAGAGGGGCAAATATGAAGTCTGTTGGGGATGAGAGAGCTTGGGAAGTGAGTCAGTTGTTGTTCGCTGATGATACAGCGCTGGTGGCTGATTCATGCGAGAAACTGCAGAAGCTGGTGACTGAGTTTGGTAAAGTGTGTGGAAGAAGAAAGTTAAGAGTAAATGTGAATAAGAGCAAGGTTATTAGGTACAGTAGGGTTGAGGGTCAAGTCAATTGGGAGGTGAGTTTGAATGGAGAAAAACTGGAGGAAGTGAAGTGTTTTAGATATCTGGGAGTGGATCTGGCAGCGGATGGAACCATGGAAGCGGAAGTGGATCATAGGGTGGGGGAGGGGGCGAAAATTCTGGGGGCCTTGAAGAATGTGTGGAAGTCGAGAACATTATCTCAGAAAGCAAAAATGGGTATGTTTGAAGGAATAGTGGTTCCAACAATGTTGTATGGTTGCGAGGCGTGGGCTATTGATAGAGTTGTGCGCAGGAGGATGGATGTGCTGGAAATGAGATGTTTGAGGACAATGTGTGGTGTGAGGTGGTTTGATCGAGTGAGTAACGTAAGGGTAAGAGAGATGTGTGGAAATAAAAAGAGCGTGGTTGAGAGAGCAGAAGAGGGTGTTTTGAAGTGGTTTGGGCACATGGAGAGAATGAGTGAGGAAAGATTGACCAAGAGGATATATGTGTCGGAGGTGGAGGGAACGAGGAGAAGAGGGAGACCAAATTGGAGGTGGAAAGATGGAGTGAAAAAGATTTTGTGTGATCGGGGCCTGAACATGCAGGAGGGTGAAAGGAGGGCAAGGAATAGAGTGAATTGGAGCGATGTGGTATACCGGGGTTGACGTGCTGTCAGTGGATTGAATCAAGGCATGTGAAGCGTCTGGGGGTAAACCATGGAAAGCTGTGTAGGTATGTATATTTGCGTGTGTGGACGTATGTATATACATGTGTATGGGGGGGGGGGGTTGGGCCATTTCTTTCGTCTGTTTCCTTGCGCTACCTCGCAAACGCGGGAGACAGCGACAAAGTATAAAAAAAAAAAAAAAAAAAAATATATATATATATATATATATATATGATAGAATTGATAGAGATGCTCTGTGGAAGGTATTAAGAATATATGGTGTGGGAGGCAAGTTGTTAGAAGCAGTGAAAAGTTTTTATCGAGGATTTAAGGCATGTGTACGTGTAGGAAGAGAGGAAAGTGATTGGTTCTCAGTGAATGTAGGTTTGCGGCAGGGGTGTGTGATGTCTCCATGGTTGTTTAATTTGTTTATGGATGGGGTTGTTAGGGAGGTGAATGCAAGAGTTTTAGAAAGAGGGGCAAGTATGAAGTCTGTTGGGGATGAGAGAGCTTGGGAAGTGAGTCAGTTGTTGTTCGCTGATGATACAGCGCTGGTGGCTGATTCATGTGAGAAACTGCAGAAGCTGGTGACTGAGTTTGGTAAAGTGTGTGAAAGAAGAAAGTTAAGAGTAAATGTGAATAAGAGCAAGGTTATTAGGTACAGTAGGGTTGAGGGTCAAGTCAATTGGGAGGTAAGTTTGAATGGAGAAAAACTGGAGGAAGTGAAGTGTTTTAGATATCTGGAGTGGATCTGGTAGCAGATGGAACCATGGAAGCGGAAGTGGATCATAGGGTAGGGGAGGGGGCGAAAATCCTGGGAGCCTTGAAGAATGTGTGGAAGTCGAGAACATTACCTCAGAAAGCAAAAATGGGTATGTTTGAAGGAATAGTGGTTCCGACAATGTTGTATGGTTGCGAGGCGTGGGCTATGGATAGAGTTGTGCGCAGGAGGGTGGATGTGCTGGAAATGAGATGTTTGAGGACAATGTGTGGTGTGAGGTGGTTTGATCGGGTAAGTAACGTAAGGGTAAGAGAGATGTGTGGAAATAAAAAGAGCGTGGTTGAGAGAGCAGAAGAGGGTGTTTTGAAATGGTTTGGGCACATGGAGAGAATGAGTGAGGAAAGATTGACCAAGAGGATATATGTGTCGGAGGTGGAGGGAACGAGGAGAAGTGGGAGACCAAATTGGAGGTGGAAAGATGGAGTGAAAAAGATTTTGTGTGATCGGGGCCTGAACATGCAGGAGGGTGAAAGGAGGGCATGGAATAGAGTGAATTGGATCGATGTGGTATACTGGGGTTGACGTGCTGTCAGTGGATTGAATCAGGGCATGTGAAGCATCTGGGGTAAACCATGGAAAGTTGTGTAGGTATGTAAATTTGCGTGTGTGGACGTGTATGTGTATACATGTGTATGGGCCATTTCTTTCGTCTGTTTCCTTACGCTACCTCGCAAACGCGGGAGACAGCGTCAAAGATTTAGCAGCAGATGGAACCATGGAAGCGGAAGTAAGTCACAGGGTGGGGGAGGGGGCGAAGGTTCTGGGAGCATTAAAAAATGTGTGGAAGGAGAGAACGTCATCTCGGAGAGCAAAAATGGGTATGTTTGAAGGAATAGTGGTTCCAACAATGTTATATGGTTGCGAGGCATGGGCTATAGATAAGGTTGTGTGGAGGAGGGAGGGTGTGTTGGAAATGAGATGTCTGAGGACAATATGTGGTGCAAGGTGGTTTGGTCGAGTAAGTAATGAAAGGGTAAGAGAAATGTGTGGTAATAAAAAGAGTGTGGTTGAGAGAGCAGAAGAGGATGTACTGAAATGGTTTGGTCACGTGGAGAGAATGAGAGAGGAAAGATTACAAAGAGGATATATGTGTCAGAGGTGGAGGGAACGAGAAGTGGGAGACCAAATCAGAGGTGGAAGGATGGAGTGAAAAAGATTTTGAGTGATCGGGGCCTGAACATACAGGAGGGTGAAAGGCATGAAAGGAATAGAGTGAATTGGAACGATGTGGCATACCAGGAATACCTGGTTTCAAAAGAGAGATATACACAAGTGTACATATGTAAGTAGGATAGATGGCTAGAGAGCGTTATTGGATTACATGTTAATTGACAGGCATGTGAAAAAGAGACTGTTGGATGTTAATGTGCTGAAAGGGGCAACTGGAGGAATGTCTGATGATTATCTTGTGGAGATGAAGATGAAGATTTGTAGAAGTTTTCAGAAAAGTTTATTGAGTATTCCTAGGAAATTATATGGGAGTGTATTGATTGAGAGGGTGAAGGTATGTACAGACCATCAGACTGGGGAAGAGCAGTGTGGTTTCAGAAGTGGTATAGGATGTGTGGGTATGTTGTTTGCTTTGAAGAATGTGTATGAGAAATACTTAGAAAAATAGATGGATTTGCATGAAGCATTTATGGATCTGGAGAAGGCATACAATAGAGTTGATGAGATGCTTTGTAGAAGGTTTCAAGGATATATGGCATGGGAGGTAAATTGCTACAAGCAGTGAAAGTTTTTACCATGGACGTAAGGCATGTGTATGATGGATGTAAGGCATGTGTATGAGTAGGAAGAAAGAAGAGTGATTGGCTCCCAGTATATGTCGGTTTGTGGCAGGGGTGTGTGATGTCCCCATGGTTGTTAAACTTGTTTATGGATGGGGCTGTCAGGGAGGTAAATGCAAGAGTTTTGGAGAGAGGGGTGATATGCAGTCTGTTGTGGATGAGAGGGGCTAGGAAGTGAGTCAGTTGTTGTTCACTGATGATACAGCTCTGGTGGTGATTTGGGTGAGAAACTGCAGAGGTTAGTGACCAAGTTTGGAAAAGTGTGTGAAATGAGAAAGTTGAGAGTAGATGTGAATAAGAACAATGTTATTAGGTTCAGTAGGGTTAAGGGACAAGTTAATGGAGATGTAAGTTTGAATGGAGAAAAATTGGAAGAAGTGAAGTGTTTTAGATATATAAGAGTGGACTTAGCAGCGGATGGAACCATGGAAGTGGAAGTGAGTCACAGGGTGGGAGAGAGGGCGAAGGTTCTGGAACAATGAAGAACATGTGGAAGGAGAGAACGTTACCTTGGAGCAAAAATGGGTATGTTTGAAGGAATAGTAGTTCCAACAATGTTATATGGTTGTGGGGCATGGGCTATAGATAGGGTTGTACAGATAAGGGTAGATGTGTTGGAAATGAAGTGTTTGAGGACAATATATGTGTAAGGTGGTTTGACTGAGTAAGTAATGAGAGGGTAAGAGTGATGTGTGGTAATCAAAAGAGTGTGGTTGAGAGAGCAGAAGAGGGTGTGCTGAAATGGTTTGGACACATGAAGAGAATGAAAGAGGAAAGATTGACAAAGAGGTTATATGTGTCAGAAGTGGAGGAAATAAGGAGAAGCAGGAGACCAAACTGGAGGTGGAAGGATGGAGTGAAGAAGATTTTGAGCGATCAGAGCCTGAACATACAGGAGGGTGAAAGGTGTGCACAGAATAGATTGAATTGGGACGATGTGGTATACTGGAGTCAACGTACTATTAATGGACTAAACTAGGGAATGTGAAGCATCTAGGGTAAACCATGGAAAGGTCTATTAGGCCTGGATGTGGATAAGGAGCTATGGTTTCAGTGCATTACACATGACAGCTAGAGACCGAGTGTGAACATATGTTTTCCTTTTTTGTCTATTCCTGGCACTACCTCACTAAAGGGGGGATGCCATTTCCAGTGTGGCGGAGTAGCGACAGGAATGGATGAAGGTAAACAAGTATAAGTATGCACATGTGTATGTATATGCATGTATATGTTGATATGTATGTATATGTGCGTGTATCGACGTTCATGTATATATATGTGTCTTATGAGTGGATAGGCCATTCTTTCCCTGTTTCCTGGCACTACCTTGCTTACGTGGGAAAGAATGATTAAGTATAATGTTTATTTTATTATACTTTGTCACTGTCTCCTGTGTTAGCGAGGTAGCACAAGGAAACAGATGAATGAATGTTTGGACGTGTATGTATATACACATGTATATACATACACGTCCACACACGCACATATACATACCTATACATCTCAACGCATACATATATACACACACACAGACATATACATATATACACATGCACATAATTCATACTGTCTGCCCTTATCTATTCCTGTCACCCTCCCACCACACATGAAATGAAAACCCCCTCCTCCCGCATGTGCGCGAGGTAGCACTAGGAAAAGACAAAAAAGGCCACATTCATTCACACTCAGTCTCTAGCTGTCATGTATAATGCACCAAAACCACCCCTCCTTTTCCACATCTAGGCCCCACAAAACTTCCCATGGTTTACCCCAGACGCTTCACATGCCCTGGTTCAATCCACTGACAGCACCTCGACCCCGGTTTACCACATCGTTCCAATTCACTCTATTCCTTGCACGAATTTCACCCTCTTGCATGTTCAGGCCTTGATCACTCAAAATCTTTTTCACTCCATCTTTCCACCTCCAATTAGGTCTCCCACTTCTCCTCGTTCCCTCCACCTCTGACACACATCCTCTTTGTCAATCTTTCCTCACTCATTCTCTCCATGTGACCAAACCATTTCAAAACATCCTCTTCTGCTCTCTCACACATATCTCTTACCCTTTCATTACTTACTCGATCAAACCACCTCACACCACATATTATCCTCAAACATCTAATTTCCAGCACATCCACCCTCCTCCACACAACTCTATCTATAGCCGACACCTCGCAACCATATAACATTGTTGGATCCACTATTCCTTCAAACATACCCATTTTTGCTTTCCAAGATAACATTCTCGACTTCCACACATTCTTCAATGCTCCCAGAACTTTTGCCCCCTCCCAACCCTATGATTCACTTCCGCTTTCATGGTTCCATCCACTGCCAAATCCACTCCCACATATCTAAAACACTTCACGTCCTCCAGTTTTTCTCCATTCACACTTACCTCCCAATTGACTTGACCCTCAACCTTACTGTACCTAATAACCTTGCTCTTATTCACATTTACTCTCAGCTTTCTTCTTTCACACACTTTACCAAACTCAGTCACCAGCTTCTGCAGTTTCTCTCCCGAATCAGCCACCAGCACTGTATCATCAGCGAACAACAACTGACTCACTTCCCAAGCTCTCTCATCCACAACAGACTGCATACTTGTCCCTCTTTCCAAAAATCTTGCATTCACCTCCCCAACAATCCCATCCATAAACAAATTAAACAACCATGGAGACATCACACACCCCTGCCGCAAACCTACATTCACTGAGAACCAATCACTTTCCTCTCTTCCTACACGTACACATGCCTTACATCCTCCATAAAAACTTTTCACTGCTTCTAACAACTTACCTCCCACACCATATATTCTTAATACCTTCCACATAGCATCTCTATCAACTCTATCATATACCTTCTCCAGATCCATAAATGCTACATACAAATCCATTTGCTTTTCTAAGGATTTCTCTCATACATTTTTCAAAGCACACACCTGGTTCACACATCCTCTACCACTTCTGAAACCACACTGCTCTTCCCCAATCTGATGCTCTGTAAATGCCTTCACCCTCTCAATCAATACCCTCCCATATAATTTCCCAGGAATACTCAACAAACTTAAACCTCTGTAATTTGAGCACTCACTCTTATCCCCTTTGCCTTTGTACAATGGCACTATACAAGCATTCCGCCAGTCCTCAGGCACCTCACCATGAGTCACACATACATTAAATAACCTTGCCGATCAGTCAACAATACAGTCACCCCCTTCTTTGATAAATTCCACTGCAATACCATCCAAACCCACTGCCTTGCCAGCGTTCATCTTCCGCAAAGCTTTTACTACCTCTTCTTTGTTTACCAAATTATTCTCCCTAACCCTCTCACTTTGCACACCACCTCGACCAAAACACCCTATATCTGCCACTCTATCATCAAACACATTCAAAAAACCTTCAAAATACTCACTCCATCTCCTCCTCACATCACCACTACTTGTCATCACCTCCCCATTAGCCCCCTTAACTGATGTTCCCATTTGTATGTTATATAAATAAATAAATAAATAAATAAATAAATAAATAAATAGATTTATCTATATATTTTTCTTGTTCAGAGCCAAGTACTAATTTTACTGACCATCACAAAAGGTTAGATGAATTGCTGAGATGATTGTGGATTGACTGCCGCAACCAGGATTTGAAACTATGTTTGTGCCAACTGTGGTAAATGAACACTACTGCTCCCCTCATGGATCCTATTTTCTTAATTATGATGCCATCTAGCTCAAATCTCTCTACTTTCTATTAACTTGCTCTTGTTTTTCAATCACCTCCCTCTAATTTCTTCAATGATGTAAATCTCTTCAACTACATGAATTCTTGCCACAATGTTGTGATCTCTTTTCATCCATGCACTGACATCCTTTATGCAGGGGATTTCAATGTACACCACAAGGACTGATTAGGCTCTAACTGGTGGAGCAGATGCCTTTTGTTTTCTTTCTTTAATAATCTGGAATGATTAATCAAAGACCCTACCCGAGTTTCCAACCATTACAACCATTCTTCTAAAACACCTGACCTATTCTTTATCTTTTTTCACATTATTTCTGCCCCCTTAAGGTTCTATAACCATAATCTTACTTCTGTTACTTCTAATTGGACAACCTTAGCACTTTGAGAGAACACACTGGTTATCGCTGCACAGCTTCTTTACTGACTTTCTCAGGGATAGGTACTGCTTCTCTAAGTGGGATGCCTCATGTTACACTGAATGCATAGCAAAGGTTATCTTGGCTGGGATGGAGTATATCTTTTTCTCCTCAACCATGGTTTGATCACTCCTGCTCTGATGCTTGTCACATCAGGGATGGTGTTTTCCTGATCATAAAACTCTCTTCCCCAGAAACCCACTCTGCTTTCATTTCTGCTTGGAATCACTGCAATGGTGTTGTTTAAAGAGCCATGCACTCTTTCATAAAAAGAAATTGTGCTGATTTCTTCTTCAACTGACAAATCTCTTTGGTCTTTAGCCAAAAGGATCTCCAACAAATTCTGTAATTCAACCTTTCCTCCTCTTTTCTGACTGATCAATCTATTGCTAGCTCTCCATATGAAAAAAATCATTCTTTCTGGAATGTTGTTTTCATCTAATTCAACTTTGGATGATTCATATACTAATTCTCTACCCCCTATCTCCTTCCAATGAACCTATGCCATCCTTCTTTTCTCAACAAGCAGGGTCTTCTGGGTACTATTCCAGCTCCAGCTGAGCAAGACATGGCTAGGATGGCATTCCTCCTCATGTTCTGAGGGATTGTGCCTCTGAGCTAACACCAATCTTTGCTTGCCTATTTCACACATCTTTTTAAAAACAAAGACTTTTCTTTCCACTTGGAAGCATGCCTTGGTGAAGCCCATCCCTAAGAAAGGGGACCACTCTAGCCCCTCCAACTAATGCCCCATTGCTCTTACTTTTGCTACTTCCAAGGTCTGAAATTCTCCTAAACTCTAACTTCCTCAAACACTTAATCCCATCCACTTCTTTCATATCATCAGTATGAATTTCACAGTGCTGGATCTATTAGTGATCGTCTCTCCTATGTAACCCACTTTTGGTCCACCTGTCTCAGGGACCCAAATTTAGTGAAACTTTAATCAAAGCCCTCAGAACCTCCAAAGCATCTGATAGAGTATGACACAAGTCTTTGTTTCTACACTTCCCTCCTCTGGTTTTACTGTTTTTCTCTTTCCTCTCATGCATAGATTCCTCTCAGCTGTTCTACTGTGGTAGTCATTGCTGAAGTGACCTCCCAATCCTAACCTATCTAAAATGGTGCTCCTCGAGCTTTAGTCCTTTCACCTACTCTCTTCTCTCAATATATGACCTTCTCTTTTCTCCCTCCAGCTCTATTCACTTTTGTGCTGATGATTCCACTTAACATACTTCAACCCACTTTTCCTCCCCCTCTTTCCTTTATTACTCATTCTATTGCTCATACTGACCATATTTCCTATCTCAACTTGGACCTGTGTGGCATTCTGGATTGGAGTAGTAACCTTGAAAAAACTAATAGTGCTATAATGCATTTTCTCCCTGTATCTCTTTCTTAGACTCACTTGTTTCCCTGTGCTCAATTTCAAAACTCCAAAATTCAACCCTGTGATAATATAATTTTTTTTTTTTTTTTTTTCATACTATTCGCCATTTCCCGCGATAGCGAGATAGCGTTAAGAACAGAGGACTGGGCCTTTGAGGTAATATCCTCACCTGGCCCCCTTCTCTGTTCCTTCTTTTGGAAAATTAAAAAAAAAAACGAGAGGGGAGGATTTCCAGCCCCCCACTCCCTTCCCTTTTAGTCACCTTCTATGACACGCAGGGAATACGTGGGAAGTAATATATATATATATATATATATATATATATATATATATATATATATATATATATATATATATATATATATATTTTTTGCTTTGTCGCTGTCTCCCGCGTTTGCGAGGCAGCGCAAGGAAACAGACGAAAGAAATGGCCCAACCCACCCCCACACACATGCACATACACACGTCCACACACGCAAATATACACACCCACACAGCCCTCCACGGCCCACCCCAGACGCTTCACACGCCCCGATTCAATCCACTGACAGCACGTCAACCCCAGTATACCACATCGATCCAATTCACTCCATTCCCCGCCCTCCCCCCACCCTCCCGCATGTTCAGGCCCCGATCACACAAAGTCTCCTTCACTCCATCCCTCCACCCCAATTCGGTCTCCCACCTCTCCTCGTTCCCTCCACCTCCGACACGCACATCCTCCTGGTCAATCTCTCCCCACTCACTCTCTCCATGTGCCCAAACCACCCCAAAACACCCTCCTCTGCTCTCTCAACCACGCTCCCCCTACCTCCACACATCTCTCCCTCCCTCACGCCACTCACTCAATCAAACCACCCCACACCACACACTGTCCCCAAACATCTCACCTCCAGCACATCCACCCTCCTGCGCACAACTCCACCCATAGCCCACGCCCCGCAACCACACAACACTGCTGGAACCACTCTTCCCCCAAACATATAAATATGTTGGGCATAAAATTACCCTCCACTCTGTCCTGGAAACCATATATAATCAACATCACAAAGTCTGCTTCCTAAAGACTGAGAGTGTTGTATATGAGTCATAATTATTTTTCTTCAGCAGATGTTCCACATCTATATGCATTATATTTTCCTAATCATAGAATATTGCTCATCACCTATCTTCCCCTTTCCCTTTCCATATGCCAAGATGTTGCAGCTCTCACTTTATGCTATGGGCATTATTTTGGTCATTGTTCTCATGAACTGTCTGCATGTGTTCCCATCCCCAAGGTTTCGATCCATGGTATGCATTTGTCTGCTGCTTCCCACAGCTTTTGTATGGAGACCAGCCACTCAAGGACTGGTTGTTACAATACCTCCTTCTTTTCTCAAACAGCTAAGCTGGGAATTCTCCTCCTGTGATATTTCCTTCTTCATGCAACCTTTCTTCCTTTAACAGTCTAGTCTACAAACAATTATGAAGCCCTGATCAATATCTGCTTCCTTCCTCTTTAATTTCTTTCTTTCAACCAAGATGGCCTTTAATTGAGGCCTGTTATTTGCCCATCCCATGTTGGTCACTTAAAAATACAAAATCCACATAAAGTGTAAATAGGTGATTAAAAAAGTCATACCTTTTTCTCAAAAATTCCATCAGATCATATTTCAACAAAACTGAGCAAAGTACCAGTAACTGAAGTTAGAAACAAATATACATGGGTCTGTACTGACAGGGGTAACATTATAAGCTTAACTCTAACCATAAATGAATTTGAGAATAAGCTTTATCAATATAGCAAAAACTCACCTCACATGCTTATGACTTGCAACCAGAAGCTCAAAGTCAGGTCCAAAAGTTTGTAATGCATCTACAAGAAGGAGAGAATGGACACTGAGAGTAGCTGTGCTGTCATAGGGACGCTTGTTTAAGTTTGCTCGAACACCTGTAACCTGCAATTCAGCAATGCTTCTCCCACGTGACTGCAACTTAAGACATGGAGAAGGCAAGAATCAGTTTAAAGAATAAAAATATTTTAGAGGAGACTATGTGCGATATCAAAAAATTCAAAACATACAATGATTCTGTCTAATCAGAGAACATGAATTCACACAAAGCAAACCTACAAAAACTTAACAAGAGCATAAAGTGCACAAAAGTGTAATATACCCTCAGTTTACCCAATCCAGCCAAGCCTTGTAGGAGTGACAGGTCTACAGCCATATTCTAAAACTTGCAGATCTTAGTTTCATGTCAACCTCACTCAGGCATATACTTGTATCAGTTGAAATAGCTAGCATGAATGGGCTTTGCCTGAAAGAGGTTACATTCCAAAGCTGTATGACTGGAAGTACACTTTCATCAAAGAACTTCTCACTCCAAAGGAATTCACATTTCCTTACCACTGGAAGTAACACAGCCTTAGGCAGCAAAACCCTTTAGGAAGAGGTCCTGGGTAACACTAGGACTCTTTCACAGGAATAGGTCCTTGGGTAATTATAAATGAATAAAGAATAGAAATTTTTTCTCTGATCCAAATCATCATCACTTTCACTATTTTCATCATACTTATGATTCAAAACCATCTCCATGATTACACTATCTGTTCACTAGTGCACAACTATCATATCACTATCCTAATTCAAACACTTCATCTCTTTCCTTCAATACTTTTGCCTTTTAAAAAGACAACCCTTTACTGTACTCTAACATAAATATAAATAAATATATATTATTATTTTATTACTTATTATACTTTGTCGCTGTCTCCCGCATTAGTGAGGTACCGCAAGGAAACAGACGAAAGAATGGCCCAACCCACCCACATACACATCTACATACACGTCTACACACACAAATATACATACCTATACATCTCAACGTATACATATATATACACACACAGACATATACATATATACACATGTACATAATTCATACTGTCTGCCCTTATTCATTCCCGTCGCCACCCCGCCCACACATGAAATGACAGCCCCCTCCCCCTTCATGTGCGCGAGGTAGCGCTAGGAAAAGACGACAAAGGCCACACTCGTTCACACTCAGTCTCTAGCTGTCATGTGTAATGCACTGAAACCACAGCTCCCTTTCCACATCCAGGCCCCAAAAACTTTCCATTGTTTACCCCAGACGCTTCACATGCCCTAGTTCAATTCATTGACAGCACATCGACCCCGGTATACCACATCATTCCAATTCACTCTATTCCTTGCACGCCTTTCATCCTCCTGCATGCTCAGGCCCCAATCACTCAAAATCTTTTTCACTCCATCTTTCCACTTCCAATTTGGTCTCCCATTTCTCCTCGTTCCCTCCAACTCTGACACATATATCTTCCTTGTCAATCTTTCCTCACTCATTCTCTCCATGTAACCAAACCATTTCAAAACACCCTCTTCTGCTCTCAACCACTCTTTTTATTACCACACATCTCTCTTATCCTTTCATTACTTACTCGATCAAACCACCACACACCACATATTGTCCTCAAACATCTCATTTCCAGCACATCCATCCTCCTCTGCAAAATTCTATCTGTAGCCCATGCCTCGCAACCATATAACATTGTTGGAACCACTACTCCTTCAGACATAACCATTTTTGCTTTCCAAGATAACGTTCTTGACTTCCACACATTCTTCAATGTTCCTAGAACTTTTGCCCCCTCCCCCACTCTATGATTCACTTCCGCTTCCATGGTTCCATCCACTGCCAGATCCACTCCCACATATCTAAAACACTTCACTTCCTCCAGTTTTTCTCCATTCAAACTTACCTCCCAAGTGACTTGTCCCTTACCCCTACTATATCTAATAACCTTACTCTTATTCACATTTACTCTCAACTTTCTTCTTTCACACACTTTACCACACTCAGTCACCAGCTTCTGCAGTTTCTCACATGAATCAGCCACCAGCGCTGTATCATCAGCAAACAACAACTGACTCACTTCCCAAGCTCTCTCATCCACAACAGACTGCATACTTGCCCCTCTTTCCAAAACTCTTGCATTCACCTCCCTAACAACCCCATCTATAAACAAATCAAACAACCATGGAGACATCACACACCCCTGCTGCAAACCAACATTCACTGAGAACCAATTACTTTCCTCTCTTCCTACACGTACACATGCCTTACATCCTCGATAAAAACTTTTCACTGCTTCTAACAACTTACCTCCTATACCATATATTCTAAATACCTTCCACAGAGCATCTCTATCAACTCTATCATATGCCTTCTCCAGATCCATAAATGCTACATACATCTCCATTTGCTTTTCTAAGTATTTCTCACATACATTCTTCAAAGCAAACACCTGATCCACACATCCTCTACCACTTCTGAAACCACACTGCTCTTCCCCAATCTGATGTTCTGTACATGGCTTCACCCTCTCAATCAATACCCTCCCATATGACTTCCCAGGAATACTCAACAAACTTATAACTCTGTAATTTGAGCATTCACTCTTATCCCCTTTGCCTTTGTACAATGGCACTATGGAAGCATTCCGCCAGTCCTCAGGCACCTCACCATGAGTTATACATACATTAAATAGCCTTACAAAACAGTCAACAACACAGTCATCCCCTTTTTTAATAAATTTCACTTCAATACCATCCAAACCCGCTGCTTTGCCGGCTTTCATTTTTCTCAAAGCTTTTACTACCTCTTCTCTGTTTACCAAATCATTCTCCCTAACCCTCTCACTTTGCACACAGCCTCAACCAAAACACCCTATATCTGCCATTCTATCATCAAACACATTCAACAAACCTTCAAAATACTCCATCTTCTCACATCACCACAACTTGTTATCACCTCCCCATTAGCCCCCTTCACTGAAGTTCCCATTTGTTTCCTTGTCTTATGCACTTTATTTACTCCCTTCCAAAACATCTTTCAATTTTCCCTAAAATCTAATGATACTCTCTCACCCTAACTCTCATTTACCCTCTTTTTCACCTCTTGCACCTTTCTCTTGACCTCCTGCCTCTTTTTTTATACATCTCCGTCATTTGCATTATTTCCCTGCAAAAATCGTCCAAATGCCTCTCTCTTCTCTTTCACTATTAATCTTACTTCTTCATCCCACTAATCACTACCCTTTCTAATCTGCCCACCTCCCACGCTTCTCATGCCACAAGCATCTTTTGCGCAAGCCATTACTGCTTCCCTAAATACATCCCATTCCTCCCCCACTCACCTTACCTCCTTTGTTCTCACCTTTTTCCATTCTGTACTCAGTCTCTCCTGGTACTTTCTCACACAAGTCTCCTTCCCAAGCTCACTTACTCTCACTACTCTCTTCACCCCAACATTTTCTCTTCTTTTCTGAAAACCTCTGGAAATCTTCACCTTCGCCTCCACAAGATAATGATCAGACATCCCTCCAGTTGCACCTCTCAGCACATTAGCATCAAAAGTCTCTTGTTCGCGTGCCTATCAATTAACACGTTATCCAATAATGCTCTCTGGCCATCTCTCCTACTTACATATGTATACTTACGTGTATCTCTCTTTTTAAACCAAGTATTCCCAATCACCAGTCCTTTTTCAGCATAAAATCTACAAGCTCTTCACCATTTCCACCATTTCCATTTACAACACTGAACACCCAATGTACACCAATTATTCCCTCAACTGCCACATTACTCATCTTTGCATTCAAATCACCCATCACTATGACCCAGTCTCGTGCATCAAAGCTACTAACACACTCACTCAGCTGCTCCCAAAACACTAGCCTCTCATGATCTTTCTTCTCATGCCAAGGTGCATATGCACCCATAATCACCCATCTCTCTCCATCAACTTGCAGTTTTACCCATATCAATCTACAGTTTACTTTCTTACACTCTATTACATACTCCCACCGCTCCTGTTTCAGGAGTAGTGCTACTCCTTCCCTTGCTCTTGTCCTCTCACTAACCCTGACTTTACTCCCAAGACATTCCAAAGCCACTCTTCCCCTTTACCCTTGAGCTTCGTTTCACTCAGAGCCAAAACATCCAAGTTCCTTTCCTCAAACATACTACCTATCTCTCCTTTTTTCTCATCTTAGTTGCAGCCACACATTTTTAGACAGTCTCTAGCTGTCATGTGTAATGCATCGAAAACACAGCACCCTTTCCACATCCAGGCTAAAAACTTTCCACGGTTTCACCCAGATATTTCATATGCCCTGGTTCAATCCATTGACAGCAAGTCGACCCCGGTATACCATATCGTTCCAGTTCACTCTATTCCTTGAAAAGCCTTTCACCCTCCTGTATGTTCAGGCCCCAATGGCTCAAAATCTTTTTCACTCAATCCTTCCATCTCCAATTTGGTCTCCCACTTCTTGTTCCCTCCACCTCTGACATTTATATCCTCTTTGTCCATCTTTCCTCACTCCTTCTCTGCATGTGTCCAAATCTTTCAACACACCCTCTTCTGCTCTCTCAACCACACTCTTTTTATTACCACACACCTCCCTTACCCTTTCATTACTTATTCGATCAAACCACCTCACATCACATATTGTCCTCAAACATTTAATTTCCAACACATCCACCCTCTTCCACACAACCCTATCTATAGTACACGCCTATCCCTGGGATAGGGATGCAAGAATACTTTCCATGTATTCACTGTGTCATAAAAGGCAACTAAAGGGAGTGGGAGCGGGGGGATGGAAACCCTCCCCTCCTTGTATTTAACTTTCTAAAAGGGGAAACAGGAGTCATGCGGGGAGTGCTCATCCTCCTTGAAGGCTCAGATTGGGGTGTCTAAATGTGTGTGGATGTAACCAAGATGAGAATACAGGAGATAGGTAGTATGTTTGAGGAAAGAATTCTGGATGTTTTGGCTCTGAGTGAAACAGCTCAAGGGTAAAGAGGAAGAGTGGTTTGGGAATGTTTTGGAAGTAAAGTCAGGGATTAGTGAGAGGACAAGAGCAAAGGAAGGAGTAGCACTCCTTCTGAAGCAGAAGTTGTGGGAATATGTGATAAAGTGTAAGAAAGTAAAATCTAGATTGATATGGGTAAAACTGAAAGGGGATGGGATGCAGAAAGATGGGTGATTATTGGTGCCTATGCGCCTGGTCATGAGAACAAAGATCATGAGAGGCATGCGTTTTGGGAGCAGATGAGTGAGTGTGTTAGCAGCTTTGATGCACGAGAACAGATTATAGTGATGGGTGATTTGAATGCAAAGGTGAGTAATGTGACAGTTGAGGGTATAATTGGTGTACATGGGATGTTCAGTGTTGTCAATGGAAATGGTGAAGAGTTTGTGGACTTGTGTGCTGAAAAAGGACTGGTGACTGGGAATACCTGGTTTAAAAAGAGATATACATAAGTATATGTATGTGAGTAGGAGAGATGGCCATAGGGAATTATTGGTTTACGTGTTAAGTGATAGGTATGTAAAAGAAAAACTTTTGGATGTTAATGCACTGAGAGGTGTAACTGGAGAGATGTCTGATCATTTTTCATGTGGAGGCGAAGGTGAAGATTTGTAAAAGTTTTCAGAAAAGAAGAGAGAAGGCTGTGGTGAAGAGAGTGGTGAGAGTAAGTGAGCTTGGAAAGGAGACTTTTGTGAGGAGGTACCAGGAGTGACTGCATACAGAATGGAAAAAGGTGAGAGCAAAGGATCTATGGGGAGTGGGGGAGAAATGGGATGTATTTAGGGAAGCAGTGATGGCTTGCACAAAAGTTCCTTGTGGCATGAGAAGCATGGGAGGTGGGCAGATTAGAAAGGGTAGTGAGTGGTGGGATTAAGAAGTTAGATTATTAGTGAAAGAGAAGAGAGAGGCATATGGATGATTTTTGCAGGGAAATAGTGCAAATGACTGGCAGATGTATAAAAGAAAGAACAGGAGGTCAAGAGAAAATTGCAAGAGGTGAAAAAGAGGGCAAATGAGAGCTGGGGTGAGAGAGTATCATTAAATTTTAGGGAGAATAAAAATATGTTTTGGAAGTAATAACAAGTAGTGGTGAAGTGAGGGGGAGATGGAGCAAGTATTTTGAAGGTTTGTTGAAGGTGTTTAATGATAGAGTGGCAGATATAGGGTGTTTTGGTAGAGGTGGTGTGCAAAGTGAGAGGGTCAGGGAGAATGGTTTGGTAAACAAAGAGGTATTGAAAGCTTAGCGAAAGATGAAAGCTGGCAAGGCAGTGGGTTTGGATGGTACTGCAGTGGAATTTATTTAAAAAGGGGGTGACTGTGTTGTTTACTGGTTGGTAAGGATATTCAATGAATGTATGGTACATGGTGAAGTGCCTGAGGGTTGGCAGAATGCATGCATAGTGCCATAGTATAAAGACAAAGGGGATAAAGGTGAGTTTTCAAATTACAGATGTATAAGTTTGTTGAGTATTCCTTGGAAATTATACGGGAGGTTACTGACTGAGAGGGTAAAGCCAGGTACAGAGCATCAGATTGGGGAAGAGCTGTGTAGTTTCAGAAGTGGTAGAGGATGTGTGGATCAGGTGTTTGCATTGAGGAATGTATGTGAGAAGTAATTAGAGAAATAGATGGATTTGTACATAGCATTTATGGATCTGGAGAAGGCATATGATAAGTGTTCATAGAGATGCTTTGTGGAAGGTATTAAGAGTATGTGGTGTGAGAGGTAAGTTGCTAGAAGAAGGGAAAAGCTTTTATTAAGGATGTAAGGAATGTGTACAAGTAGGAAGAGAGGAAATTGATTGGTTACTGTGAATGTCAGTTTGCGGCAGGGGTGCATGATATCTTCATGGGTGTTTAATTTATTTATGGATGGGGTTGTTAGGGAGGTGAAAGCTAGAGGTTCGGAGAGAGGTGCAAGTATGCAGTCTGTTGTGGATGAGAGGGCTTGGGAAGTGAGTCACTTGTTGTTCGTTGATGATACAGCTCTGGTGGCGATTTGGGTGAGAAACTGCAGAAGTTGGTGACTGAGTTTGGTAAAGTGTGTGAAAGAAGAAAGTTGAGAGTAAATGTGAATAAGAGCAAGGTTACTAGGTTCAGTAGGGTTGAGGGACAAGTTAATTGGGAGGTAAGTTTAAATGGACAAAAACTGGAGGAAGTGAAGTGTTTTAGATATCTGGGAGTAGATCTAGCAGCAGATGGAACCATGGAAGCAGAAGTGAGTCACAGGGTGGGGGAGGGGGCGAAGGTTCTGGGAGCATTGAAGAATGTGTGGAAGCTGAGCAAAAATGGGTATGTTTGAAGAAATAGTGGTTTCCAACAATGTTATATGGTTATGAGCCATGGAGAGAATGAGTGAAGAAATACTGACAAAGAAGATATATGTGTCAGAAGTGGAGTACATGAGGAGAAATGGAAGACCAAATTGGAGGTGGAAGGATGGAGTGAAAAAGATTTTGAGTGATCAGGGCCTGAACTTGCAGGAGGTTGAAAGGCGTGCAAGGAATAGAGTGAATTGGAATGATGTGTTATACCGGGTTCGACGTGTTGTCAAAGGATTGAACCAGGGCATGTGAAGCATCTGGAGGAAACAATGGAAAGTTTTGTGGGGCCTGGATGTGGAAAAGGAGCTGTCGTTTTGGTGCATTGTACATGACAGCTAGAGACTGAGTGTGAACGAATGTGGCCTTTGTCGTCTTTTCCTAGCGCTACCTCGCTTTCTTCTTTCACACACTTTAACAAACTCAGTCACCAGCTTCTGCAGTTTCTCACATGAATCAGCCACAAATGCTGTATCATCAGTGAACAACACCTGACTCACTTCCGAAGCTATCTCGTCCACAACAGACTTCATACTTGCCCCTCTTTCCAAAACTCTTGCATTCATGTCCCTAACAACCCCATCCACAAACAAATTAAACAACCATGGAGACAGCAAACATCCTTCCACAGAGCATCTCTTTCAACTCTATCATATGCCTTTTCCAGATCCATAAATGCTACATACAAATCCATTTGCTTTTCTAAGTATTTCTCACATACATTTTTCAAACAAACACCTGATCCACACATCCTCTACCACTTCTGACACCACACTGCTCTTCCCCAATCTGATGCTCTGTACATACCTTCACCCTCTCAATCAATACTCTCCCATATAATTTCCCAGGAATGCTCAACAAACTTATACCTCTGTAATTTGAGCACTCACTTTTATCCCCTTTGCCTTTGTACAATGGCACTATGCAAGCATTCCGCTAATCCTCAGGCACCTCACCATGAGTCATACATACATTAAATAACCTTACCAACCAGTCAACAATACAGTCACCTCCTTTTTTAATAAATTCTACTGCAAAACCATCCAAACCCGCTGCCTTGCCAGCTTTCATCTTCCGTAAAGCTTTCATTACATTTTCCCTAACCCTCTCACTTTGCACACCACCTCAACCAAAACACCCTATATCTGCCACTCTATCATCAAACACATTCAACAAACCTTCAAAATATTCACTCCATCTCCTCACATCTAACTACTTGTTATCACCTCCCCATTAGCCGACCTTCTACGACACGTGAGGAATGCGTGGGAAGTATTCTTTCTCCCCTATCCCTATATATATATATATGTAGCATTTATGGATCTGGAGAAGGCATATGATAGAGTTGATAGAGATGCTCTGTGGAAGGTATTAAGAATATATGGTGTGGGAGGAAAGTTGTTAGAAGCAGTGAAAAGTTTTTATCGAGGATGTAAGGCATGTGTACGTGTAGGAAGAGAGGAAAGTGATTGGTTCTCAGTGAATGTAGGTTTGCGGCAGGGGTGTGTGATGTCTCCATGGTTGTTTAATTTGTTTATGGATAGGGTTGTTAGGGAGGTAAATGCAAGAGTTTTGGAAAGAGGGGCAAGTATGAAGTCTGTTGGGGATGAGAGAGCTTGGGAAGTGAGTCAGTTGTTGTTCGCTGATGATACAGCGCTGGTGGCTGATTCATGTGAGAAACTGCAGAAGCTGGTGACTGAGTTTGGTAAAGTGTGTGGAAGAAGAAAGTTAAGAGTAAATGTGAATAAGAGCAAGGTTATTAGGTACAGTAGGGTTGAGGGTCAAGTCAACTGGGAGGTGAGTTTGAATGGAGAAAAACTGGAGGAAGTGAAGTGTTTTAGATATTTGGGAGTGGATCTGGCAGCGGATGGAACCATGGAAGCGGAAGTGGATCATAGGGTGGGGGAGGGGGCGAAAATTCTGGGAGCCTTGAAGAATGTGTGGAAGTTGAGAACATTATCTCGGAAAGCAAAAATGGGTATGTTTCAAGGAATAGTGGTTCCAACAATGTTGTATGGTTGCGAGGCGTGGGCTATGGATAGAGTTGTGCGCAGGAGGATGGATGTGCTGGAAATGAGATGTTTGAGGACAATGTGTGGTGTGAGGTGGTTTGATCGAGTAAGTAACGTAAGGGTAAGAGAGATGTGTGGAAATAAAAAGAGCGTGGTTGAGAGAGCAGAAGAGGGTGTTTTGAAGTGGTTTGGGCACATGGAGAGAATGAGTGACGAAAGATTGACCAAGAGGATATATGTGTCGGAGGTGGAGGGAACGAGGAGAAGTGGGAGACCAAATTGGAGGTGGAAAGATGGAGTGAAAAAGATTTTGTGTGATCGGGGCCTGAACATGCAGGAGGGTGAAAGGAGGGCAAGGAATAGAGTGAATTGGAGCGATGTGGTATACCGGGGTTGACGTGCTGTCAGTGGATTGAATCAAGGCATGTGAAGCGTCTGGGGTAAACCATGGAAAGCTGTGTAGGTATGTATATTTGCATGTGTGGACGTATGTATATACATGTGTATGGGGGGGTTGGGCCATTTCTTTCATCTGTTTCCTTGCGCTACCTCACAAACGCGGGAGACAGCGACAAAGTATAATAAAAAAAAAATAAAAAAATATATATATATATATATATATATATATATATATATATATATATATATATATATATATATATATATATATATATATATATATATCCCTTGGGATAAGGGAGAAAGAATACTTCCCACGTATTCCCTGCGTGTCGTAGAAGGCGACTAAAAGGGGAGGGAGCGGGTGGCTGGAAATCCTCCCCTCTCGTTTTTTTTTTTTTTTAATTTTCCAAAAGAAGGAACAGAGAAGGGGGCCAGGTGAGGATATTCCCTCTAAGGCCCAGTCCTCTGTTCTTAACGCTACCTCGCTAATGCGGGAAATAGCGAATAGTATGAAAGAAAATATATATATCTATATATATATATATATCCTACACGTACACATGCCTTACATCCTCGATAAAAACTTTTCACTGCTTCTAACAACTTTCCTCCCACACCATATATTCTTAATACCTTCCACAGAGCATCTCTATCAACTCTATCATATGCCTTCTCCAGATCCATAAATGCCACATACAAATCCATTTGCTTTTCTAAGTATTTCTCACATACATTCTTCAAAGCAAACACCTGATCCACACATCCTCTACCACGTTTGCGAGGTAGTGCAAGGAAACAGACAAAAGAAATGGCCCAACCCACCCCCATACACAAGTATATACATACACGTCCACACACGCAAATATACATACCTATACAGCTTTCCATGGTTTACCCCAGACGCTTCACATGCCCTGATTCAATCCACTGACAGCACGTCAACACCGGCATACCACATCGATCCAATTCACTCTATTCCTTGCCCTTCTTTCACCCTCCTGCATGTTCAGGCCCCGATCACACAAAATCTTTTTCACTCCATCTTTCCACCTCCAATTTGGTCTCCCACTTCTCCTCGTTCCCTCCACCTCCGACACATATATCCTCTTGGTCAATCTTTCCTCACTCATTCTCTCCATGTGCCCAAACCATTTCAAAACACCCTCTTCTGCTCTCTCAACCACGCTCTTTTTATTTCCACACATCTCTCTTACCCTTACGTTACTTACTCGATCAAACCACCTCACACCACACATTGTCCTCAAACATCTCATTTCCAGCACATCCACCCTCCTGTGCACAACTCTATCCTTAGCCCATGCCTCACAACCATACAACATTGTTGGAACCACTATTCCTTCAAACATACCCATTTTTGCTTTTCGAGATAATGTTCTCGACTTCCAAACAATCTTCAAGGCTCCCAGGATTTTCGCCCCCTCCCCCACCCTATGATCCACTTCCGCTTCCATGGTTCCATCCGCTGCCAGATCCACTCCCAGATATCTAAAACACTTTACTTCCTCCAGTTTTTCTCCATTCAAACTTACCTCCCAATTGACTCGACCCTCAACCCTACTGTACCTAATAACCTTGCTCTTATTCACATTAACTCTTAACTTTCTTCTTTCACAACTTTATCCATAGCCCACGCCTCGCAACCATACAACATTGTTGGAACCACTATTCCTTCAAACATACCCATTTTTGCTTTCCGAGATAATGTTCTCGACTTCCACACATTCTTCAAGGCTCCCTTCGCCCCCTCCCCCACCCTATGATCCACTTCCGCTTCCATGGTTCCATCTGCTGCCAGATCCACTCCCAGATATCCAAAAACACTTTACTTCCTCCAGTTTTTCTCCATTCAAACTTACCACCCAATTGACTTGACCCTCAACCCTACTCTACCTAATAACCTTGCTCTTATTCACATTTACTCTTAACTTTCTTCTTTCACACACTTTACCAAACTCAGTCACCAGCTTCTGCAGTTTCTCACATGAATCAGCCACCAGCGCTGTATCATCAGCGAACAACAACTGACTCATTTCCCAAGCTTTCTCATCCACAACAGACTTCATACTTGCCCCTCTTTCCAAAACTCTTGCATTTACCTCCCTAACAACCCCATCCATAAACAAATTAAACAACCATGGAGACATCACACACCCCTGCCGCAAACATACATTCACTGAGAACCAATCACTTTCCTCTCTTCCTACACATACACATGCCTTACATCCTCGATAAAAACTTTTCACTGCTTCTAACAACTTGACTCCCACACCATATATTCTTAATACCTTCCACAGAGCATCTCTATCAACTCTATCATATGCCTTTTCCAGATCCATAAATGCTACATACAAATCCAGTTGCTTTTCTAAGTATTTCTCACATACATTCTTCAAAGCAAACACCTGATCCACACATCCTCTACCACTTCTGAAACCACACTGTTCTTCCCCAATCTGATGTTCTGTACATGCCTTCACCCTCTCAATCAATACCCTCCCATATAATTTACCAGGAATACTCAACAAACTTATACCTCTGTAATTTGAGCACTCACTCTTATCCCCTTTGCCTTTGTACAATGGCACTATGCACGCATTCCGCCAATCCTCAGGCACCTCACCATGAGTCATACATACATTAAATAACCTTACCAACCAGCCAATAATACAGTCACCCCCTTTTCTAATAAATTCCACTGCAATACCATCCAAACCTGCTGCCTTGCCGGCTTTCATCTTCTGCAAAGCTTTTACTACCTCTTCTCTGTTTACCAAATCATTTTCCCTAACCCTCTCACTTTGCACACCACCTCGACCAAAACACCCTATATCTGACACTCTATCATCAAACACATTCAACAAACCTTCAAGATACTCACTCCATCTCCTTCTCACATCACCACTACTTGTTATATATATATATATATATATATATATATATATATATATATATTTGTTGTTCATACTACTTGCCATTTCCCGCGCCAGCGAGGTAGCGTTAAGAAGAGAGGACTGAGCCTTTGAGAGAACATCCTCACCTGGCCCCGTTCTCTGTTCCCTCTTTTGGAAAATTAAAAGAGAGGGGAGGATTTCCAGCCCCCCGCTCCCTTCCCTTTTAGTCGCCTTCTATGACACGCAGGGAATACGTGGGAAGTATTCTTTCTCCCCTATCCCCAGGGATAATATATATATATATATATATATATATATATATATATATATATATATATATATATATATATATATATATATATATTTTTTTTTTTTTCTTTTTTTTCTTTCATACTATTCGCCATTTCCCACGATAGCGAGGTAGCGTTAAGAGCAGAGGACTGGGCCTTTGAGGGAATATCCTCACCTGGCCCCCTTCTCTGTTCCTTCTTTTGGAGAAAAAAAAAAAAAAAAAAAAAAAAAAAACGAGAGGGGAGGATTTCCAGCCCCCCGCTCCCTTCCCTTTTAGTCGCCTTCTACGACACGCAGGGAATACGTGGGAAGTATTCTTTTTCCCCTATCCCCAGGGATATATATATATATATATATATATATATATATATATATATATATATATATATATATTGGGAGCAGGGGGCTGGAAATCCTCCCCTCTCACTACATATATATATATATATATATATATATATATATATATATATATATATATATATATATATTGGGAGCAGGGGGCTGGAAATCCTCCCCTCTCACTATATATATATATATATATATATATATATATATATATATATATATATATATATAGGGTGGGGGAGGGGGCGAAAATTTTGGGAGCCTTGAAAAATGTGTGGAAGTCGAGAACAGTATCTCGGAAAGCGAAAATGGGTATGTTTGAGGGAATAGTGGTTCCAACAATGTTGTATGGTTGCGAGGCGTGGGCTATGGATAGAGGTGTGCGCAGGAGGATGGATGTGCTGGAAATGAGATGTTTGAGGACAATGTGTGGTGTGAGGTGGTTTGATCGAGTAAGTAACGTAAGGGTAAGAGAGATGTGTGGAAATAAAAAGAGCGTGGTTGAGAGAGCAGAAGAGGGTGTTTTGAAATGGTTTGGGCACATGGAGAGAATGAGTGAGGAGAGATTGACCAAGAGGATATATGTGTCGGAGGTGGAGGGAACGAGGAGAAGAGGGAGACCAAATTGGAGGTGGAAAGATGGAGTGAAAAGGATTTTGTGTGATCGGGGCCTGAACATGCAGGAGGGTGAAAGGAGGGCAAGGAATAGAGTGAATTGGAGTCATGTGGTATACAGGGGTTGACGTGCTGTCAGTGGATTGAATCAAGGCATGTGAAGCGTCTGGGGTAAACCATGGAAAGCTGTGTAGGTATGTATATTTGCGTGTGTGGACGTGTGTATGTACATGTGTATGGGGGGGGGGGGAGGTTGGGCCATTTCTTTCGTCTGTTTCCTTGCGCTACCTCGCAAACGCGGGAGACAGCGACAAAGTATAAAAAAAAAAAAAAAAAAAAAAAAAAAAAAAAAAAAAATATATATATGTAGGGACAGATGAGAAAAAAAGAGAGATAGGTAGTATGTTTGAGGAAAGGAACTTGGATGTTTTGGCTCTGAGTGAAATGAAGCTCATGGGTAAAGGGGAAGAGTGGTTTGGGAATGTCTTGGGGGTAAAGTCAGGGGTTAGTGAGAGGACAAGAGCAAGGGAAGGAGTAGCACTACTTCTGAAACAGGAGTGGTGGGAGTATGTGATAGAGTGTAAGAAAGTAAACTCTCGATTGATATGAGTAAAACTGCAAGTTGATGGAGAGAGATGGGTGATTATTGCATGCATATGCACCTGGGCATGAGAAGAAAGATCAGGAGAGACCAACTACAGAATGGAAAAAGGTGAGAACAAAGGACGTAAGGGGAGTGGGGGAGGAATGTGATGTACTTACGGAAGCAGTGATGGCTTGCGCAAAAGATGCTTGTGGCATGAGAAGCGTGGGAGGTGGATTGATTAGAAAGAGTAGTGAGTGGTGGGATGAAGAAGTAAGATTATTAGTGAAAGAGAAGAGAGAGGTATTTGGACAATTTTTGCATGGAAATAATGCAAATGACTGGGAGATGTATAAAAGAAAGTGGCAGGAGGTCAAGAGAAATGTGCAAAGAGGGTAAATGAGAGTTAGGGTGAGAGAGTATCATTAAATTTTAGGGAGGATAAAAAGATGTTTTGGAAGGAGGTAAATAATGTGCGTAAGACAAGGGAACAAATGGGAACTTCAGTGAAGGAGGCTAATGGGGAGGTGATAACATGTAGTGGTGAAGTGAGAAGGAGATGGAGTGAGTATTTTGAAGGTTTGTTGAATGTGTTTGAGATAGAGTGACAGATATAGGGTGTTTTGGTCGAGGTGATGTGCAAAGTGAGAGGGCCAAAGAGAATGAGTTGGTAAACAGAGAAGAGGTAGTAAAAGCTTTGTGGAAGATGAAAGCCGGCAAGGCAGCGGGTTTGGATGGTATTGCAGTGGAATTTATCAAAGAATGGGGTGACTGTATTGTTGACTGATTGGTAAGGTTATTCAATGTATGTATGACTCATGATGAGGTGCCTGAAGATTGGAGAAATGCTTGCATAGTGCCATTGTACAAAGGTAAAGGGGATAAGAGTGAGTGCTCAAATTACAGAGGTATAAGTTTGCCGAGTATTCCTGAGAAATTATATGGGATGGTATTGATTGAGAGGGTGAAGGCATGTACAGAGCATCAGACTGGGGAAGAGTAGTGTGGTTTCAGAAGTGGTAGAGGATGTGTGGATCAGGTGTTTGCTTTGAAGAATGTATGTGAGAAATAATTAGAAAAGCAAATGGATTTGTATGTAGCATTTATGGATCTGGAGAAGGCATACGATAGAGTTGATAGAGATGCTCTGTGGAAGGTATTTAGAATATATGGTGTGGGAGGCAAGTTGTTAGAAGCAGTGAAAAGTTTTTATCGAGGATGTAAGGCATGTGTACATGTAGGAAGAGAGGAAAGTGATTGGTTCTTAGTGAATGTTAGTTTGCAGCAGGGGTGTGTGATGTCTCCATGGTTGTTTAATTTATTTATGGATGGGGTTGTTAGGAAGGTAAATGCAAGAGTTTTGGAAAGAGGGGCAAATATGCAGTCTGTTGTGGATGAGAGAGCTTGAGAAGTGAGTCAGTTGTTCACTGATGATACAGCACTGGTGGCTGATTCATGTGAGAAACTGCAGAAGCTGGTGACTGAGTTTGGTAAAGTGTGTGAAAGAAGAAAGTTAAGAGTAAATGTGAATAAGAGCAAGGTTATTAGGTACAGTAGGGTTGAGGGTCAAGTCAATTGGGAGGTAAGTTTGAATGGAGAAAAACTGGAGGAAGTAAAGTGTTTTAGATATCTGGGAGTGGACTTGGCAGCAGATGGAACCATGGAAGCGGAAGTGAATCATAGGGTGGGGGAGGGGCCAAAAGTTCTGGGAGCATTGAAGAATGTGTGGAAGTCGAGAACATTAACTTGGAAAGCAAAAATGGGTATGGTAGAAGGAATAGTGGTTCCAACAATGTTATATGGTTGGGAGGCATGGGCTATAGATAGAGTTGTGCGGAGGAGGGTGGATGTGCTGGAAATGAGATGTTTGAGGACAATATCTGGTGTGAGGTGGTTTGATCGAGTAAGTAATAATATGGTAACAGAGATGTGTGGTAATAAAAAGAGTATGGTTGAGAGATCAGAGGAGCGTGTTTTGAAATGGTTTGGTCACATGGAGAGAATGAGTGAGGAAAGGTTGACAAAGAGGATATATGTGTCAGAGGTGGAGGGAACGAGGAGAAGTGGGAGACCAAATTGGAGGTGGAAAGATGGAGTGATCGGGGCCTGAACATGCAGGAGGGTGAAAGGCGTGCAAGGAATAGAGTGAATTGGAACAAAGTGGTATACTGGGGTTGAACCAAGGCATGTGAAGCATCTAGGGAGAACCATGGAAGGTTCTGTGGGGCCTGGATGTGGAAAGGGAGCTGTGGTTTCAGTGCATTATACATGACAGCTAGAGACTGAGTGTGAACGAATGTGGCCTTTGTTGTATTTTCCTAGCGCTACCTCGCGCACATGTGGGGGGAAGGGGTTGTTATTTCATGTGTGGCGGGGTGGCGATGGGGATGAGTAAAGGCAGACAGTATGAATTATGTACATGTGTATATATGTATATGTCTGTGTGTGTATATATATGTATACATTGAGATGTATAGGTATGTATATTTGCGTGTGTGGCCGTGTATGTATATACATGTGTATGTGGCTGGGTTGGGCCATTCTTTTGTCTCTTTCCTTGCGCTACCTTGCTATCGCGGGAGACAGCGACAAAGTAAAATGAAAATAAAAAGAAATATGTATAAGAATATTCAATGTATGTAAGAATCTGGGTTAAGTACCTGATGATTGGCAAAATGTATGTATAGTGCCACCGTACAAAGGCAAAGTGGATAAAGGTGAGTGTTCACACTACAGAGACATAAGTTGGTTGAGTATTCCTGGGAAATTGTGTGGGAGGGTACTGACTGAGAGGGTGAAGGGATGAACAGAGTGTCAAATCTGGGAGGAGTAGCATGGTTTCAGAAGTGGTAGAGGATGTGTGGATCAGGTGTTTGCTTTGAAGAATGTGTGAGAAATACTTAGAGAAACAGATGGATTTGTATGTAGCATTTATGGATCTGGAGAAGGAATATGATAGGGTTGACAGAGATGCTTTATGGAAGGTCTTAAAGAGTTTGTGGTGTGGGAGGTAAGTTGCTAGAAGTAGTGAAAAGCTTTTATCAAGGATGTATGGCATGTGTACGATTAGGAAGAGAGGAGAGAGATCTGCTCCCAGTGAAGGTCAGTCTGCAGCAGGGGTGTGTGATGTCCCCATGGTTGTTGAATCTGTTTATGGAAGGGGTGGTTAGGGAGGTAAGTGTTAGAGTTTTTGAGAGAGGGGTGAGTAAGCAGTCTGTTGGTGATGAGTGGGCCTGGGAAGTGAGTCAGTTGTTGTTTGCCGATGATACAGGTCTGGTGGCTGATTTGAGTGAGAAACTGCAGAGGTTGGTGACCGAGTTTGGAATAGTGTGTGAATGGAGAAGTAAATGTGAATAAGAAGAAGGTTATTAGGTTCAGCAGGGTTGAGGGACAAGTAAATTGGGAGGTAAGTTTGAATGAAGAAAAACTGGAGGAAGTAGTGTTTTACATATTTGAGAGTGGATTTAGCAGCAGATGGAACCATGGAGGTGGAAGTGAGTCACAGGGTGGAGGAGGGGACAAAGGTTCTGGAAGCATTGAAGAATGTGTGGAAGGCAAGAACGTTATCTCAGAGAGCAAAAATGGGTATGTTTGAGGGAATAGTGGTTCCGACAATGTTATATGGTTGCGAGGTATGGGCTATAGATAGGGTTGTGCAGAGGAGGATGGATCTATTGGAAATGAAATGGGTGAGGACAATATATGGTGTGAGGTGGTTTGATCAAGTAAGTAATGAAAGGGTAAGAAAGATACGTGGTAATAAAAAGAGTGTGTTTGAGAGAGCACAAGAAGGTGTATTGAAACGGTTAGGTCACATGGAGAGAATGAGTGAGGAAAGATTGACCAAGAGGATATATGTGTCAGAGGTAGAGGGAACGAGGAGAAGTGGGAGACCAAATTGGAGGTGGAAGGATGGAGTGAAAAAGATTTTGAGTGATCAGGGCCTGAACATACAGGAGGGTGAAAGGCGTGCAAGGAATAGAGTGAATTGGAACGATGTGGTATACAGAGGTGGAGGTGCTGTCAATGGATTGAACCAGGGCAAGTGAAGCGTCTGAGGTAAACCATGAAAAATTTTGTGGGGTGTGGATGTGGAAAAGGAGCTGTGGTTTCAGCGCATTACACATGACAGCTAGAGACTGTGAACGAATGTGGCCGTTGTTGCCTTTTCCTAGCATTACCTTGTGCACGCACACGCGTGTGCAGGGGGGTGGGGCTGCTGTTTTTCATGTGAGGCGGGGAGGCGACGGGATTGGACGAAGGCAGCAAGTATGAATATGTACTTGTGTTTATATGTTTATGTCTGTGCATGTATATGTATGTATACGTTGAAACATATAGGTATGTATACGTTGAAATGTATAGGAATGTATATGTGCGTGTGTGGGCATCTATGTATATACATGTGTATGTGGGTGGGTTGGGCCATTCTTTCGTCTGCTTCCTTGCACTACCTCCCTAAGATGGGAGAGGAGGCAGCGACTAAGTATAATAAGACAGAAAAAATAAACAAAAATAAATAACTAGAAAATATGAATTCATAAAATCTGATGCTGTGGTTGGTAAAATGATATACATCATTCTAAGCGTGTATACTCAAAACCATGGAAGGCAAGGGGTCTTTGTAATGGGAAGTGTAAATGTATGGAAGAAGTGCAAAGTGGTCTTAATATCATATAATCCTATGAAAAATTGCATTAATCTAGAACAAACATAAAACGATCACAATGAATGAACAATCAAGATGGAAAGAAAATGAATCTGTTTAATTCTCACTTCTAAGAGATTGTAAAATACTGACATGAGAGATTTCACATTTCAGTATAAAGAGATAGACTAGAGGAATCTGGATTCTCATGGTGATAGGGAGTCTTTAATGGAAGTGTAAGATTTTTAGAGTGCATACAAGAAAATTTCCTATACCAATACGTCAAAAACATACTAAGATGACAGAGACTGATACACCTTCAATGCAAAATCACAACTTTACAACTTGCACAGATGTCAAAAATATTATATATGATACAACTACAAGGAGTGATCATGTAATGCAACTACAAGGAGTGATCATGTAATGCTCTAAGTTTGATTATGTGTGAAATGAGGGCATGAAAATAAAGGTAAGATACAACATAAAGGGAAGACATGATCCTGGAAACAACACAAACCTCAACAATTTCTATGGTAACAAGTTGGGAAATGGAGTTCAGTAGCCAGGAACTAGGGCTTTGTGATGAGAGGTTCTGTTAAATTTATAATGAAAGAGGTGGAAATGGGCACCTGTAGCTTCAAATTCACACGAAATGGTGTGAAAGAGGGAAGAATAGTTCAAAGAAGACATAAAAAAAGCAAACATGTTTGAGATGTACAGATATGCTGACAGCCCTCTACATCCTCCAGGCTCTCATCATTAAAACTTACAATCAAAGCATCATGTCTCATCCCCCTACTACTGGCTCTTAGCATCCTACTTTACTCATTCTCTTAAAGTGTTCAGCAGGAAACAAGTGACATTAGAAAAGAGGTACAGGAACACATTATAAATGGCATTACTGAATTCAAGGTAATTTTTACCCATTCCAAGATGTTGTACAGGTCTATATTAAGAAAGGAGATATGTTCAGTGCAAAAAAGAGAATAAATATTAGAGCAAGGAAGGGAGGGATGATAATACTAATAACAATTTTCATACTCTAATATTCAAATGCAGACAAAACACTGCATATCTCAAATTTTTGGTGATATGGAAAAAATTGTACATCCATAAATTCAAGTACAGCTAATTCATTGGAAATGAGAGAGGCCATTAAATTCAATGCAAAATAATGAAAAGGTCCTCATCTTACCTCCAATGACAATTTATCCACAGTGAACTGCACGACCAGCAGCTTTCCTTCATCAGTGGGTGACGAAATTCCTTTGTTGGAGTTGTCTCCGGCTTGGTCATCAAAGGACAGCAGTGTGCTAGAACGACTTATGTTGCTCTCCTTAATTTCAAACTCTGCAGAATCTTTCCTGTTTAATGAAAAGCACTTTGAAGTCTTTTATTTCATAAAAAAATGAATCAATTACCTATCATCAGTTTAAACAAACAAGTAAGTTTTGAAAACTGAAAACCCGTTTCTTTCTCAGACCAGGTCCCTCTAGCATGATATGTATTCACTAGGAACTTAAGGGTGAGTACCTTCCAACCCAAATAATTTCTGGTGACATGGTGCTAGCATTCACTCATCCTCTGTAAATCACTTACGAGTGATCACAGTTGCCTGCTCATTCCAGACTAGTCCTCAGCTCATTAGGAAAAACCATCTGGCCAACATCAACCTAGGCACTGCCTGCCTATATAACTTATTTATTCTTTGTCTATTCTATCATCATATATTCCTGGTTCATCTGCAAAAGATTTCATCCAAATGGCAAGGTTTCTTTTAAACATTTTTGTAGTTGTCCCAAGCATGTTTCTTATTTCTCCTGGCATTATTCTGGATTGTCGAATATTTTTGTCTAACATATTTCCGGTATGTTCCATGTACTTCCCACGCATTCCTCACGTATTGTAGAAGGCGACTAAAGGGGATGGGGGGGGGCTGGAAACCCTCCCCTCCTTGTATTTTAACTTTCTAAAAGGGGAAACAGAAGGAGTCACGTGGGGAGTGCTCATACTCCACGAAGGCTCAGACTGAGGTATCTAAATGTGTGTGGATGTAACCAAGATGAGAAAAAAGGAGAGATAGGTAGTATGTTTGAGGAAAGGAACTTGGATGTTTTGGCTCTGAGTGAAACGAAGCCCAAGGGTAAAGGGGAAGAGTGGTTTGGGAATGTCTTGGGAGTAAAGTCATGGGTTAGTGAGAGGACAAGAGCAAGGGAAGGAGTAGCACTACTCCTGAAACAGGAGTGGTGGGAGTATGTAATAGAGTGTAAGAAAGTAAACTCTAGATTGATATGGGTAAAACTGAAAGTTGACGGAGAGAGACTGGTGATTATTGGTGCATATGCACCTGGGCATGAGAAGAAAGATCATGAGAGGCAAGTGTTTTGGGAGCAGTTGAGTGAGTGTGTTAGTAGTTTTGATGCATGAGACTGGATTATAGTGATGGGTGATTTGAATGCAAAGGTGAGTAATGTAGCAATTGAGGGAATAATTGGTGTACATGGGGTGCTCAGTGTTGTAAATGGAAATGGTGAAGAGTGTGTAGATTTATGTGCTGAAAAAGGACTGATGATTGGGAATACCTACTTTAAAAAGAGAGATATACATAAGTATACGTATGTAAGTAGGAGAGATGGCAAGAGAGCGTTATTGGATTACGTGTTAATTGATAGGTGCGCGAGAGAGAGACTTTTGGATATTAATGAGCTGAGAGGTGCAACTGGAGGGATGTCTGATCATTATCTTGTGCAGGCGGAGGTGAAGATTTGTAAAGGTTTTCAGAAAAGAAGAGAAAATGTTGGGGTGAAGAGAGTGGTGAGAGTAAGTGAGCTTGGGAAGGAGACTTGTGTGAGGAACTACCAGGAGGGACTGAGTACAAAACGGAAAAAGGTGAGAACAAAGGACGTAAGGGGAGTGGGGGAGGAATGGGATGTACTTACGGAAGCAGTGATGGCTTGCGCAAAAGATGCTTGTGGCATGAAAAGAGTGGGAGGTGGGCAGATTAGAAAGAGTAGTGAGTGGTGGGATGAAGAAGTAAGATTATTAGTGAAAGAGAAGAGAGAGGCATTTGGATGATTTTTGCAGGGAAATAATGCAAATGACTGGGAGATGTATAAAAGAAAGAGGCAGGAGGTCAAGAGAAAGGCGCAAGAGGTGAAAAAGAGGGTAAATGAGAGTTGGGGTGAGAGAGTATCATTAGATTTTAGGGAGAATAAAAAGATGTTTTGGAAGGAGGTAAATAAAGTGCATAAGACAAGGGAACAAATGGGAACTTCAGTGAAGGGGGCTAATGGGGAGGTGATAACAAGTAGTGGTGATGTGAGAAGGAGATGGAGTGAGTCTTTTGAAGGTTTGTTGAATGTGTTTGATGATAGAGTGGCAGATATAGGGTGTTTTGGTCGAAGTGGTGGGCAAAGTGAGAGGGTTAGGGAGAATGATTTGATAAACAAAGAAGATGTAGTAAAAGATTTGGGGAAGATGAAAGCTGGCAAGGCAGCGGGTATGGATGGTACTGCAGTGGAATATATCAAAAAAGGAGGTGACTGTATTGTTGACTGGTTGGTAAGGTAATTCAATGTATGTGTGACTCATGGTGAGGTGCCTGAGGATTGGAGGAATGCTTCCATAGTGCCATTGTACAAAGGTAAAGGGGATAAAAGTGAGTGCTCAAAGTACAAAGGTATAAGTTTGTTGAGTATTCCTGGAGACAGCGACAAAGCAAAATAAAAAAAAAAGTATATATGTGTGTATCTTTTTATTCTCCCAAATGTTCAATGACACTATCTCATCCCAACTCTCATTTGCACCCTTTTTCAACCCCTGTGCCTTCCTCTTGACCTGCTGCTGTCTTTTATACATCTCCCACTTATTTACACTCCTTTAAACTTCAGGAAGAATAAAAAGATGTTCTAAGAGGTAAATGATATGGGAAAGACAGGAGAAGAAATGGCAACATTGGTGAAAGGGGCAAAAAGGAACATGATAACAGATAATGATGAGGTGAGGAGATAGAAATTGTATTTGGAAGGATTGTTAAATGTGTTTGTTGAGAGAGTGGCAGATGGAGGGTGTTTTGATTGGGGTTGTATGGGAAATGAGAGCCATGGAGATGGTTTGGTGAAGAAAGAAGGGGTGGTGAAAGCTTTGTAGAAATGAAATACAGCAAGGCAGCAGGAGTCGATGGTACTGCAGATAGTATTGCAGCTGATTTCCTACGAAAAGGGGTGACTATGCAGCTGATAGGTTGGTAAGGATTTCAATACATGTATGGATCATGGTGAAGTGCTTGAGGATTGGCAGAATGCATGCATAGTGCCATTGCATTAAGGCAAAGGGGATAAAAGTTTGTGTTCAAACTACATAGGTATAGCTTTGTTGAGTGTACCTGATAAGTTGTATGGAGGGTATTGATTGAGGAGCAGCAGTGTGGTTTCAGAGGTGGTAGAGGATGTGTGAATCTGGTGTTTCCTTTGAAGAATGTGAGTGAGAAATACATAGATAAACAAATGGATTTGTATGTGGCATTTAAACAAAAGCTAGGTTATTAGGTTCAGTAGGGTTGAGGGACAAGTTAGTTGCAATGTAAGTCTGAATGGAGAAAAATTGGAGGAAGTGAAGTGTTTTAGAAATCTGGGAGTGGACTTGACAGTGAATGGAAACATGGAAGCAGAAGTGAGTCATAGGGTGGGGGAGGGGTCGAAGGTTCTGGGAGTAATGAAGAACGTGTGGAAAGAGAGAAAATCATTTTGGAGAGCAAAAATGGGCATGTTTGAAGGAATGGTAGTTCCAAAAATATTATATGATTGCAAGGCATGGGCTATTGATACAGTTGTACAGAGGAGGGTGGATGTGTTAGAAATGAAATGTTTGAGAACAGTTTGTGGTGTGAGGGGGTTTGATCAAGTAAATAATGAAAGGGTAAAAGAGATGTGTGGAAATAAAAAGGGCATGGCTGCAAGAGCAGAAGTGGGTGTGTTGTATTGGTTTGGAAATATGGAGAGAATGAGTGAGGACAGGTTGACAAAGAGGATATATGTATCCAAAGGGGAGGGAACAAGGAGAACCGGGAGACCATATTAGAGACTGAAGTCTGGAGTAAAAAAGATTTTAAGTGATCGGGGCCTGAACATGCAGAAGGGTGAAAGCTGTGCAAGGAATAGAGTGAAATGGGATGCTGTGGTATACTCAGGTCAACTTGCCATCAATGGACTGAACAAAGTATGTAAACGTCTCGGAGAAACCATGGAAAGGTCTCTGGGCATGGATAGGGAGCTGTGGTTTTGGTGTATTACACATGATAGACAGAAAATGAGTGTGAATGGATGTGGCCTTCGTCTGTTTCCTGGTGCTACCTTGCTGAAGCAGGGGGCAGCGATGCTGTATCCTATGGGGTGGAGTTGGAAATGGATGACGGCAAGCAATTATCAATACTTACAAGTGTATACATGTATATGCATATGTATGTGTATGTATAAGTATATATGTATATATATATGTATACATGACAGCTAGAGGCTGAGTGTGAATGAATGTGGCCTTTGTTGTCTTTTCCTAGTACTACCTTTTGTACATTTGGGGGGAGAGGGTTGTCATTTCATGTGTGACGGGGTGGCGACGGGAATATATAAGGACAGACAGTATGAATTTTGTACATGTGTATATATGTATATGTCTGTGTGTGTATATATATATATATATATATATATATATATATATATATATTTATCCCTGGGGATAGGGGAGAAAGAATACTTCCCACGTATTCCCTGCGTGTCGTAGAAGGCGACTAAAAGGGGAGGGAGCGGGGGGCTGGAAATCCTCCCCTCTCAATTTTATTTTTAATTTTCCAAAAGAAGGAACAGAGAAGGGGGCCAGGTGAGGATATTCCCTCAATGGCCCAGTCCTCAGTTCTTAACGCTACCTCGCTAACGCGGGAAATGGCAAATAGTTTGAAAAAAAAAAAAAAAAAAAAAAAAAAATATATATATATATATATATATATATATATATATATATGTATATGTTGAGATGTATAGGTATGTATATGTAGGTGTGTGGACGTGTATGTATATATATGTGTATGTGGGTGGGTTGGGCCATTTCTTTCATCTGTTTCCTTGCGCTACCTCACAAACGCAGGAGACAGCGACAAAGTATAATAAATACATAAATAAACAAATATGTATATCCCTGGGGATAGGGGAGAAAGAATACTTCCCATGTATTCCCTGCGTGTCATAGAAGGCGACTAAAAGAGGAGGGAGTGGGGGGCTGGACATCCACCCCTCTCGTTTTTTAATTTTCCAAAAGAGGAACAGAGAAGGGGGCCAAGTGAGGATATTCCCTCAAAGGCTCAGTCCTCTGTTCTTCATGCTACCTTGCTAATGAGGGAAATGGCAAGTAGTGAAAAAAAATGTATGTGCATGTATATGAGCAATTGGGGCCTGAACATGCAGGAGAGTGAAAGGCGTGCACTGAATAGAGAGAACTGGAACGATGTGGTACACTGGGGTTGATGTGCCATCAATGGACCAAACAGGGAATATGAAACTTCCAGGGCAAACTATAGAAAGGTCTGTGGGACCTAGATGTAAATAGGGAGCTGCAGTTTCAATGCATTACACATGACAGCTAGAGAATGAATGTGAACAGATGAGGCCTTTCTTCATCTGTTTCCTAGTGCTACCTTCCCCAAGCAGTGGGCGGCAATGTTGTTTCCTGTGGAGTGGCACTGGATATGGATGAAAGCAAGCAAGTATTGATATTTACATGTGTATACTTGTACCATGGAAAGTTTTGTGGGGCCTGGATGTGGAAAGGGAGCTGTGGTTTTGGTGCATTATACATGACAGCTAAAGACTGAGTGTGAACAAATGTGGCCTTTGTTGCCTTTTCCTAGCGCTACCTCGTGCGCATGCAGGGGGAGGGAGTTGTCATTTCATGTGCGGCAGGGTGGCGATGGGAATGAATAAAGGCAGCAAGTATAAATTATGTACATGTGTATATATGTATATGTCTGTGTATGTATATATATGTATACGTTGAAATGTATAGGTATGTATATGTGCGAGTGTGGGTATGTTTGTCCATACATGTGTATGTGGGTGGGTTGGGCCATTCTTTCGTCTGTTTCTTTGCACTACCTCGCTACAAGGGAGGCAGCAACAAAGTATAATAATAATAATAGCATAAAAAATACTTGTACATGTATGTGTATGTATATGTATGAGTGTATGTATATATATGTATATGAGCATGTACGTGTGTATATGCATATATATGTGTAAGTGGATCAAGCAACATAAAATTTCCTCATTTATTTCTTTATCTGTAATTACCAAATTGGAGGAGGAAGGATGGAGTGAAAAAGATTTTGAATGATTGGGGCCTGAACATACAGGAGGGTGAAAGGCGTGCAAGGAATAGAGTAAATTGGGACAATGTGGTATACCGGGGTTGACGTGCTGTCAATGGATTGAACTAAAGCCTGTGAAGCATCTGGGGTAAACCATGGAAAGTTTTGTGGGGCCTGGATGTGAAACGGGAGCTGTGGTTTCGGTGCATTACACATGACAGCTAGAGACTGCGTGTGAATTAATGTGGCCTTTGTTGTCTTTTCCTAGCACTACCTCGCACACACACGGGGGGAGGGGGGGCCATTTCATGCGTGGTGGGGTGGTGACAGGAATGGATGAGGGCAGCAAGTATGAATAAGTACACATGTATATATGTATATGTTTGTGTATGTATATGTATGTATACGTTGAAATGTACAGGTATGCATACGTGCTTGTGTGGGCGTTTATGTATATACGTGTGTATGTGGGTGGGTTGGGCCATTCTTTCGTCTGTTTCCTTGAGCCACCTTGCTAATGTGGGAGATAGCGACAATATAAAAAAAAAAATACCCTAGGATCCCTTTCTAAGAAAGATCTTTGTTAGAAAGAACTTTCTTTCAAAGGCTCCAGCAGCCCAAGCATGTGCTATTCCTAGTCACAGGGTTAGAGTGAAAAGTTCTTTGATGGGAATGTACTTCCAGTGATACACCCTTGCCAAAAGGGACTTCTGTTTTACAGTGTAACCAAGCAGAAATAGTCCACTTACATCAATTTTCTCATTTTTGCTCGTATATACTTAGCTCAAATAAATCCATTCCAAAACTTCTCTGCATTACTTTTACTCATCCATGAGAGGGTGGAAATGTCATTTCTGAATGGTTATATAACATCTACACAAACAGCCTAGGAATGTCATGCAAGACTATGTTTTAATTCAATGACAAGTTTTTTGCTACAAACATCAAATAAAATTTCATGATAATCCTGAATGGATCAATATGCTGTGTCTGAATTGACACCTTCAAGATCAGACTCTGTATCAGGTCTTGAAATAATAATGGGTGAATCAAAATACTGTACAACTAAAAAATTCAATAATTATCAAATGTCTATATATGAATCTTTATGAATAATGTTCCAGAAATAAGTGATTAATACCACAAACTCCTCAACAACAAACAAGTAGTAAAGTGTCTCACCTTAATGGTTCAAGAGCCTGGTCTCCAGAAAACTTCACCACCATGGTATGTAATGCCTGAACTTTCTGTTCATTTATGTGAAGCACCAGCCTGGGTAATGTACCCGCTAAAGTAGCACTTGGCCACTGATGCTGTGCATCTGGCATCACCACTACTCGCCTCTCAAGTTGTAAATTGATGCTAAACCGGTCCAACACATGCATTTGGCCTGATAATACAAAATATATATTCAATATCTTGCATTAAAATCTTTTTAAAGAACAATTATGTTTTTCTAATGAATATTCTTCTAAAAGTCTATCTATTCATTATCAGTGATTCCATTCGGATTTACAGTGGGTGGAGAAAGTACACATATACATCCATATTCAATGAAAATTTTACTGAACTCTATAGTAGTCACCAGTCTCCATCCTACAAGCTAATAAAGAGCATGGAGGTTAAATTTCCAAGGGAAATCTGAACAGGGTTGGGTTATGTTGATTCACAAAAACAACAAATTACAGTTAATAAGCCAAATTATTCTTTCTTTCATGCAAGATGATATTCAGTTTCTCTTAATTCATTTTTGAAAATCAGCATATAACTGCTCACCTTCAGGATACAAAACCAGTATCTGATTTCCAACCTACTTTTGAGAAAAAATATATCCTTCAATGCTCTCCAGTATCAGAAAGTACTTTTTCTTTTCATTAGCTTAAAAAATGTGGATTCTGAAAAGTTACTAAGAGTGTATTCTATGAAACACTTGTGTCATTAGACATGATTCATAGTTATTGTCGGTGAAACAGGAATGGGTGGAAATACTGACTGAATACAGGTTATGAAATTTGATAAACCTTTCCTCTCTGAGATGAGGTTCCATGAATATTGCATATTCTATTATTTTCTATTTTCATTATACTATGTCACTGTCTCCCATGTTAGCGAGGTAGTGCAAGGAAACAGACGAAAGAATGGCCCAACCCACCCACATACACAAGTATATACATGCATGTTCCCACGCACATATACATACTTATACATCTCAATGTATAAATATATATACACACACAGACATATACATACATACACATGTACATAATTCATACTGTCTGCCCTTATTCGTTCCCATCGCCACCCTGCCACAAATGAAATGACAGCCCCCTCCCCCCAAATGTGCGCAAAGTAGCGCTAGGAAAAGACAACAAAGGCCATATTCGTTCACACACACTCTAGCTGTCATGTATAATGCACCAAAACCACAGCTCCCTTTCCACATCTAGACCCCACAAAACTTTCCATGGTTTACCCCAGACGCTTCACATGCCCTGGTTCAATCCACTGACAGCACGTCGACCCCGGTATACCACATCGTTCCAATTCACTCTATTCCTTCCACACCTTTCACCCTCCTGCATGTTCAGGCCCCGATCACTCAATATCTTTTTCACTCCATCTTTCCACCTCCAATTTGGTCTCCCACTTCTCCTCGTTCCCTCCACCTCTGACACATATATCCTCTTTGTCAATCTTTCCTCATTCATTCTCTCCATGTGACCAAACCATTTCAAAACACCCTCTTCTGCTCTCTCTCAACCACACTCTCTTTATTACCACACATTTCTCTTACCCTTTCATTACTTACTTGATCAAACCACCTCACAACACATATTTTCCTCAAACATCTCGTTTCCAGCACATCCACCCTCCTCCGCACAACTCTATCTATAGCCCATGCCTCGCAACCATATAACATTGTTGGAACCACTATTCCTTCGAACATACCCATTTGTGCTTTCCAAGATAACATTCTAGACTTCCACCCATTTTTCAACACTCCCAGAACTTTCGCTCCCTCCCCCACCCTATGATTCAGTTCCACTTCCATGGTTAGATCCGCTGCCAGATCCACTCCCACATATCTAAAACACTTCACTTCCTCCAGTTTTTCTCCATTCAAACTTATCTCCCAAATGACTTGTCCCTCAACCCTACTGTACCTAACAACCTTGCTCTTATTCACATTTACTCTCAGCTTTCTTCTTTCACACACTTTACCAAACTCAGTCACCAGCTTCTGCAGTTTCTTACCTGAATCAGCCACCAGCGCCGTATCATCAGCGAACAACAACTGACTCACTTATCAAGCTCTCTCATCCACAACAGACTGCATACTTGCCCCTCTTTCCAAAACTCTTGCATTCACCTCCCTAACAATCCCATCCATAAAAAAGTAAACAACCATGGAGACATCACGCACCACTGCCGCAAACCAACATTCACAGAGAACCAATCACTCTCCTCTCTTCCTACTCATACAAATCTTCAATAAAAGCTTTTCACTGCTTCTAACAACTTGCCTCCCACACCATATATTCTTCATACCTTCCACAGAGCATCTCTATCAACTCTATCATATGCCTTCTCCAGATCCATAAACGCTACATACAAATCCATTTGCTTTTCTAAGTATTTCTCACATACATTCTTCAAAGCAAACACCTGATCCACACATCCTCTACTACTTCTGAAACCACACTGCTATTCCCCCAATCTCATGCTCTGTAGATGCCTTCACCCTCTTAATCAATACTCTCCCATATAATTTCCCAGGAATACTCAACAAACTTATACCTCTGTAATTTGAGCAATCACTTTTATCCCCTTTGCCTTTGTACAATGGTACTATGCAAGCATTCTGCCAATCCTCAGGCACCTCACCATGAGTCATACATATATTAAATAACCTTACCAACCAGTCAACAATACAGTCACCCCCTTTTTAAATAAATTCCACTGCAATACCATCCAAACCCGCTGCCTTGCTGGCTTTCATCTTCCCCAAATCTTATACTACCTCTTCTCTGTTTACCAAATCATTCTCCCTAACCCTCTCACTCTGTACACCACCTCAACCAAAACACCCTATATCTGCCACTCTATCATCAAACACATTCAACAAACCTTCAAAATACTCACTCCATCTCCTTCTCACATCACCACTACTTGTAATCACCTCCCCATATGCCCCCTTCACTGATGTTCCTATTTGTTCCCTTGTCTTACGCACTTTATTCACCTCCTTCCAAAACACCTTTTTATTCTCCCTAAAATTTAATGATACTCTCTCACCCCAACTCTCATTTGCTCTCTTTTTCACCTTTTGCACCTTTCTCTTGACCTCCTGCCTCTTTCTTTTATACATCTCCCAGTCATTTGCATTTTTTCCCTGCAAAAATCGTCCAAATGCCTCTCTCTTCTCTTTCACTAATAATCTTTCTTCTTCGTCCCACCACTCAGTACCCTTTCTAATCTGCCCACCTCCCACGCTTCTCATGCCACAAGCATCTTTTGTGCAAGCCATCATTGCTTCCCTAAATACATCCCATTCCTCCCCCACTCCCCTTACGTCCTTTGTTCTCATGTTTTTCCATGACGTTCTCAGTCTCTCCTGGTACTTTCTCACACAAGTTTCCTTCCCAAGCTCACTTATTCTCACCACTCTCTTCACCCCAACATTTTCTCTTCTTTTCTGAAAACCTTTACAAATCTTCACCTTTGCCTCCACAAGATAATGATCGGACAATCCTCCAGTTGCACCTCTCAGCACATTAACATCCAAAAGTCTCTTTCGTGTGCCTATCAATTAACACGTAATCCAATAACACTTTCTGGCCATCTCTCCTACTTACATACGTATACTTATGTATTTTTTTTTTTTTTTTTTTTTTTTTTTTTTTTTTTTTATACTTTGTCGCTGTCTCCCGCGTTTGCGAGGTAGCGCAAGGAAACAGACGAAAGAAATGGCCCCCCCCCCCCATACACATGTACATACACACGTCCACACACGCAAATATACATACCTACACAGCTTTCCATGGTTTACCCCAGACGCTTCACATGCCTTGATTCAATCCACTGACAGCACGTCAACCCCTGTATACCACATGACTCCAATTCACTCTATTCCTTGCCCTCCTTTCACCCTCCTGCATGTTCAGGCCCCGATCACACAAAATCTTTTTCACTCCATCTTTCCACCTCCAATTTGGTCTCCCTCTTCTCCTCGTTCCCTCCACCTCCGACACATATATCCTCTTGGTCAATCTCTCCTCACTCATTCTCTCCATGTGCCCAAACCATTTCAGAACACCCTCTTCTGCTCTCTCAACCACGCTCTTTTTATTTCCACACATCTCTCTTACCCTTACGTTACTTACTCGATCAAACCACCTCACACCACACATTGTCCTCAAACATCTCATTTCCAGCACATCCATCCTCCTGCGCACATCTCTATCCATAGCCCACGCCTCGCAACCATACAACATTGTTGGAACCACTATTCCCTCAAACATACCCATTTTCGCTTTCCGAGATAATGTTCTCGACTTCCACACATTTTTCAAGGCTCCCAAAATTTTCGCCCCCTCCCCCACCCTATGATCCACTTCCGCTTCCATGGTTCCATCCGCTGACAGATCCACTCCCAGATATCTAAAACACTTCACTTCCTCCAGTTTTTCTCCATTCAAACTCACCTCCCAATTGACTTGACCCTCACCCCTACTGTACCTAATAACCTTGCTCTTATTCACATTTACTCTCAACTTTCTTCTTCCACACACTTTACCAAACTCAGTCACCAGCTTCTGCAGTTTCTCACATGAATCAGCCACCAGCGCTGTATCATCAGCGAACAACAACTGACTCACTTCCCAAGCTCTCTCATCCCCAACAGACTTCATACTTGCCCCTCTTTCCAGGACTCTTGCATTTACCTCCCTTACAACCCCATCCATAAACAAATTAAACAACCATGGAGACATCCCACACCCCTGCCGCAAACCTACATTCACTGAGAACCAATCACTTTCCTCTCTTCCTACACGTACACATGCCTTACATCCTCGATAAAAACTTTTCACTGCTTCTAACAACTTGCCTCCCACACCATATATTCTTAATACCTTCCACAGAGCATCTCTATCAACTCTATCATATGCCTTCTCCAGATCCATAAATGCTACATACAAATCCATTTGTATATCTCTCTTTTTAAACCAGGTATTCCCAATCACCAGTCCTTTTTCAGCACATGAATCTACAAGCTCTTCACCATTTCCATATACAACACTGAACATCCCATGTACACCAATCATTCCCTCAACTGCCACATTACTCACCTTTGCATTCAAATCATCCAACACTATAACCTGGTCTCATGCATCAAAACAGGAATGCATATTGTATATATAGAAAATTGTGGTTAGGACATTCTAACCCTCTGTTTATCTATTGGGGAACACATGGTTTCATCACCTATTGTTACCTTTCCAACAGATAATGGCCTAATCACATTCTTGGCCTACCTGCAGCCATCAAAAACTGCCAGAGATGATATCATCAACCCACTGGTTCAAGGCAAGGGAAAGCTCAATTATTCCCAGGTCATAGGCATCATCCCAAGAGTAGTCACAGTTATTTCAAACAGAAAGAAATAGAAAAAAGGAGTAGGTAAGACAGGAAAGGGAAAAGAGTGTCAAGAAAAAAATACCTGTAGGGCATTGTCTCTTAAAGATAAGATTTTCTGAATTTGAGAACCTAGATTTCTCTCCTCTAAAGTTTGTTACATAAGCATATGAGCACATGTAACCATACAAATATGGAGGGTTAAAGGTAAAAGCTTCAGATAAGAATAAAGCCACAAATATGATGGAAATCTTCAATATTTAATATGGAGTCCTCACAGCCACACAGAGTTGGGGTGAGAGAGTATCATTAAATTTTAAGGAGAATAAAAAAATGTTTTGGAAGAAGGTAAATAAAGTGCGTAAGACAAGGGAACAAATGGGAGCATCAGTGAAGGGGGATAATGGGGAGGTGATAACAAGTAGTGGTGATGTGAGAAGGAGATGGAGTGAGTATCTTGAAGGTTTGTTGAATATGTTTGATGATAAAGTGACAGATATAGGGTGTTTTGGTCAAGGTGGTGTGCAAAGTGAGAGGGTGAGGGAGAATAATTTAGTAAACAGAGAAGAGGTAGTATAAGTTTTGCAGAAGATGAAAGCCAGCAAGGCAGCGGGTTTGGATGGTATTGCAGTGGAGTTTACTATAAAAAAAGGGGGTGACTGGACTGCTGACTGGTTGGTAAGGTTATCCAATGTATGTATGACCAATGGCGAGGTGCCTGAGGATTGGCGGAAGCTTGCATAGTGCCATTGTACAATGGTAAAGGGGATAAAAGTGAGTGCTCAAATTACAGAGGTATAAGTTTGTTGAATATTCCTGGGAAATTATACGGGAGGGTATTGATTGAGAGGGTGAAGGCATATACAGAGCATCAGACTGGGGAAGAGCAGTGTGGTTTCGGAAGTGGTAGAGGATGTGTGGATCAGGTGTTTGCTTTGAAGAATGTATGTAAGAAATACTTAGAAAAGCAAATGGATTTGTATGTAGCATTTATGGATCTGGAGAAGGCATATGATAGAGTTGATAGAAATGCTCTGTGGAAGGTATTAAGAATATATGATGTGGGAGGTAAGTTGTTAGAAGCAGTGAAAAGTTTTTATCGAGGATGTAAGGAATGTGTATGTGTAGGAAGAGAGGAAAGTGATTGGTTCTCAGTGAATGGTGGTTTGCGGCAGGGGTGCATGATGTCTCCATGGTTGTTTAATTTGTTTATGGATGGGATTGTTAGGGAGGTGAATGCAAGAGTTTTGGAAAGAGGGGCAAGTATGAAGTCTGTTGTGGATGAGAGAGCTTGAGAAGTGAGTCAGTTGTTGTTTGCTGATGATACAGCGCTGGTGGCTGATTCAGGTGAGAAACTGCAGAAGCTGGTGACTGAGTTTGGTAAAGTGTGTGAAAGAAGAAAGCTGAGAGTAAATGTGAACAAGAGCAAGGTTATTAGGTACAGTAGGGTTGAGGGACAAGTCAATTGGGATGTAAGTTTGAATGGAGAAAAACTGGAGGAAGTGAAGTGTTTTAGATATGTGGGAGTGGATTTGGCAGCGGATGGAACCATGGAAGTGGAAGTGAATCATAGGGTGGGGGAGGGGGCGAAAGTTCTGGGAGTGTTGAAAAATGTGTGGCAGTCAAGAACGTTATCTTGGAAAGCAAAAATGGGTATGTTTGAAGGAATAGTGGTTCCAACAATGTTATATGGTTATGAGGCATGGGCTACAGATAGAGCTGTGTGGAGGAGGGTGGATGTGCTGGAAACAAGATATTTGAGGACAGTATGTGGTGTGAGGTGGTTTTACCGAGTAAGTAATGAAAGGGTAAGAGAGATGTGTGGTAATAAAAATAGTGTGGTTGAGAGAGCAGAAGAGGGTGTTTTGAAATGGTTTGGTCACATGGAGAGAATAAGTGAGGAAAGATTGACAAAGAGGATATATGTGTCAGAGGTGGAGGGAACGAGGAGTAGTGGGAGACCAAATTGGAGGTGAAAAGAAGGAGTGAAAAAGATTTTGAGTGATCGAGGCCTGAACATGCAGGAGGGTGAAAGGCATGCAAGGAATAGATTGAATTGGAATGATGTGGTATACCAGGGTCGACGTGCTGTCAAATGATTGAACCAGGGCATGTGAAGTGTCTGGGGTAAACTATGGAAAGTTTTGTGGGGCCTGGATGTGGAAAGGGAGCTGTGGTTTTGGTGCATTATACATGACAGTTAGAGACTGAGTGTGAAAGAATATGGCCTTTGTTGTCCTTCCCTAGCACTAACTCGCGCACATGCAGGGGGAGGGGGTTGTCATTTCATGTGTGGTGGGGTGGCAAAGGGAATAAGGGCAGACAGATTATATATATATGTATATGTTGAGATGTATAGATATGTATATGTGCGTGTGTGGACGTGTATGTATATACATGTGTATGTGGGTTGGTTGGGCCATTCTTTCCTCTGTTTCCTTGCGCTACCTCGCTAATGTGGGAGACAGCGACAAAGTATAATAAATATATGATAATGTTGTTTAATGAGGGTGAAAAACAAGTACCATAGACCATTAGTTTTATCTTTTAACTCATTGATTTCTTCACCTCATGCTCTTGTATTATTTCCAGGTCGGGGTAATAAAAATAAAAAGTTCTTAATTCATGTAGAGATAATCTTCTACCATGGGGTTTCATTGATCTAGGAAGCACAAAATGTTTTCCTTGATAAACTCTGAAGAGATTCGAGTCTCATAAGATTAAGCTTTCTAGGTGATGTCTTACAAAATTAACAAATGGGCTATTTTAAACATTTTTTTTTTTTTTTTTTTTTGCTTTGTCGCTGTCTCCTGCATTTGCGAGGTAGCGCAAGCTTTAATCTTAGCCAGGATACCAGGATTCTTAGTTATCTTAATCCATACATGGTTGTCATCGGAGAGGAGAATCAAGATTCTGGCCATAGCATAGAAAACACTTACTCTCCTAGAGTTCAATGCTACGAGGAAAAGGGGCTCTTATGAAAAGACACAACTACTTTAAATTAGCCCTATTTTTTTCAAGTGAAAGCCTATAAAAGAGCTCCAGAGATAAGGTTTCAGCCATGTTCAAGGCATCAGTTTCTTCAAGGACAGACTATAAGCAGGTTAGGAAAATTATGTTGGGCATTTATTTGCCCTGAGCTAATGACTTCTGGTACGTACTTACCTTAATATCTTTTTTTCACCAGCCCTGATAATCTTTTTTATGGAAATTCACTAGCCCTTTTTTTTATCATACAGTTCTGAGAGCTTGATTATATGCCAGCTTTGTAATTCGATCAAACAAAAATTTTCAGAAAATGCTTTTTTTTTTCATTTTAATTGGATATTCCAGTAAAAGAAATAATTTTACAGTACTGAATATGTATCTCAACTATACTATACCAAGAGTTTCATGAAAATAGCAAAATGTTCCTAGTTTACACATTTACTCCAGGTTCCTTGACGTGTGGTGCTTCCTCTCTCCCTTATCTAGCCAGTGGACCATTGCTCACTCTGGCTGAAAGTTGAACAGGTTCAGCCCATGGATCTTTATTTCCATTTGGTCATTCAGGTTGTCAGTTCCCAATGAGGTTCAAGTTAGATTCTTCAAAACATTCAAGTTACTGAACCTTCTCTTTACAATGGTTCTGCTTATATAAATTGCAACCCTTATCTCCTGCACAACTAAGTTGTGAAGCAGATAATATGGAAGGAGCAAAATCAAGTCTCTGAACATATCCTCCAGTGGTGATGTCCTCAGATTGTTCATGTGCACCTTGAAGGACAGCCTCTACTTCATACTCTATAAATAGCTGAGTCAAGCATTTAACAAGTCACTGGATGGATTCCCTCTCATATCTGGGCATCTCTCTGTACATGTGTGGCCATTTCCTGTAACTAAAGACAGTGAAGCCAAACAGTTGTGTTGCTGGTGAGGGCTGAATTGAGACTTAGTAGTTTATCCTACAATCCAGCAGATCCAGGAGGAGCCTGTCTATGGTCAGAGGAGAGACACTGCTACTAATGACAATGTCCAGTGACAATACTGCAGACTCCACAAGTGGGACAACATCCATGACCATGTGATCATCAGCCTGAATGGTTTCACAAAGAGAACAAATCACATCAATGAAATCCGTCATGAACTTCACTTTGTTAGTATCCTTCTTGCTCGAGGAAGCAGCACTGTCTCGAAAGTGGGCACTGGTTGTGTAGCAGTTAACGATGACAGCCTTCAAGGCCCTGAACTGACTAGCCATCCAACAAATTTACTAAATCCCTCACTCTGCCACTACACAGTGCAGAATTTAACTTGACCCAGTACAGATTCTCCTTATGTAAGTTCAAGATAGTGAGCTCCAACCCACTGTTAACACAATGACTAACTGAGAGGTATTCATTGATCCTACTCTTTTTGAGAGCTCACACCTATATAAATGCCTAAATGCACCGATGCTTCATCAATGATCTAGTTCACCAGTTTCTATTTCTGGGACTCAATGGTCACCCCAGCATACTTCCTCAGCTGTAGAATTCACAAGTTCTTGGAATCCCATGAACTTGCTGAGAGACAATGCTTTTTTCAAGTAACCAATGTAGAGAGACTCCAATTCAACCATATTGTGATCAGTGCAGTCACCTGCCTTCACTTTAAAGAACTGGTTCTACTGGATCCCTCTCATAGTGTCTTGCCACTGGATAGGGGCAAATCTCTCAGTGAAAATCTTTGCACAATGAATGTTCATGCAGTTGATGTAGGCTGAGTTGAAGAAAAAAGTGATTTTCTCACAAAGCTGGCTGGTCATTCTACACCTTGTCTCATACATAAAAACTGCAGACACACTAACTTAGCTGTTCCTAAAACACTTACCTCTCATGATCTTTCTTCTCATGGCCAGGTGCATTAGCACCTAAAATCACCCATCTCTTGTCATCCACTTTCAATTTTACCTACACCAATCTAGAATTCACTTTCTTACATTCTATCACACACCTCCACAACTGCTTCAGTAGTAGAGCTACCCCTTCTTTAGCTCTGTCCTCTCACCAACTCCTGACTTTACTCCTAAGATGTTTCCAAACCATTCAACCCCTTACCCTTGAGTTTCATTCCACTCACAGCCAGAACATCCAGGTTTCATTCCCCAAACATACTACTATATCTCCTCTCTTCTCATCTAAGTTACATTCACACACATTCAGATACCCCAGTCTGAGCCACATTATAAAATATCTTATCTGTAAATATCTTACATGGGGAAAGTGCTAATATATGTAAGAAACTAAGCAAAACCAAATGCCTTGATCTTCTACTGCTTGACGATGTCATCAAGCTGATGGCGAAGGTCCTCAAGTGCCACCTTGGACTTGCCCTTAGTCAGTCTCTTGCTCAAATCCAACTTCTTTTCGAGGCTTAAGATGCTCCTCTTACATTTTGTGTGACATACACAGCTTCAAGGAACTGTCAGATCATTTTCCACAATGGTAATCAAGGATGCACAAAATACACAAATGTCCCAGACCAGCACACAATACTGCACCAGAAATAACACGAGAAATTGAAGATAATCACCAGGGCCACAAAACACTGGGAGGTAAGTACAATAATTGCTGCAGTGCAGTGCATGGGCTCGTTGAAATATCTATAATGAAATTCTATTGGAAGGTTGCCAACCAAAACTGAAAAGTATAAGCTGGTGTGAGCATCTCCTTGTTTAATGGAGGTTTTACAATACTTTACTTCTCTTTTTATATTTCACACACATTACATATTTACATATCACTCACATACAAAACAATAATTACATAAATGAAAAATAACATTATTTTCTTTACAAAAATAATTCAAGAGAAACTGTTTCATTTACTTAAAGTATGACACACTTAGACTTTCTCTGATGATTTAGGGATGTCATTGATATGATTTTTTTGTCCAGCTGTGTTGTTAGGTTCCTACTGACATCTATGGGTAAGATGTGGAATCATACATCAAATGGAACTTTGAATGAAGGCACAAAGGTTTAAACTCATGATGGAAGCACAGAGGAATGAAAAGGTTGATGGTGACATTCATAAGATGGTATTGGTATGTACACAGCAAATGACCACTGATCAGACCGTGTGTATATATCACATATACGCACACCAAGTGAGAAGATACTAATCAGTAGTGTTCACTTATAAAAGTTACCTATACAAGTTAAAAAGTCAGTTGCACAAGACATTATGGATATGTATCAGATTTAGAATGAACAAAACCAGCAAAAAAGACGGACAGAGTGGGCATCTCACTGCTTTAATGATCCATGAAATAATGAGGAAGGTCAGCAACAATGGCCTGAGATGATGATATCATTAATGAACAGAGGTTGTTGATTGGGTGGAAGGTACACTTGAGTCAAAGTCGAGGCTATTAATCCCTAAAAGATGATTAAGAAGGGGAGGGGCATTAACCTTACCAGAAAAGTTGGGGGATTGTGAAGTTTCTACACCCCAGAGGTCCAAGATATCTCTCAATGCTTGCATGGCAAACTGACCCAGGAGAGAAAAATAAAATATAAATGGTTACAAACCTGTGCCTCTGACATACGCAAATCGCCAATTGTCTCGAACTTTCCCAACCAGAACCTGCATGTCACACAGCCTTAGTTCATATCTGCAAGATCAATGCAAATCTATTAACAGGAAAAATATTTATCAAAAGATAACATTATTCCACAAACCTCTTCAATTTATTGTTTCTAAAACCATAAACAGCCAATGAAAAAACAGTAGAGCAAGACTTGTTTCATCATCGTAAGAGGATAGATGTCATCAAAGTTAGGTATAACATATCCACACTAATCACTTCATGAAGGATTATACACTGTCCTCAGTTAACATATATTCCATAATTTATCAAAATACATCTAGATTAGTTAGATGGTATAACACATTTTGAGAGTTCATACAATAAAACAACAGGAAAACAAGCACTGGGTACATTCATCTTTCCAAAATAACATTTCTTCAACCTGATAGGTAGTTTCACTCTTGTGGGTGGAAAAAACTTTACTCATATCTTGATGTAACAAATGAAAAAGCTTCTTATTAAAAGTTATTCATATTTACTCTAGGTAGAATAAAGCTGCCAAATGTAAGTGGCTAAAATAAATTCAAAATAAATTCAAGTATCATAATTACTGCCTTCTGAGAGTGCACCTCCAGGTAAAACTCAAGATATCTATAATGGAACTGAATAGACCTGCCTCACTTAATTTCCTGCCATAAGATTAATTATGTACACACTGTAGGCTTTGTTGCTTAGCTACAGAGGGCAACCCAAGCAAAAGATAAGTCACTGGGACTTCCTGAAGGCCTCAGTAACTTGCTACTGACCATGGTGGAAATTGTGCAACTTCTCTATGATTTCCAGCTATCTTTCAAATATAAGCAAAGATGACCATAGCAAAACCACACATGGTGTTACTGAGAGAAAGCATGAACCTATGTAACACAGATGACATTCACAGATGGGCATACACATCACCAATATCCATAGGTAAATCCAAACTGATATCAAAACAACAAAGACCATTCAGCCTAGTCTTATATGCAATTCAAATTTGTGAAATTGTTAAATAAACACATTGAGGAACATCTTCTTAGGAAAAATTTCATTAATGAAGGCTAGTATGGTTTTGTAACAGGTAAAAGTACACAAACGCAACTAATGTCTATACCTTTGTGACAATTTCCAGTAACTGTTGACCTAAGATTTTTGGCCAAAATTTTATCCTTTGTTTATCATATATCTCATATCACTCAATCACAGTTTTTCGAGAGAAAGAGAGAGAGAGAGAGAGAGAGAGAGAGAGAGAGAGAGAGAGAGAGAGAGAGAGAGAGAGAGAGAGAGAGAGAGAGAATGCTTACTAATCAAATGATTAAACTCAGATACAACAAGATAAACCATTTACAGCTGTAAACAAATAATATCAGTTGAAACATTTATAAACAGTATTCTATGGGCTCATATCCAAGATTTTTCAGGGGGTGAGGAGTATCATTCAGCAGAATTCACTGCTAAATGCAGTTTTAGATATGAATGAAACAGTGACCATATCTTATCTTTTTTAAGGTGAAAACTCAAAAATACCCTCAACTGCAAGGGTAAGCATGGTTGGCAAACAGATTGTTACATCATCTACTGGTGATCCCACTTGTACCAAATCATCAACCAAAATCTTAAATTTTACACACATTTTTCATTGCAATGTGACTTACATGAAAACAAAAACATAATATGGAATAATGTACCAAAGTGGTGCATGCCTTCACTCCCTGCCAAGGAAAACTGCTTCCCCAAAGAAACACAGCTTCCTTCCTGGTTATGAGCCAGTTGTTTTCTTGAAGTACAGTTATCCAATAACTCTAACAAGCAATGTTTCAATAACATTAAGATAAAATCATTGGTAAGCTTTTGAAGATAAACTCGGTTATGTTTTGTCAACATTACTGTAATCACTTCACTCATCCCATTACTCATACATCATGGTACAAGTTAACTAATATATGTCATCACACACTGGCTGTCTGTGGAGCAGAGCACATCCCCTTCAGTACCTGACATAGAACACTGCTTAATCAAGGAACTTCTCCAAGGAACACCACTTTCCCTAAAGGAACACTGCACTTCCTCCCTGGCTCAGAGCATTGTTTTACTGAAGTATAGTTCTCCATTAATAACTCAAATAAGCAACATTTCAATAACATTAAGATAAAATTATCAGTAAGGTTTTAAAGATAATCGTAGGCTATGTTTTGTCAGCACTAGCGTGACGACCTCACTCACCACAACACTCATACATTACTGTATATGTTAACTCAGGCTTCACTCAAACACAGTCACTGTCTGTGGAGTGGTGTGCATCACCTTCACTCCCCATTAAAGAACACTGCTTCCCCCAAAGAAACTCTATGCATCCTCCCTAGCTATGGTTCCATTGCTTTCCTGAAATGCAGTTCTCTGTTATAAAAAAGAAATGAGCAATGTTTCAAAAACAGTGCATTAAAATCAATAATAAGCTTTTGAAGATAAATGTAGGCTACACTTTGTCAACACTACCATACCCCTTCACTGACCACTTTAGTCATACATTACGGTACATTTCAATGCATGTATCAGTCATCACAAACACTTTAAGTCAGTGAATTATGTAAAGTTGGAACTTGCATAAACTTGCTAATACTATTCATAAGGTATATCTGCAATGTATTGGCCTCATATCATAAGCCATCTATCTTTCTTTCTTTATCTCTGATGCCCGTTCCCTCTGGAATCCTGAAGTGGGTGGCCACAGCAAAAGAGTCTCCATAACTGGTGAAGTTCAGTGCCACTTCTCAGCCTTTAGTGCCTTACCCTTAATAGGCCACTGCCAGAGGGCAACTCTAGCACAGTGTTGCCAGAGGCTCCTACCTAATGTTCCTACCGATTACTTCTACCTATTATGTCTACCTAATGTTCCTGCTTAATGTTCCAACCTAAAATTTGTACCCAGTTCCCCCCCCTCCCTAATGTTCCTACTTACTACTTTTATCTAATGTTTATAACTAATGCTCCTGCCTAATGTTCCTACCTGCTACTATCTATTGCTCCTTCCATTTTGCCAAAAAGACAGGGATAGTGCATAATGCTAACTGCAAGAAAATCTAGAATTATGAAGAATGTTGTGTGAGCTAAGTGTTGTCAAGTGTTATTTGTGACAAGAAGGGATACTATATCTGAGTCCACATGTGAGTGAGTGAGAAAGACAAGACAGCTACCTGGGTACTGGTAGTAAATCTCCTGGCTGGTGGCTGCCTACCAATTACCTTTCTACATCAGCCATCTTATAAAAAATACCTCATCTATGGTACCTTTATGCTGGCACCAATACCACCTTTTGGCAAAGCACCTCACTTCACCACTAGTCCCCCCAAAACATGAAACAAAACAGCAGTATTTTCATCCTGAATATATAAGTTTCCATGTTTACATCTTTTATTCATTTATTTATTTTGCTTTGTCACTGTCTCCCACGTTAGCGAGGTAGCGCAAGGAAACAGATGAAAGAATGGCCCAACCCACCCACATACACATGTATATACATACATGTCCACACACGCAAATATACATACCTATACATCTCAACGTATACATATATATATATATTTTTCTTTTTTTCATACTATTCGCCATTTCCCTCATCAGCGAGGTAGCGCTGAGAACAGAGGACTGGGCCTTTGAGGGAATATCCTCACCTGGCCCCCTTCTCTGTTCCCTCTTTTGGAAAATTAAAAAAAAAAAAAAAGCGAGAGGGGAGGATTTCCAGCCCCCCGCTGGAATATAGGGGATAGGGGAGAAAGAATACTTCCCACGTATTCCCTGCGTGTCGTAGAAGGCGACTAAAAGGGGAGGGAGCGGGTGGCTGGAAATCCTCCCCTCTCGTTTTTTTTTTTATTTTCCAAAAGAAGGAACAGAGAAGGGGGCCAGGTGAGGATTTTCCCTCTAAGGCCCAGTCCTCTGTTCTTAACGCTACCTCGCAAACACGGGAAATGGCGAATAGTATGAAAAAAAAAAAAAATATATATATATATATATATATATATATATATATATATATATATATATACACATATATTTTTTTTTTGCTTTGTCGCTGTCTCCCGCGTTTGCGAGGTAGCGCAAGGAAACAGACGAAAGAAATGGCCCAACCCACCCCCATACACATGTATATACATACGTCCACACACGCAAATATACATACCTCCACAGCTTTCCATGGTTTACCCCAGACGCTTCACATGCCTTGATTCAATCCACTGACAGCACGTCAACCCCGGTATACCACATCACTCCAATTCACTCTATTCCTTGCCCTCCTTTCACCCTCCTGCATGTTCAGGCCCCGATCACACAAAATCTTTTTCACTCCATCTTTCCACCTCCAATTTCGTCTCCCTCTTCTCCTCGTTCTCTCCACCTCCGACACATATATCCTCTTGGTCAATCTTTCCTCACTCATTCTCTCCATGTGCCCAAACCATTTCAAAACACCCTCTTCTGCTCTCTCAACCACGCTCTTTTTATTTCCACACATCTCTCTTACCCTTATGTTACTTACTCGATCAAACCACCTCACACCACACATTGTCCTCAAACATCTCATTTCCAGCACATCCATCCTCCTGCGCACAACTCTATCCATAGCCCACGCCTCGCAACCATACAACATTGTTGGAACCACTATTCCTTCAATTTGTTTATGGATGGGGTTGTTAGGGAGGTGAATGCAAGAGTTTTGGAAAGAGGGGCAAGTATGAAGTCTGTTGGGGATGAGAGAGCTTGGGAAGTGAGTCAGTTGTTGTTCGCTGATGATACAGCGCTGGTGGCTGATTCATGTAAGAAACTGCAGAAGCTGGTGACTGAGTTTGGTAAAGTGTGTGGAAGAAGAAAGTTAAGAGTAAATGTGAATAAGAGCAAGGTTATTAGGTACAGTAGGGTTGAGGGTCAAGTCAATTGGGAGGTGAGTTTGAATGGAGAAAAACTGGAGGAAGTGAAGTGTTTTAGATATCTGGGAGTGGAACTGGCAGCGGATGGAACCATGGAAGCGGAAGTGGATCACAGGGTGGGGGAGGGGGCGAAAATTCTGGTAGCCTTGAAGAATGTATGGAAGTCGAGAACATTATCTCGGAAATATATATATATATATATATATATATATATATATATATATATATATATATATATATATTCACAAAATGTGAATAAGAGCAAGGTTATTAGGTACATTAGGGGTGAGGGTCAAGTCAATTGGGAGGTAAGTTTGAATGGAGAAAAACTGGAGGAAGTAAGGTGTTTTAGATATCTGGGAGTGGATCTGGCAGCGGATGGAACCATGGAAGCGGAAGTGGATCATAGGGTGGGGGAGGGGGCGAAAATCCTGGGAGCCTTGAAGAATGTGTGGAAGTCGAGAACATTATCTCGGAAAGCAAAAATGGGTATGTTTGAAGGAATAGTGGTTCCAACAATGTTGTATGGTTGCGAGGCGTGGGCTATGGATAGAGGTGTGCGCAGGAGGATGGATGTGCTGGAAATGAGATGTTTGAGGACAATGTGTGGTGTGAGGTGGTTTGATCGAGTGAGTAACGTAAGGGTAAGAGAGATGTGTAGAAATAAAAAGAGCGTGGTTGAGAGAGCAGAAGAGGGTGTTTTGAAATGGTTTGGGCACATGGAGAGAATGAGTGAGGAAAGATTGACCAAGAGGATATATGTGTCGGAGGTGGAGGGAACAAGGAGAAGTGGGAGACCAAATTGGAGGTGGAAAGATGGAGTGAAAAAGATTTTGTGTGATCGGGGCCTGAACATGCAGGAGGGTGAAAGGAGGGCAAGGAATAGAGTGAATTGGATCGATGTGGTATACCGGGGTTGACGTGCTGTCAGTGGATTGAATCAGGGCATGTGAAGCGTCTGGGGTAAACCATGGAAAGCTGTGTAGGTATGTATATTTGCGTGTGTGGATGTATGTATATACATGTGTATGGGGGTGGGTTGGGCCATTTCTTTCATCTGTTTCCTTGTGTTACCTTGCAAACGCGGGAGACAGCGGCAAAAAAAAAAAAATATATATATATATATATATATATATATATATATATATATATATATATATATATATATATCGCCACCCCACCACACATGAAATAAAAACCCCCTCCCCCCCATGTGCGCGAGGTAGCGCTAGGAAAAGACAACAAAGGCCCCATTCGTTCACACTCAGTCTCTAGCTGTCATGTAATAATGCACCGAAACCACAGCTCCCTTTCCACATCCAGGCCCCACACAACTTTCCATGGTTTACCCCAGATGCTTCACATGCCCTGGTTCAATCCATTGACAGCACGTCGACCCCGGTATACCACATCATTCCAATTCACTCTATTCCTTGCACGCCTTTCACCCTCCTGCATGTTCAGGCCCCGATCACTCAAAATCTTTTTCATTCCATCTTTCCAGTCCCAATTTGGTCTCCCACTTCTCCTCGTTCCCTCCACTTCTGACACATATATCCTCTTGGTCAATCTTTCCTCACTCATTCTCGTTCCCTCCACCTCCGACACATATATCCTCTTGGTCAATCTTTCCTCACTCATTCTCTCCAAGTGACCAAACCATTTCAAAACACCCTCTTCTGCTCTCTCTCAACAACACTCTTTTTATTACCACACATTTCTCTTACCCTTTCATTACTTACTCGATCAAACCACCTCACACCACATATTCTCAAACATCTCATTTCCAGCACATCCACCCTCTTCCGCACAACTCTATCCATAGCACACGCCTCGCAACCATATGACATCGTTGGAACCACTATTCCTTCAAACATACCCATTTTTGCTTTCAGAGATAATGTTCTCGACTTCCACACATTCTTCAACACTCCCAGAACTTTCGCCCCCTCCCCCACCCTATGACTCAATTCTGCTTCCATGGTTCCATCCACTGCCAAATCCACTCCCAGGTATCTAAAATACTTCACTTCCTCCAGTTTTTCTCCATTCAAACTTACCTCCCAGTTGATTTGTCCCTCAACCCTATTGTACCTAATAACCTTGCTCTTATTCACATTTACTCTCAGCTTTCTTCTTTCACAAATTTTACCAAATTCAGTCACCAGCTTCTGCAGTTTCTCACATGAATCAGCCACCAGCACTGTATCATCAGCGAAAAACAACTGACTCACTTCCCAATCTCTTTCATCCACAACAGACTGTATACTTGCCCCTCTTTCCAAAACTCTTGCATTCATCTCCCTAACAACCCCAACCATAAACAAATTAAACAACCATGGAGACATCACACACCCCTGCTGCAAACCTACATTCACTGAGAACCAATCACTTTCCTCTTACATTCATTTACCATTAAATCTTTCTTTTCTTTCTTTCAAACTATTCGCCATTTCCCACATTAGCGAGGTAGCATTAAGAACAGAGGACTGGGCCTTTGAGGGAATATCCTCACCTGGCCCCCTTCTCTGTTCCTTCTTTTGGAAAATTTAAAAAAAAAATACCATTTACCATTAAATAGGAGATTATAAAGTATCTTCCCAACTGAATTTCATATCAACAGCAGTTTCTTCTTGTTTGGTGGAGGACAGGTCATGAAGTCTTTGTAGGTTAGAACTTTAATAAAAAGAACTATGCCTGGTGGTGGTGGGTTTATGAATAAAGTTCAATAATGATTAAAAAAAATTTCTTCCAAATTTTACTATTTTTGTTTGTGAAAGAGCTGGTCCCCCAATTTTAAATCAAAAAGTCAATCTCGAAAACCAAACTGATACATAGGTATATACAGTAATAAATTACTATAATGCCATGCAAGAAACTCTAATATAAGGAAACAATAAACACTGTCTCTCTAGATTTTCCTTAACTATCTGAAAAAGTAAACTATGGAGTGCTATTAGAAAAAGAGAGAATACAAAAGAAGATTAGAGAAGTTTTAACCAACAGGAAATTCAGAATGAAAGCCAACACAACTACATCCAATAATGAAATCATGTTTTCAGATGTAATGCAAAGAATTGTATTGGCTTCAATATTTCTTGCAATCATGTTTTCAGTCATCTAATCAGGTTGTCAGGGAAAACATAGTCAAATGGTCTGCAGATGGCTCAAGAATAAAGAACACAGTGAGTACAAAAGACCAAGTGAAGTTACAAAGAGACCTATACACTGTCTACAAATAAGTAGAAGAGAATCTAAAGGAACTTAAGGAGGAATTTGAGTAAATGGGCCATGGAACAATTAACAACACATCAGTTTCATTCAAGCTCACAATGGGAAAAAAATGAAAAGAGAAAACATTAGACACTTAGCAGTTACTGTGAGTGAAAAACTTTAATTCAGGAAGTATATTGATAAGAAAGTGTTTTCAAATAAAAAAAATACATGTAAGAAAAACAAAAGATTATATTAAAGGTTTTGGAGGATCTACATCCCACCAGGCCTATCATATACAAGTAAGAGGGTAGGATGGAGTATAAAAGGCCCTTGAATGATACATATTTAGTATATCAAGTATAACTATGCCAATTCTTAGGAGTTTAGTAACAGCTGGCAATAGTAGGATTTGTTTAAGTTGCCATTTACAGCCAGCCAACACAGTATACAATGTATGTGGAATTTAACTTGTGGTGAGGCATTGTCAACTGCTGTTTACAGCTTTGTACTTCACTGGTGAGTAAAATCAAACAATGCAACGACAGGGCTGAAAACATTACATTTCTATATTACATAAATAAATATTCATCCTAAAGAACTGTTGAATTGCAGCATATACTTATCCTAAATTATAAAAAAGATGATTAAAAAATGGTTATGGAGATCCTATATCCTTGCCCATACTGTGTGCAGATAAACAAACACAACATATTTCTGTGTTAAGTACACAAAACTTCTACATTCATTCAGAAACTTTACTCTTAAAATGATGATGAAAAATACAGTACTTACTTATCATAAATCCTGTCATGCAACATAGACTCAGAGATTTGTGGAGTTGACTCAGACAGAGATAATTTCCTCTCAGTTTCATCTTTAGCTTCCAGTGGCAACTTAATCTCAAATTCATCCGGGGTAGAACAGGGTGTGGCAAATTCATCTGGTAGTAAAGAAATAATATCTTTAACAGAAATGGAGTAAGTGAAAATGACCTACCCTCCTCAACAGTAATGCGAGTGACCTAATATCCTCAAGAGTAATGTGAGAGTGCCTACCCGACAGTCCTTCCAATAAATTAAAGATATCCAATGATTCTCATACACCTGAATGCTTTCCTAGTGCAAATATCAGAGGTATGCACAAGTTACACAAAAGTTAAAAAAGATGCTGCTGCAATTACCAGGGTTGGAGTAATTGTAATTCAAGTAAAATGTAACTAATTACAGAAATATTGTAATTGAAAATAAAAATGGAAGAAATAGATTATAATTGTAATTAAGTGTAATCAAGTAACTGTAATTTAATTGTTATTGTGAAAGGGGAGGAAAGTGGTACTACTAACCTTGTAAATGCAAAGTTGGGAGAGTCCTACTGGACTCTGTGAAGAAAAGGTTGGATCCATACATAGAAATGAAAGACATTCAAGTAGCAGCTTTTTTGGATCCTAGGTTCAAACTGGAGTGGCTTCCATTACAAGAGAAGAAGGACCAAGTGCTGGTATATTGGATAAAGTTCAGGAAGTGTCAACAACAATAAGGGAAAAAGAAAGTAACAAGAATGATTGGCAGAATGATTACCTGCATCAAAAAGACTCAAAATTTTCCTCATACCAAAATGTTCAACAAAATTCCAAAATCAACAAGGATCAGGGGGAAGCACTGTGTCAATGAGTCTTTTGTTAAAGCAATATGTAGAGAGAGGAACTCTGTCATTTTCAAGTGATCCAATGCCATACTGGAAAGAAGTGTCCCAAGCTTTGCATTCACTGAAGAACCTTGCAAGAGAGGTGATTGGGTGTACTGCAACATCTGCTCCATTAGAGCAAGTCTTTAGCATTGCCAGAAATTTTTTCATTGCTAACAGAGCTCAACTTGGTGTCACTTCTTTCCATTCAGCGATATTGATAAAGTGCAGAAGCTAACTGTGTGACAAACTATTAGCTTTTTAGTTACCATCTGTAATTTCTACTAATATAAAATCTTTATTTTTGTTTTCAAATACTTTGTGACACTTGCTTGGAAATAAAGGATAATGTTCCATTGCAAAATTAAGTGTCTTTCATTAACCAAAATGATTTTTTTCCAAATCTGGGAAATTGTAATTATAACTAATCATAACTGATTCTTATCCCTGGGGATAGGGGAGAAAGAATACTTTCCACGTATTCCCTGCGTGTCGTAGAAGGCGACTAAAAGGGAAGGGAGCGGGGGGCTGGAAATCCTCCCCTCTCATTTTTTTTTTTTTTTTTTAATTTTCCAAAAGAAGGAACAGAGAAGGGGGCCAGGTGAGGATATTCCCTCAAAGGCCCAGTCCACTGTTCTTAATGCTACCTCGCTAATGTGGGAAATGGCGAATAGTATGAAAGAAAGAAAGATAACTGATTCTGTTTTGTGGTAATTGTAATGATATTGCTATTCCCAAATGTATTTGTAATTATAACCATTATCTAAAAAACAGAAAGCCTCTGTAATTGTAATTGCAATCTAATTCTTAAGGTGAATTGCTCCAACACTAGCAGTTACATATCTTTTTAAAAAGATATCTTCCATTAGAGAGTGTTTTGATATCACATATTCTGTATCTCAAAAAAGATACTCAAATAAGCTGATCTACATCAATCAATAGCTGGATGTCTATTATTTCTTTTTTCAACTATATCAATAAACACATTCTAGCTTAAGAAGTCTTTTTGTGACATACTTAAAGTGAAAAACTATGTTTTCTAAGAGAAACCTGTAAGAAAGGAAAACTACGAGTATGACTGTAAAATTGTGTGAAGATGTTTTAAAAGAGTCATAATACTTGACAAATTGAGGTTTCCTTTTTTGAGACAGCAAAGTCACAATAATTCATAAAATTCAAATTCATTTCTTCATTTATGCTCACCATTTCCCACATGAGAGTGGGTGTCAAGAACAGATGACTGAGCCTTAGAAGGAAAACTCACTTAGCTCCTTGCTCTGTTCCTTCTTTTGGAAAGTAGTAAAGGAAGGGAGGATAATGATCCATACATACACTGAATATCTTTACCAACCAATCAACAACAAAGTCACCCCTCTCTTAATAAATTCAACTGTAATACTGTAATATCACTGGTTCCCAGTGAATGTCGGTTTGCGGAAGGGATGCATGATGTCTCCACGGTTGTTTAATTTGTTTATGGATGGGGTTGTTAGGGAGGTGAATGTAAGAGTTTCGGAGAGAGGGGCAAGTATGCAGGCTGTTGTGGATGAGAGGGCTTGGGAAGTGAGTCAGTTGTTGTTCGCTGATGATACAGCACTGGTGGCTGATTTGGGTAAGAAACTGCAGAGGTTGGTGACTGACTTTGCTAAAGTGTGTGAAAGAAGAAAGCTTAGAGTAAAGGTGAATAAGAGCAAGGTTATTAGGTTCAGTAGGGTTGAGGGACAAGTTAATTGGGAGATAGGGGAGAAAGAATACTTCCCACGTATTCCCTGCGTGTCGTAGAAGGCGACTAAAAGGGAAGGGAGCGGGGGGGCTGGAAATCCTCCCCTCTCATTTTTTTTTTAATTTTCCAAAAGAAGGAACAGAGAAGGGGGCCATGTGAGGATATTCCCTCAAAGGCCCAGTCCTGTGTTCTTAACGCTACCTTGCTAATGCGGGAAATGGCAAATAGTATGAAAGAAAGAAAGAAGTCTGAATGGAGAAAAACTGGAGGAAGTGAAGTGTTTTGGATATCTGAGAGTGGATTTAGCAGCGGATGGAACCACAGAAGCGGAAGTGAGTCACAGGTTTGGGGAGGGGGTGAAGGTACTGGGAGCATTGAAGAATGTGTGGAGGGCGAAAACGTTATCTCGGAGAGCAAAAATGGGTATGTTTGAAGGAATAGTGTTTCCAACAATGTTATATGGTTGCGAGGCATGGGCTACAGATAGGGTTGTGCGGAGGAGGGTGGATGTGTTAGAAATGAGATGTTTGAGGACAATATGTGCTGTGACGTGGTTTGATCAAGTAAGTAATGAAAGGGTCAGAGAGATGTGTTGTAATAAAAAGAGTGTGGTTGAGAGAACAGAAGAGGTTGTATTGAAATGGTTTGGTCACATAGAGAGAATGAGTGAGGAAAGGTTGACAAAGAGGATATATGTGTCAGAGGTGGAGGGAACGAGGAAAAGTGGAAGACCAAATTGGATATGGAAGGATGGAGTGAAAAAGATTTTGAGCAATCGGGGCCTGAATATACAGGATGATGAAAGGCATGCAAGGAATAGAGTGAATTGGAACGATGTGGTATATCGGGGTCAATGTGCTGTCAATGGATTGAACAAGGGCATATGAAGCGTCTGGGGTAAACCATGGAAAGTTTTGTGGGGCCTGGATATGGAAAGGGAGCTATGGTTTCGGTGCATTAGACATGAGAGCTAGAGACTGAGCGTGAACAAATGTGGCCTTTGTTGTCTTTTCCTGGCGCTACCTCGCGTGCAAGGAGGAGGGTGGTGCTGTTTCACGTGTGGTGGGGTGGTGGCGGGAATAGATGGGGGCAGCAAGTATGAGTGTGTACATGTGTACATATGTATATGTATATGTCTGTGTATGTATATGTATGTACACGTTGAAATGTATAGGTATGTACATGTGCGTTTGGGCATTTATGTACATATGTGTGTATGTGGGTGGGTTGGGCCATTCTTTCATCTGTTTCCTTATGCTACCTCGCAAACGTGGGAGACAGTGAATAGGTATAATAAAAAATAATGATGATAATAATAATGATTTGGTAAACAGAGAAGAGGTAGTGCAGAAGATGAAAGCTGGCAAGGCGGTGAGTTTGGATGGTATTGTTGTGGAATTTATTAGAAAAGAGGTGAATGTGTTGTTGACTGGTTGATGAGGATCTTCAATGTATGTATGGCTCATGGTGAAGTGCCTGGGGATTGGCGGAATGCATGTATACTGCCATTGTCCAAAGGCAGAGATAAAGGTGAGTGTTCATATCATAGCGGTATAAGTTTGTTGAGTATACCTGGAAAATTATATGAGAGGGTATTGATCGAGAGGGTCAAGGCACATACAGAGCACCAGATTGGGAAGGAGCAGTGTGGTTTTAGAAGTGGTAGAGGATGTGTGGATCAGGTGTTTGCATGTATGTGAGAAATACTTAAAAAAGCAGATGGATTTGTATGTAGCATTCATGGATTTGGAGATGGGATATGATAGAGTTGACAGAGATGCTCTGTGGAAGGTATTAAGAGTATATGGTGTGGGAGGTAAGTTGTTAGAAGCTGTGAAAAGTTTTATCAAGGATGTAAGGTATGTGTACGAGTAGGAAGAGAGGAAAGTAAGTGGTTCTCAGTGAATGTCGGTTTGCAGCAGGGGCGTGTGATGTCTCCATGGCTGTTAAATTTGTTTATGGATGGGGTTGTTAGGGAGGTGAATGCAAGTTTTGGAGAGAGCGGCAAGTATGCAGTCTGTTGTGGATGAGAGAGCTTGGGAAGTGAGTCAGTTGTTGTTCGCTGATGATACAGCACTGGTAGCTGATTCAGGTGAGAAACTGCAGAAGTTGGTGACTGAGTTTGGTAAAGTGTGTGAAAGAAGAAAGCTAAGAGTAAATGTGAATAAGAGCAAGGTAATAAGGTTCAGTAGGGTTGAGGGACAAGTAAATTGTGAGGTAAGCTTGAATGGAGAAAAACTGAAGGAAGTGAAGTGTTTTAGATATCTGGGAGTGGATTTGGCAGTGGATGGAACCATGGAAGTGGAAGTGAGTCACAGGGTGGGGAAGGGGGTAGAGGTTCTGGGAGTGTTGAAGAATGTGTGGAAGGCGAGAACATTATCTTGGAAAGCAAAAATGGGAATGTTTGAAGGAATAGTGGTTCCAACAATGTTATATGGTTGTGAGGCATCGGCATTAGATAGGGTTGTGTGGAGGAGGGTGGATGTGTTGGAAATGAGATGTTGTAGGACAATATGTGGTGTGAGGTGGTTTGATTGAGTAAGAAATGAAAGAGCAAGAGATATATGTGTGTGTGTGGACGTGTATGTATATACACGTGTATGTGGGTGGGTTGGACCATTCTTTCGTCTGTTTCCTTGCCCTACCTTGCTAACGCAGGAGACAGCGACAAAGTATAATAATAAATAAATATATATACATATAAAAGAGAGGCATATATAAAAGGCATGTGTACGAGTAGGAAGAGAGGAAAGTGATTGGTTCTCAGTGAATGTCGGTCTGTGGCAGGGGTGCGTGATGTCTCCATGGTTGTTTACTTTGTTTATGGATGGGGTTGTTAGGGTGTTGAATGCAAGAGTTTTGGAGAGAGGGGCAAGTATGCAGTCTGTTGTGGATGAGAGGGCTTGGGAAGTGAGTCAGTTGTTGTTCGCTGATGATACAGCACTGGTGGCTGATTTGGGTGAGAAACTACAGAAGCTGGTTACTGAGTTTGGTAAATTGTGTGAAACAAGAAAGCTGAGAGTAAATGTGAATAAGAGCAATGGTATTAGGTACAGTAGGGTTGACAAACAAGTCAACTGGAAGGTAAGTTTGAATGGAGAAAAACTGGAGGAAGTGAAGTGTTTTAGATATATTGGAGTGGATCTGGCAGCAGATGGAACCATGTAAGAGGAAGTGAGTCATAGGGTGGGGGAGGGGGCGAAAGTTCTGGGAGTGTTGAAAAATGTGTGGAAGGTGAGAACGTTACCTCGGAAAGCAAAAATGGGTATGTTTGAAGGAAGAGTGGTTCCGACAATGTTACATGGTTGTGAGGCGTAGGCTATAGTTAAAGTTGTGTGGAGGAAGGTGGATGTGCTGGAAATGAGATGTATGAGGACAGTATGTGATGTGAGATGGTTTGATCAAGTAAGTAATGACAGGGTAAGAGAGATGTGTGGTAATAAAAAGAGTGTGGTTGAGAGAGCAGAAAAGGGTGTTTTGAAATGGTTTGGTCACAAGGAGAGAATGAGCGAGGAAAGATTGACAAAGAGGATATATATGTCAGAGGTGGAGGGAAAGAGGAGAAGTGGAAGACCAAATTGGAGGTGGAAAGATGGAATGAAAAAGATCTTGAGTGATTGGGGACTGAATATGCATGAGGGTGAAAGGCGTGCAAGGAATAGAATGAATAGGAACAATATGGTATACCAGGGTCGATGTGCTGTCAATAGGTTGAACCAGGGCATGTGAAGCATCTGGGCTAAAACATGGAAAGGTTTGTGGGGCCTGGATGTGGAAAGGGAGCTGTGGTTTCATTGCATTATACACGACAGCTAAAGACTGAGAGTGAATGCATGTGGTCTTTGTTGTCTTTTCCTAGTGCTACCTCGCACACATGCAGGGAAGGCGGTTGTCATTTCATGTGTGGCCGGGTGGTGACGGGAATGAATAAGGGCAGACAGTATGAATTATGTACATGTGTATATATGTATATGTCTGTGTGTGTATATATATGTATATGTTGAGATGTATAGGTATGTATATGTGCATGTGTGGATGTGTATGTATATACATGTGTATGTGGGTAGATTGGGCCATTCTTTCGTCTGTTTCCTTGCGTTACCTCGCTAACGCAGGAGACAGTGACAAAGTATGATAAAATAAATATCTTTTTTATTATTATTATTTTGCTTTGTCGCTGTCTCCCACGTTTGCGAGGTAGCGCAAGGAAACAGACGAAAGAAATGGCCCAACCCACCCCCATACACACATATATACATACACGTCCACACACGCAAATATACACACCCATGCATCTCAATGTACACATATATATACACACACAGACACATACATATATACACATGCACACAATTCACACTGTCTGCCTTTATTCATTCCCATCGCCACCTTGCCACACATGGAATAACATCCCCCTCCCCCCTCATGTGTGCGAGGTAGCGCTAGGAAAAGACAACAAAGGCCCCAATCGTTCACACTCAGTCTCTAGCTGTCATGCAATAATGCCCGAAACCACAGCTCCCTTTCCACATCCAGGCCCCACACAACTTTCCATGGTTTACCCCAGATGCTTCACATGCCCTGATTCAATCCATTGACAGCACGTTGACCCCAGAATACCACATCGATCCAATTCACTCTATTCCTTGCCCGCCTTTCACCCTCCTGCATGTTCAGGCCCTGATCACTCAAAATTTTTTTCACTCGATCTTTCCACCTCCAATTTGGTCTCCCACTTCTCCTCGTTCCCTCCAACTCTGACATATATATCTTCTTGGTCAATCTTTCCTCACTCATTCTCTCCATGTGCCCAAACCATTTCAAAACACCCTCTTCTGCTCTCTCAACCACGCTCTTTTTATTTCCACACATCTCTCTTACCCATTAAAATTATCTTACTCATCAAAACCACTCAACACACATTCTCCTCAAACATTCATTTCCAGCACATCCACATCCTGCGCACAACTCTATCCTATAAGCCACGCCTCGCAACCACACAACATTGTTGGAACCACTATTCCTTCAAACATACCCATTTTTGCTTTCCGAGACAATGTTCTCGACTTCCACACATTCTTAAGGTCCATGGATTGTTGGAAATAACTTTGTAGACATTTCGCTTGCCATGGTTGATTGCTGCAGAAATGAAGATGCAAATAATTTTTCGTGCTGTATTATTACACGTTATACTTACTTTCCATTCTTGCCCTCACCTGCTACGGGAACACTGAAAGTTAATAATAATATTAATTTACATATAAAACTATTAACTTGTCGGTAAAGAAGTGTTGTTCCAGTAATCTCTGTCACTGATTCTGCATGTTTCTACTTTGTTTAGAGATGGGGTTGTTATGGAAACAAGACTCTTCGCAGAGCATATCATCTGTTGGATGAAGGCTTGGAATTGATCATTTTTCCGAAACAGCTGCTTACCTCCCTAACAACCCCATCCATAAACAAATTAAACAACCATGGAGACATCACACACCCCTGCCGCAAACCTACACTCACTGAGAACCAAATAAATATAAAAAATATATAAATACAATTCTTTTTTATCGTTATTTTACATTGTCACTGTTTCCCACGTCAGCGAGGTAGCGCTAGGAAACAGATGGAGAAGGAATGGCCCATCCACTCATATACACATATACGTGCATATCATTTATCATACTTGATCGCCATAGAGTTGCATTCCCAGTGATCTGTTGTCAAAGTGGAATATCATTGCATGAGTACCTGAAACTCATACTATTAGGGGGGATACATTCTAAATAAAAAATTTCCCTAACTTATTCTCGTGCATAGACCATACTTGAAACATTTCAGATCACCATCAACATACCACACTCTTATGTAAATTAGACTGATTAACAACTTCACTCATAAATCAGATGATATATATCACACATATACTACAGTCATCAACAATCTTAACTAACTAAATCTATCTTATATCTCATATAATGGTCAACCTGAATTTTTCAGAGGCTTAAGAGTGCTGAAGTGATTCAGCCTTACTCTCATAAAATGATAAAACTCACAGACAAGAATAAACATTCACAACTGCAGGAATAGTACATCAACAGAAATGTTTGTATACAGTATGATCTGAGCCCATATCCAGGATTTAAAATAGAGGTGGCAAGCGTCAATCAGCAGCACTCACTGCCTAGCGCAGTTACAGATGAAATACACATCTGTAGTTAAATTGATGAAAACTACTTTTGACATTTGTGTAAATAAATTATACATTTCCCTTTTCCATAGCCAGAGGTTGAACCATTATGTGACATTCATTCTTCATTTCATTTCAAGCTAGAAGTTTCAGTTTTCTAAATCATTTCTTACAAATGAGAGTTGGGGTGAGAGAGTATCATTAAATTTTAGGGAGAATAAAAAGATGTTCTGGAAGGAGGTAAATAAAGTGCGTAAGACAAGGGAGCAAATGGGAACTTCAGTGAAGGGCGCAAATGGGGAGGTGATAACAAGTAGTGGTGATGTGAGGAGATGGAGTGAGTATTTTGAAGGTTTCTTGAATGTGTTAGATGATAGAGTGGCAGATATAGGGTGTTTTGGTTGAGGTGGTGTGCAAAGTGAGAGGGTTAGGGAAAATGATTTGGTAAACAGAGAAGAAGTAGTAAAAGCTTTGCGGAAGATGAAAGCCGGCAAGGCAGCAGGTTTGGATGGTATTGCAGTGCAATTTATTAAAAAAGGGGGTGACTGTATTGTTGACTGGTTGGTAAGGTTATTTAATGTATGTATGACTCATGGTGAGGTGCCTGAGGATTGGCCGAATGCGTGCATAGTGCCATTGTACAAAGGCAAAGGGGATAAGAGTGAGTGCTCAAATTACAGAGGTATAAGTTTGTTGAATATTCCTGGTAAATCATATGGGAGGGTATTGATTGAGAGGGTGAAGGCATGTACAGAGCATCAGATTGGGGAAGAGCAGTGTGGTTTCAGAAGTGGTAGAGGATGTGTGGATCAGGTGTTTGCTTGAAGAATGTATGTGAGAAATACTTAGAAAAGCAAATGGATTTGTATGTATCATTTATGGATCTGGAGAAGGCATATGATAGAGTTGATAGAGATGCTCTGTGGAAGGTATTAAGAATGTATGGTGTGGGAGGCAAGTTGTTAGAAGCAGTGAAAAGTTTTTATCGAGGATGTAGGGCATGTGTACGTGTAGGAAGAGAGGAAGGTGATTGGTTCTCAGTGAATGTAGGTTTGCGGCAGGGGTGTGTGATGTCTCCATGGTTGTTTAATTTGTTTATGGATGGGGTTGTTAGGGAGGTGAATGCAAGAGTTCTGGAAAGAGGGGCAAGTATGAAGTCTGTTGTGGATGAGAGAGCTTGGGAAGTGAGTCAGTTGTTGTTCGCTGATGATACAGCGCTGGTGGCTGATTCATGTGAGAAACTGCAGAAGCTGGTGACTGAGTTTGGTAAACTGTGTGAAAGAAGAAAGTTAAGAGTAAATGTGAATAAGAGCAAGGTTATCAGGTACAGTAGGGTTGAGGGTCAAGTCAATTGGGAGGTAAGTTTGAATGGAGAAAAACTGGAGGAAGTGAAGTGTTTTAGATATCTGGGAGTGGATCTGGCAGCGGATGGAACCATGGAAGCGGAAGTGAATCATAGGGTGGGGGAGGGGGCGAAAATCCTGGGAGCCTTGAAGAATGTGTGGAAGTCGAGAACATTATCTCACAAAGCAAAAATGGGTATGTTTGAAGGAATAGTGGTTCCAACAATGTTGTATGGTTGCGAGGCGTGGGCTATGGATAGAGTTGTGCGCAGGAGGGTGGATGTGCTGGAAATGAGATGTTTGAGGACAATGTGTGGTGTGAGGTGGTTTGATCGAGTACGTAATGTAAGGGTAAGAGAGATGTGTGGAAATAAAAAGAGCGTGGTTGAGAGAGCAGAAGAGGGTGTTTTGAAATGGTTTGGGCACATGGAGAGAGTGAGTGAGGAAAGATTGACCAAGAGGATATATATGTCGGAGGTGGAGGGAACGAGGAGAAGTGGGAGACGAAATTGGAGGTGGAAAGATGGAGTGAAAAAGATTTTGTGTGATCGGGGCCTGAACATGCAGGTGGGTGAAAGGAGGGCAAGCAATAGGGTGAATTGGATCGATGTGGTATACCGGGGGGATGACGTCCTGTCAGTGGATTGAATCAGGGCATGTGAAGCGTCTGGGGTAAACCATGGAAAGCTGTGTAGGTATGTATATTTGCGTGTGTGGACGTATGTATATACATGTGTATGGGGGTGGGTTGGGCCATTTCTTTCGTTTGTTTCCTTGCGCTACCTCACAAACGCAGGAGACAGCGACAAAAAAAAAAAAAAAAAAGATGTTCTGGAAGGAGGTAAATAAAGTGCGTAAGACAAGGGAGCAAATGGGAACTTCAGTGAAGGGGGCTAATGGGGAGGTGATAACAAGTAGTGGTGATATGAGAAGGAGATGGAGTGAGTATTTTGAAGGTTTCTTGAATGTGTTTGATGATAGAGTGGCAGATATAGGGTGTTTTGGTCAAGGTGGTGTGCAAAGTGAGAGGGTTAGGGAAAATGATTTGGTAAACAGAGAAGAGGTAGTAAAAGCTTTGCGGAAGATGAAAGCCGGCAAGGCAGCAGGTTTGGATGGTATTGCAGTGGAATCTATTAAAAAAGGGGGTGACTCTATTGTTGACTGGTTGGTAAGGTTATTTAATGTATGTATGACTCATGGTGAGGTGCCTGAGGATTGGCCGAATGCGTGCATAGTGCCATTGTATAAAGGAAAAGAGGATAAGAGTGAGTGCTCAAATTTCAGAGGTATAAGTTTGTTGAGTATTCCTGGTAAATTATATGGGAGGGTATTGATTGAGAGGGTGAAGGCATGTACAGAGCATCGGATTGGGGAAGAGCAGTGTGGTTTCAGAAGTGGTAGAGGATGTGTGGATCAGGTGTTTGCTTTGAAGAATGTATGTGAGAAATACTTAGAAAAGCAAATGGATTTGTATGTAGCATTTATGGATCTGGAGAAGGCATATGATAGAGTTGATAGAGATGCTCTGTGGAAGGTATTAAGAATATATGGTGTGGGAGGCAAGTTGTTAGAAGCAGTGCAAAGTTTTTATCGAGGATGTAAGGCATGTGTACGTGTAGGAAGTGAGGAAAGTGATTGGTTCTCAGTGAATGTAGGTTTGCGGCAGGGGTGTGTGATGTCTCCATGGTTGTTTAATTTGTTTATGGATGGGGTTGTTAGGAAGGTGAATGCAAGAGTTTTGGAAAGAGGGGCAAGTATGAAGTCTGTTGTGGATGAGAGAGCTTGGGAAGTGAGTCAGTTGTTGTTCGCTGATGATACAGCGCTGGTGGCTGATTCATGTGAGAAACTGCAGAAGCTGGTGACTGAGTTTGGTAAAGTGTGTGAAAGAAGAAAGTTAAGAGTAAATGTGAATAAGAGCAAGGTTATTAGGTACAGTAGGGTTGAGGGTCAAGTCAATTGGGAGGTAAGTTTGAATGGAGAAAAACTGGAGGAAGTAAAGTGTTTTAGATATCTGGGAGTAGATCTGGCAGCGGATGGAACCATGGAAGCGAAAGTGAATCATAGGGTGGGGGAGGGGGCGAAAATCCTGGGAGCCTTGAAGAATGTGTGGAAGTCGAGAACATTATCTCACAAAGCAAAAATGGGTATGTTTGAAGGAATAGTGGTTCCAACAATGTTGTATGGTTGCGAGGCGTGGGCTATGGATAGAGTTGTGCGCAGGAGGGTGGATGTGCTGGAAATAAGATGTTTGAGGACAATGTGTGGTGTGAGGTGGTTTGATCGAGTAAGTAATGTAAGGGTAAGAGAGATGTGTGGAAATAAAAAGAGTGTGGTTGAGAGAGCAGAAGAGGGTGTTTTGAAATGGTTTGGGCACATGGAGAGAATGAGTGAGGAAAGATTGACCAAGAGAATATATGTGTTGGAGGTGGAAGGAACGAGGAGAAGTGGGAGACCAAATTGGAGGTGGAAAGATCGAGTGAAAAAGATTTTGAGTGATCGGGGCCTGAACATGCAGGAGGGTGAAAGGCGGGCAAGGAATAGAGTGAATTGGATCGATGTGGTATACTGGGGTTGACGTGCTGTCAGTGGATTGAATCAGGGCATGTGAAGCATCTGGGGTAAACCATGGAAAGTTGTGTGGGGCCTGGATGTGGAAAGGGAGCTGTGGTTTCGGGCATTATTGCATGACAGTTAGAGACTGAGTGTGAACGAATGGGGCCTTTGTTGTCTTTTGCTAGCGCTACCTCGCACATATGAGGGGGGAGGGGGATGGTATTCCATGTGTGGCAAGGTGGCGATGGGAATGAATAAAGGCAGACAGTGTGAATTGTGTGCATGGGTATATATGTATGTGCCTGTGTATGTATATATATGTGTACACTGAGATGTATAGGTATGTATATTTGCGTGTGTGGACGTGTATGTATATACATGTGTATGGGAGTGGGCTGGGCCACTTCTTTCATCTGTTTCCTTGTGCTACCTTGCAAACGCGGGAGACAGCGACAAAGGAAAATGAAAAATATTTAAAATAGTACTGATATGAATGAAACAGTGGCCATACCTTATCTGTATTATGGTGTAAATGTAACAGGAGGCAACCTATCCTTACGAATGGAGACTGCTCTCAACCCTCCAACTATCATGGTGTAAATGTAACAGTAGGCAGCCTATCCCTAAAATGGAGACTGCTCTCAACCCACCAACTATCATTCAATTGCTCTAACTTCTGATATCTGCAAGTTCTTTGAAACTCTCCTAAATTCTCACTATTTCAAACAGTTAGAATCCCACTAGCATAGATTTTGGAGTGCTAGGTCTACTGGTGATCTCTCATATGTGACTCAACTCTAACCCTCCTCTCTCAAAGAATTTGGTGACACTTGTTGCAGCCCCTAGCATCTCCAAAGCATATAAAAGGGTGCGGCATAAGTTTTTGCTTCCTAAATTCTCTTCCTTTGATTTCACTGCTTCTCTCTCTTTTCTATAAAATAGTTTCCTTTCTGGCCATTCCATCACATTAGTTCTTGATGCAGCAACTTCCCCCTCCTATCTTATCCCCATATGTGTTCCACTGGATTCTGTTCAATGCAGTAACTTGTCCCTCCTATCTTATCCCAAGTGGTGTTCCACAGGGTTCTGTCCCATCACCTACACTCTTTCTTCTCACAGTATATGATCCTCACTCTTCTACCTCAAACTCTATTCACTCTTATGCTAATGATTCCATTTTACATAGTTCAGCTCAATTTTCCTCCCTCTAATACTCATTCTCTTTCTCATACTGATCATATCTCCTCTCTCAGTTTTGACCAGAGCAGCATTTTGCACTAGGGAAGCAGTAACCTTGTGAAATTTAATAGTGCTAAAATACAATGTCTCCTTACATCTCTTTTGGAGAATCATTTGTTTCCCTATTTCCAGTTTCAAAACAGCACAATTCAACCTTGTAATAATTTGAAAATGATGGGCAAAACCATCTACTCCCAAAAGCTGGGTGTTGTATATATACCATAATTACTTTTCTTGTGATCAGCTGTTTCCATCTACAGGGATTGGATTCATCTAAGTATAGAATACTGCTCACACATGGGGGGAGGGTTCTCCCTCCACCTCCCTATTGACTAGAGTGGAATCTAAATCCTTCTGTCTCATAAATTTTCCTGGAATCACCTCTCTTCAACCTATCCTTTCTGTATACTACGATGCTGCTACTATCTTTATTCTACAGGTATTTATTTGGCCACAGTTCTCATGAACTGTTTGTACATGTCCCTACCTGTGAGTCTGGATCCATGTCAAGTGTTTGGTTGCTACTTCCTACAACTTGTGCATGAAGACCAGCCATTCAAGGATTGGCTATTATGATACCTTCTTTCCTCCAACAGCAAAGGTATGGAATTTTCTTCCATCTCATATCTTTCCCTCTTCATACATCCTTTCTTCCTTAAAGTCAGGTCTACAAACCCTTGCAGAACCCTGATCAATTTCTATTTTCTCTTCAACTTTTTTCTTTCACCCGAGGTAGCCTTGAGTGGACTATATTATTCAACCCTGCTGAGTCAGTCACAATAAAAGAAAATAAAAAACTATCTAACATGGCTGGGGTACCAGAAAATTATATAATGACCATGCATAACTAATGGATCAGCTGGAGGGATATAGACATCATTATCAAGTGGAGGTTGAAGATTGGCAGGGGGTGTGAGGACCAAGCTAAAGGCCACAACTACTGAATGATGGCTGGTCGAAGGGTAAATGATATAAGCTTAACCAGATGGCAAGGAATTAGACATTCCTAATCCCTATGGAACTCAAAAGTCTCTCAGCTCACAAAACAGACCAACACTGGAGAGAAAATCAGCCATCAGACACCATGATGACATCCATGGTCAGCCAAGATGAGGTTTGGGAGATACTGTCCTGATGTGAGGCATACAGTATACACTGGAAACATCTTTTATAATCATTCAATTACTTTATAATGTTTTCTGGTACATCTATGAAAATTCATACAAACTCTATTCCATGTATAATAAGCATAGCAAGGAAATGCATGACCATCAATTTTTTCAACTATCCACCATTAAAATCATACGTCATATGCATAAGATATGACAAGCTTGGTTTTCTTTCCCGCCGGTGCTATTGCCAAAGTGAAATAATCTACACACATCATCCAGCTTTGAACACAGACAATGAAATTACTGTAAACCAGAGAAATTCTTAGCAGGCTTGCAACAGATGTAAACACTGAAGTAAGTTTCCATATAAGCTCTCACTTACTTGGTATTTCTCATACCAAGAGTACCTTGACTTCTGCTACTTCTCAGGCCTCCCTTGCTCACAACGTCTACCAAGCAGTTTGCTTCTTCATCTAGAAACCCATCTGCAAAAACCTCTCACCATTTGCCTGAAACTGTGTATCAGCAGATGAACAAAAAAGGGGAAGTTTTGCTTGGAATACAAGAATTTTTGGAGAGAGGCAAAGACAGTCTCTTATTTTGAACTCTGAAAGATAAAATAATCCTCAAGGAAAAATAGAAGGCGCACCAGTGAAAAAGCACATCTCCCTGTCAACACTTCCATTTCTATAATTATCAACTGAGTTACTGGGAACCACAACCTCTTTACATTTTCACTTTTGGCAAGTAGAAGACAACAGAAGGCATCTCACTCAACCAACATATGTTTTGAAAATCATGGTTCTATCTATTTACATATCTGATGCCTGTTCAAACTGAAACTCCCTCAAAGGGGTGGCCGTGGCAACTGAGTCTCCAAAACTAGAAATTCTAATGCCGCTTCTTAGCCTTTAGTGCCTCACCCTTAACAGGCCACTGACAGAGGGCAAGTCTAGCACAGTGTTTGTAGTGCTTGAATCTTCAAAATCAAAATGTGCTTAATTTCAACTATTGCTATGGAATTTGAAGGATTCACAATGTCTCATTAGATGAAAGTAACTGATTTATTAATTGTCATAAACCTGACAAGCACCAATAAACATTTTGAAAATTATGGTAGGATTTTCAAAATCAAAATATGCATAATTTCAACTTTTACCAAAGCATTTGAAAGATTCAATATATCCCTTTAGATAGGAGAAATAGTTTGGGTTAAATGAAGGCATAAGCAAGAAAACTACAATAAGATGATCCCTAAGACATTTTAATAGTAAAGTACGTCATCACCAAGAACATAATATGCGAACAACTTTGGCAGTGGCGATATGATGCACCAATATAGCATCGTGTTCTGCCATTTTTTCTTAATAGCTTTGAAACTTACCATCATTCTCAATACATTACCTTCATCATCACTAGTCATATCAAGTTCATCCTTCAGCTTAGTTGGGATCAAAGGCCTAGCAGAGCAGAAGATCAATTTTCCAAAATCCAGCACAACTAAGGTAGCATTTTTATCCTTAAAATGTTCTGGGATGATGATCTGTGGTGCTGATATGTCTAGTTTTATGTCCCAACGCTTTCTTGTCATCTGTTAAAATGATTTCAAGTGAATATATCATAAAAATTACAAAAAGTGCCAGATACATAATGACCATAAATCAAAAATAAGACAGCATATCTAAAGAGAAAGATACAAAAAAAATTGATAACTTTGCATGACCAAAGCAATTCTAAAGAATGCCAATAAATTTCCTCTTCAAAGGAGAAGTGGCTCAAAACTAAAGCCTACTAAAATTTTAAAATCATACTACTCTAAACAAAAAAAAAAGTAATTATAATAGAGACAGAATATTAGGTTTAATACAATGTTGGGATGCCATAACTATGTTAAACTTTTGTAACCAACTCTATATTAAGATTTTTGCTCTACCTATCTATGTATCATCATCCCTCCATTTCCAATTCAATGGGTTGGATTAGGTACACACAGCTCTACAACATCAATCACCTTTTTCTTTCTTTTTACATTGTTAACCATGTCCAGTTTGTTAAAGTGAAATATGAACTTCCATATCTATCACAGTATTTCATAATTTTCACTTTACACACTAAGCTGATACATCAAATGAGACTAAAGACTCCATTAATACCTCTTTCATACACAAAAAATTCTTTTATTTCAATCCCCTGTAATTCATTTGACATCTGTCTATCAATCTATATCTCTGATGCCCATTCCCTTCAGGAACTCCTATAAAGGGGGCGGCTACAGCAAGAGAGTTTCCACTTATTCTTGTCCTTACATGCCTCCCATGCAAACACAGTTTCATGCATTCTTCCACTAATTATCTCCCTTTAGTACTTTTCCACTTTAATTCCTCATGTCACAGGTGGTCTTCCACTCACACCAACCTCTTTAATCATACTATCATACACTCTCCTCGTAAACTCACAGTCTTGCATTCTTTCCACATGCCTAAACCACCTTAAAGTAATAATTCACACCCACTCTACCACTGCACTATTCATTCACTTTGTTTCCTGCCATACCAAATCTGATATACACTCCCTCATCGTCTTTTTTCATTCCATCCAGCCATAACCCATGCTCATATCAAACAGCTCACTTCTACAGCCTGGATTCTTGACCTCTGTGACTCATTCCACGTCCATGTTTTGGCTAAATAGGTCAGGGCCAGGAGGAATGCTGACCCTTTATCCTTTCTTCATTTCCTTACATACAACTCTAACCATCACTATTCTATTATAGGACCCTGTACTGCTCTCTCCCTTATCACTCATTCAATAATAATCAAACTTACTTAAGATAGCTCCTAAATACTTATATTCTCTCACCTCTTCCAGTCTTTCTACCCCACATCTATAACACAGTTTAGTAAACTTTCATCTTTCACTCTACATGGTTTTGCAAAATCTATACTTTCACTCTATTTCCTTTCAAGTACCATAGCTTTACTTTTATTTGCATTTACCCTCAACCACCCATGCTTACACATCATAAAACACAGTTACAACCTTCTGCAATTTCTCTTCACTTTCAGCAGACAACTCAGTATCATCCACAAATAGATTTGTCACTAGCCACCATACTTCAGCACCACACTCCAACTTCGCACCTCATTCTCCTTGTTTTGTTTTCACCTCTCTTATCACTCCATCCATACATATGTTTTAAAAAGCCATGGTGACGTCACACAGCACTGCCTCGAACCCATATGTACAACAAAACTTTCACACAATTCTCCATCCACTCTTACATATGCATTTGCTACCCTGTGAAAGGCTTTCATACTGTCGAACAGCTGTCCCCTTTCTTGCTATTCTTAACAAATCCCATAAAACATTCCACTCAATTGTGTTGTATGCTTTCTCCAGAGACATAAAAGCTGCATACAGCTTCTTTCATTTTGTTAGATCATTTTCTTCAATCATTTATCATTTTCTTCAATCATTTTCACCAAAAAAAATTCAGATCCACATATGACCTACTTTTCCTAAAACCACCTTGCTCCTCACTTATTTTGCATTCAGTCACTTCCATCACTCTGTCAATCACCACTCTTGTATACACAAATCCTGGTATAATAACAGATCTATTCCCTATAATTGCTACAGAAATCCTAAGCAACTTTTCCTTAGAATAAAGGAACAGTAACAGCTTTCAACCAATCCTCAAGCACAACTCTATCACACTTTATTCTCCATACTTCAACATTTCAGCTGTAATCCCACCCATTTCTAGTGCCTTTCCTACCAACAGCCTCATTAATGCCCTTTTTACCTTCCTTCTTGCTATAGTTTATGCATTTGCATCCTTTTCCTTCCATCCTCCATACCCATGCATTTAACAACTGCTGCCTCTCAAAATACTTCCTCCAGCTTCCTTTCACTTCCTTTTGATTCAGCAAGTACCCTTCCTGACTTCTCACATTAACATTTACACACTTACTTCCACCTCTCTCTTTTCACCTCCTTCCTGTTTCTATAATTTTTTCAATTAACATTCTTCTAAAATCATCATTTGCTCTTTCTTTGCTTTCTTCTATCAGCTCCTTAACATTCCTCTCAAACAACTTTCATTCTTCCCTCCCCCTTTGCTGAACTTCCACTAATACAACCCTTTTGAGCAATCTACCATATGCTTTTTTTCTTCTTTTCCACAGCATTTCTAATCTCATCCATCTAACATGCATTTCCCTTTTTATTCTTATATCTCACAACCTTGTATCCAACTACAACCTTTAACAATCTTTAAACATTTTAAACATTTCATTCACACATGACTGCATCCCTATATTTCCTGCACTTTCATCCAAACTTTGGGTCATCATACTCTTCCTTACACCTATCTCCACTTCTCCCTGATCCTTACCCCAACAAGAGCTGCAAAATGCTAAGCCTTCAAAGAATCCTCTCATAACTCAAGCATCCACCACAGTCTTTCTTAACCTTTAATCCACTACCACTTTCATCATCTTTCATTCATGTATACCTGTGGATCATACTGTGATGAAAAAAGGTGTTTGCAAGGAATAAACCCTTCTCAGTACAGACATCCACAAAATTACTACTATTCTCATTTACTCCAGGCACTTCCCATTTACTATCTCACTAATTTCATCACATCCCATTACAATTACATTTCTATCCTTTCCAAAACTATTTATAAAGTGATTCACGTTTCTTCAGAAATGCTTCATTTCATCATTACCTCCTACAATTTTCATATTCACAAACACATATACACATGCCCATGCATACTTCACAGCTCCAGCCTCTCTTTTCACTCACACTATTCTTGATTCATTTTTTCTATCCATTGTAACACCCTCCCATATTCTAGAGGATTGTACATTTGCACATGCTTCTTTCCCTATTCCCTGATAATTTACATTCATTATCATCCTTAACACTCCTTCCACATCCTCCTACAACTAGCATTCATTCTTTCCATTTCACTCCATACACCCTGCTCATGGATATGGGTTTTCCTTATCCCTAGCATATCTAAACTATAACTTACAAATTTCTCCATAAGCTCCCTCCTCTTACCCTCACCATTCATCCCATACACATTCAGGGCCATCACCCTTAATCGCTCATCCTTTTACTCCCTGGCATAACTGAAGACTCAAGTGCTGCTTTCTAGCCTTTTGTGCCTCACCCTTAATAGGCACCTGGCAGAGGGTAACTCCAATGCAGTGTTAGACAGAAGCAGCAGGGCTCTCATACTCTTCAAAAAATTGCAACATCAGCACACTTTTTTTTCTATTGGCTTGATGGAGGTAGGTAATGCTTCCTCTTCTGTTCCATCTCTAAGGGCTTAATAACAAGGTCATTCCAGAGAGATAGAGTATCCCCATGAGGCAGTGAAATTCAAAACTTTTCCTAACTTTTGAGGTTGTATCGCAGTAGCAGCACTTCCAAACCTCACAAATAATGATAATGCCATTGTTACAGCATATACCTAGCCAAAGTTGAGCTTCTAACTGCATCTATCCATCTCTCCCATGGTCTAACTTCTCCTCCTTGTACCTTTTACTGCATTACACCATAGAGCACCTTCTTCAAACCTATGACCTTGCATTCTACATGACCTGACCATCACAAGCACCTTCTTCAAACCTATCATCTTCCTTGCATTCTACATGACCTGACTATCACAAAAGTACAATTCAATAGTCATTTACAAGAAAAAAGGAGATGAGGTACCATACAATGTCCTCTGGAACAATAACCAGTTTGACAGAGGAGGGAATCATTAAGTAAACGTGCATATACATATGCTCTAGAAACAATGCATCTGCTCCATCATCAACTATCCTCATTTGCCTAGTTTTCCACCTTCTCAAAAGAATATACAGCAAAACTGCAACTATACAAAATATAGCATTCAGAACAATCACTGGTTTCTTGCTATCACAAACTTTCATCATCTACACAATGAAAGAAAGATCCCTAATACAATCCCATCTCAACATGCTTGGCACTCAATTTTATGCTTAATCGTCAGGTCAAGTAAGGTCACCGCTGAGCCAACAAGATTACAGAGCATCACCATCTACAGATAAGTGTCCCCTCACTTATATTTACATTTATTTACCCTTCAATTCATATCTGTGTAAGTTTTCATTACAATGCACCAACTGCTTGTTACCCATGTACAATCAGGGGTCAGTATTCTATCAAGAATCTTATGGCAATGGAACCAAATGGAGCTTAAAAAGACAGCTCAAAGTAAACCATAGTAATCTTTGGCTGTTCTAAGTAAACCATAGTAATCTGGAAAATAAGATTAAAATAAATGATATAAGTGAAACTGAGGCAGTGCTCAAAGTTTTAACTGCAGAAAACCTAATATTCAGGGACATGGCAGAGTTCTGAAAAGGGTTGCCATGATCTCATACTCACTACCTTCTCCCAGTGCCTGTATCCCCCTGCCCCTAGTCTACCCCTCCCTTGCTTACATCCTCCTCACCCAACCTACCCTCCAATAACCATTCAACACCTACTGCCTGCCCCATCCCTCCATCACCTAAACCTTTCCTCCACCAAACCTATACCCTCACAACCAAACAGCATTCAGTACCTGCCCCCTCAGACCCTCCTAGACTTTATCATGTTCATCACACCCCACAGCATCCTCCTTGCTTCCTCCTCTCACCATCACCTAAACTCTCTTCACCTTCAGCCAAACCCCCAACTAAATTTCCAGTCCCATTCCTTCAGTTAAAGCCCTCTCTTGCCCTAACCCTTAACCTCCTCCAAGTTTATGTCACACTATTCAAGCTATTCCCCTCCCCCTTCCTCATGGGATCATTTTACCCCCATACCTCCCACCCACCCCCACTGGCACTTCTAAGTGTTTCTCACACATTCTTCAAAGCAAATACCTGATCCGCATATCCTCTACCACACCTGAAACCACATTGTTCCTCCCTTATCTGATGTTTTGTGCAGGCCATCATCCTCTCAATCACCACTCTCCTACACAACTTGCCAAGTATACTTAACAAGTAATTCAAACATTCATAAATCATATTATCTCTATTTTCATCAAACTCACACAAGTAATCGTAATCATGTATATTAGCTAGGGAGAGAGAGAGAGAACACAGACAAGAGAAATGGCAAATACTGACAAACAAAGAGAGGGGTGAAGATGCATTTTGATATGCCAGGTTGATGAACCAAGATGGTAACACAGAGACTAGTAAACAAATGATACCATACAAACATCAACAAATATTTATATACAAATTTCTCTTTGACTGAGTAAGTAATGAAAGGGTAAGTGAGATGTGTAATAAACAGAGTGTGGTCGAGAGAGCAGAAGGGGGTGTGTTAAAATGGCATGCACATATGGAGAGAATGAGTGAGAAAAGGTTGACAAAGAGCATATATGAGTAAGAAGTGGAGGGAACAACAAAAGCAGGGAGACCAAATTGGAGATGGAAGGATGGGATGAAAAGGATTTTGAGTGATCGGGGCCTGAACATGCAGGAGGGTGAAAGGCATGTTTGGAATAAAGTGAACTGGAACATGCTGTCAATGGACTGAACCAGGGCATGTGAAACATTCGGGCTGAACCATGGAGAGGTCTGTGGGGCCTGGATGTGGACAGGTACCTGTGGTTTCAGTGCATTACACATGACAGCTAGTGTATGGATGTGAGTAGATGTGGCCTTCCTTTATCTGTTTCTAGGCGCTAACTCACTGATGCAGGGGCAGCAATCAGGTGTGGGGGAGAACACAATGTATATGTTATAATCATTTTCTTTTCTTTCATGAATTTGTGGTTTCCTGTGGGGTGGAGAGGTCTTAAGAAAGGATGATGGCGAGTAAGTATGAATGTGTACATGTGCATATATGTGTAAGTATGCATATGTGTAAGAGTATATATATATATGTATATGGGAACATCATTGAAGGGGCAAGAGGGAAGTAAATCAGGCAATGATGAAGTGAGAAGCTCTGTTGAATGTGTTTGATGATACAGTGGCAGATGTAGGGTGTTTTGGTTGGGGTGGTGTGTAAAGCGAGAGGGTTCAGGGAGAATGGTTTGATGAACAGAGAGATAGTGAAAGTTTTGCAGAAGATGAAATAAAGCAAGATGGCAGGTTTGGAAGGTACTGCAGTTGAATTTATTAAGAAAAATGGTGATGGTGTTATTAATTGGTTGGTAAGGATATTCAATGTATGTATGGATCATGATGAAGTGCCTGAGGGTTGGTGAAACACGTGCATATCACCACTGTACAAAGGCAAAGGGGATAGAAGTGGGTGTTTAAACTATAGATGCATAAGTTTGTTGAGTACTTCTTGGAAATTATATGGGAGGATATTGATCGAGAGGGTGAAGGCATGTACACAGCATCAGAGTGGGGAAGAGCAGTATAGTTCCAGAAGTGGTAGGGGATGTGTGGATCAGATGTTTGCTTTGAAGAATGTATGTGAGAAATACTTAGAAAAACAAATGTACGTAGCATTTATGGATCTGGAGAAGGTATAAGATAGGGTTGACAGACATGCTTTGTGGATGGTTTTAAGAATATATGGTGAGGGAGGTGAGCTGCTAGAAGCAGTGAAAAGTTTTTACTAGTAGGTCATTCTGCGGCAGGGGTATGTGATGTCTCCATGGTTGTTTAATTTGTTCATGGATAGGGTGGTTAGGGAGGTAAATGCATGTGTTTTGGAGAGAGGGGCGAGTATGCAGTCTGTTAGGGATGAAAGGGCCTGGGAATTGAGTCAGTTGTTCGTGGATGATACAGCTCTGGTGGCTGATTCAAGTGAGAAACCGCAGAAGTTGGTGACTGAGTTTGATAAAGCGTGTGAAAGGAGAAAGTTGAGAGGAAAATGTGAATAAGAGCAAAGTTATTAGGTTCAGTAGGTCTAAGGGGACAGGTTAATTGGGATGTTAGTTTGAATGGAGAAAAATTGGAGGAAGTAAAGCATTTTAAATATCTGGTAGTGGACTTAACAGCAAATGGAACCATGGAAATGGAAGCAAGTCAAAGGGTGGGTGAGGGGGTAAATGTTCTGGAAGCAATGAAAAATGTGTGGAAGGAGAGAACATTATCTCAGAGAGCAAAAAAGGGTATGTTTGAAGGAATAGTAGTTCCAACATTATATGGTTGCAAGGCATGAGCTATGGATACGGTTGTATGGAGGAGGGTGGGTGCGTTGGAAATGAAATGTTTTAGGACAAAATGTGGTGTGAGGTGGTTTGATGGAGTAAGCAATGAAAGGTTAAGAAAGATGTGTGGAAATAAGAAGTGTGGTTGAGAGAGAAGAAGAGGGTGTTGAAATGGCTTGGACATATGGAGATAATGAGGGAGGAAAGATTGACCAAGAGGATATGTGTATCAGAGGTGGAGGGAACAAGGAGAAGTGGGAGACCAAAGTGGAGGTGGAAGGACGGAGAGAAAAAGATTCTGAGTGATCGGGGACTGAACATACAGGGGGGTGAAAGGCGTGCAAGGAACAGAGTGAATTGGAATGATGTGGTATACCGGGGTTGATGTGCTGTCAATGGATTGAAACAGGGGATGTGAAGCATCTGGGGTAAACCATGGAAAGTTCTGTGAGGCCTGGATGTGGAAAGGGAGCGGTGGTTTTGGTGCATTACACATGACAGCTAGAGACTGAGTGTGAATGAGAGTGGCCTTTGTTGTCTTTTCTCAGCGCTACCTTGCGTGAACGCGGGGAAAGGGGGGGGTGCCATTTCATGTGTGGCAGGGGGAATGGATGAAGGCATGTGTATATATGTATATGTCTGTGTAAGAATATGTATGTATACATTAAGATGTACAGGTATGTATATATGCACGTGAGGGCGTTTATGTATATACATGTCAATGTGGGTAGGTTGGGCCATTCTTTTGTCTGTATCCTTGCGCTAACTTGCTAATGCGGGAGACGACAAAGTATAATAAATATAAAATGAAATATATATATATATATATATATATATATATATATATATATATATATATATATATATATATATATATATAAATAAATAAATAAATAAATAAAGAAAGAAAGAAAGAACAGAGAAGGGGGCCAGGTGAGGATATTCCCTCAAAGGCCCAGTCCTCTGTTCTTGGCGCTACCTCGCTAATGCGGGAAATGGCGAATAGCATGAAAGAAAAGAAAGATATATATATATATATATATATATATATATATATATATATATATATATATATATATATATATATATATATATATATTATTATTATTATATATATATACAGTAAAAGCTTTGCGGAAGATGAAAGCCGGCAAGGCAGCAGGTTTGGATGGTATTGCAGTGGAATTTATTAAAAAAGGGGGTGACTGTATTGTTGACTGGTTGGTAAGGTTATTTAATGTATGTATGACTCATGGTGAGATGCCTGAGGACTGGCGGAATGCGTGCATAGTGCCATTGTACAAAGGCAAAGGGGATAAGAGTGAGTGCTCAAATTACAGAGGTATAAGTTTGTTGAGTATTCCTGGCAAATTATATGGGAGGGTATTGATTGAGAGGGTGAAGGCATGTACAGAGCATCAGATTGGGGAAGAGCAGTGTGGTTTCAGAAGTGGTAGAGGATGTGTGGATCAGGTGTTTGCTTTGAAGAATGTATGTGAGAAATACTTAGAAAAGCAAATGGATTTGTATGTAGCATTTATGGATCTGGAGAAGGCATATGATAGAGTTGATAGAGATGCTCTGTGGAAGGTATTAAGAATATATGGTGTTGGAGGCAAGTTGTTAGAAGCAGTGAAAAGTTTTTATCGAGGATGTAAGGCATGTGTATGTGTAGGAAGAGAGGAAAGTGATTGGTTATCAGTGAATGTAGGTTTGCGGCAGGGGTGTGTGATGTCTCCATGGTTGTTTAATTTGTTTATGGATGGGGTTGTTAGGGAGGTGAATGCAAGAGTTTCGGAAAGAGGGGCAAGTATGAAGTCTGTTGGGGATGAGAGAGCTTGGGAAGTGAGTCAGTTGTTGTTCGCTGATGATACAGCGCTGGTGGCTGATTCATGTGAGAAACTACAGAAGCTGGTGACTGAGTTTGGTAAAGTGTGTGAAAGAAGAAAGTTAAGAGTAAATGTGAATAAGAGCTAGGTTATTAGGTACAGTAGGGTTGAGGGTCAAGTCAACTGGGAGGTGAGTTTGAATGGAGAAAAACTGGAGGAAGTGAAGTGTTTTAGATATCTGGGAGTGGATCTGGCAGCGGATGGAACCATGGAAGCGGAAGTGGATCATAGGGTGGGGGAGGGGGCCAAAATTCTGGGAGCCTTGAAGAATGTGTGGAAGTCGAGAACATTATCTCGGAGAGCAAAAATGGGTATGTTTGAAGGAATAGTGGTTCCAACAATGTTGTATGGTTGCGAGGCGTGGACTATGGATAGAGTTGTGCGCAGGAGGATGGATGTGCTGGAAATGAGATGTTTGAGGACAATGTGTGGTGTGAGGTGGTTTGATCGAGTAAGTAACGTAAGGGTAAGAGAGATGTGTGGAAATAAAAAGAGCGTGGTTGAGAGAGCAGAGGAGGGCGTTTTGAAATGGTTTGGTCACATGGAGAGAATGAGTGAGGAAAGATTGATCAAGAGGATATATGTGTCGGAGGTGGAGGGAACGAGGAGAAGAGGGACACCAAATTGGAGGTGGAAAGATGGAGTGAAAAAGATTTTGTGTGATCGGGGCCTGAACATGCAGGAGGGTGAAAGGAGGGCAAGGAATAGAGTGAGTTGGAGCGATGTGGTATACCGGGGTTGACGTGCTGTCAGTGGATTGAATCAAGGCATGTGAAGAGTCTGGGGTAAACCATGGAAAGCTGTGTAGGTATGTATATTTGCGTGTGTGGACGTATGTATATACATGTGTATGGGGGGGGGTTGGGCCATTTCTTTCGTCTGTTTCCTTGCGCTACCTCGCAAATGCGGGAGACAGCGACAAAGTATAATAAATATAAAATATATATATATATATATATATATATATATATATATATATATATATATATATATATATATATATATATTTTTTTTTTTTTCATACTATTCGCCATTTCCCGCGATAGCGAGGTAGCGTTAAGAACAGAGGACTGGGCCTTTGAGGGAATATCCTCACCTGGCCCCCTTGTCTGTTCCTTCTTTTTGAAAAAAAAAAAAAAAAAAAAAAAAAAAAGAGAGGGGAGGATTTCCAGCCCCCCGCTCCCTTCCCTTTTAGTCGCCTTCTACGACACGCAGGGAATACGTGGGAAGTATTCTTTCTCCCCTATCCCCAGGGATAATATATATATATATATATATATATATATATATATATATATATATATATATATATATTATCCCTGGGGATAGGGGAGAAAGAATCCTTCCCACGTATTCCCTGCGTGTCGTAGAAGGCGAATAAAAGGGGAGGGAGCGGGGGGCTGGAAATCCTCCCCTCTCGTTTTTTTTTAATTTTCCAAAAGAAGGAACGGAGAAGGGGGCCAGGTGAGGATATTCCCTCAGAGGCCCAGTCCTCTGTTCTTAACGCTACCTCGCTATCGCGGGAAATGGCGAAAAGTATGAAAAAAAAAAAAATATATATATATATATATATATATATATATATATATATATATATATATATATATATATATATCTTTTCTTTCAAACTATTCGCCATTTCCCGCATTAGCGAGGTAGCGTTAAGAACAGAGGACTGGGCCTTTGAGGGAATACCCTCACCTGGCCCAATTCTCTGTTCCTTCTTTTGAAAAAAAAAAAAACGAGAGGGGAGGATTTCCAGCCCCCCGCTCCCTCCCCTTTTAGTCGCCTTCTACGACACGCAGGGAATACGTGGGAAGTATTCTTAATCCCCTATATATATATATATATATATATATATATATATATATATGTTTGCTTTGAAGAATGTATGTGAGAAATACGTAGAAAAGCAAATGGATTTGCATGTAGCATTTATGGATCTGGAAAAGGCATATGATAGAGTTGATAGAGATGCTCTGTGGAAAGTGCTAAGAATATATGGTGTGGGAGGCAAGCTGTTAGAAGCAGTGAAAAGTTTTTATCGAGGTTGTAAGGCATGTGTACGTGTAGGAAGAGAGGAAAGTGATTGGTTCTCAGTGAATGTAGGTTTGCGGCAGGGGTGTGTGATGTCTCCATGGTTGTTTAATTTGTTTATGGATGGGGTTGTTAGGGAGGTGAATGCAAGAGTTTTGGAAAGAGGGGCAAGTATGAAGTCTGTTGGGGATGAGTAAGCTTGGGAAGTGAGTCAGTTGTTGTTCGCTGATGATACAGCGCTGGTGGCTGATTCGTGTGAGAAACTGCAGAAGCTGGTGACTGAGTTTGGTAAAGTGTGTGAAAGAAGAAAGTTAAGAGTAAATGTGAATAAGAACAAGGTTATTAGGTACAGTAGGGTTGAGGGTCAAGTCAATTGGGAGGTAAGTTTGAATGGAGAAAAACTGGAGGAAGTAAAGTGTTTTAGATATCTGGGAGTGGATCTGGCAGAGGATGGAACCATGGAAGCAGAAGTGAATCATAGGGTGGGGGAGGGGGCGAAAATCCTGGGAGCCTTGGAGAATGTTTGGAAGTCGAGAACATAATCTCGGAAAGCAAAAATGGCTATGTTTGAAGGAATAGTGGTTCCAACAATGTTGTGTGGTTGCGAGGCGTGGGCTATGGAAAGAGTTGTGCGCAGGAGGGTGGATGTGCTGGAAATGAGATGTTTGAGAACAATATGTGGTGTGAGGTGGTTTCATCGAGTAAGTAATAATAGGGTAAGAGAGATGTGTGGAAATAAAATAAGTGTGGTTGAGAGAGCAGAAGAATGTGTTTTGAAATGGTTTGGGCACATGGAGAGAATGAGTGAGGAAAGATTGACAAAGAGGATATATGTGTCGGAGGTGGAGGGAACGAGGAGAAGTGGGAGACCAAATTGGAGGTGGAAAGATGGAGTGAAAAAGATTTTGAGTGATCGGGGCCTGAACATGCAGGAGGGTGAAAGGCGGGCAAGGAATAGAATGAATTGGATCAATGTGGTATACAGGGGTCGACGTGCTGTCAATGGATTAAATCAGGGCATGTGAAGCGTCTAGGGTAAACCATGGAAAGTTCTGTGGGGCCTGGATGTGGAAAGGGAGCTGTGGTTTTGGGCATTATTACATGACAGCTAGAGACTGAGTGTGAACAAATGGGGCCTTTGTTGTCTTTTCCTAGCGCTACCTCGCACACATGAGGGGGGAGGGGGATGTTATTCCATGTGTGGAGAGGTGGCGATGGGAATAAATAAAGGCAGACAGTATGAATTATGTACATGTGTATATATGTATATGTCTGTGTGTGTATATATATATATGTGTACATTGAGATGTATAGGTATGTATATTTGCGTGTGTGGACGTGTATGTATATACATGTGTATGTTGGTGGGTTGGGCCATTTTTCGTCTGTTTCCTTGCGCTACCTCACTAATGCGGGAGACAGCGACAAAGCAAAATTAATAAATGTAAATATTATCCCTGGGGATAGGGGAGAAAAAATACTTCCCATGTATTCCCTGCATGCCGTAGGCGACTAAAAGGGAAGGGAGCAGGGGCTGGAAATCCTCCCCTCATTTATTTTTTTATTTTTCCAAAAGAAGGAGCAAAGAAGGGGGCCTTGTGAGGATTTTCCCTCAAAGGCCCAGTCCTCTGTTCTTAACGCTACCTCGCTAATGCGGGAAATGGCGAATAGTATATACATACACGTCCACACACGCAAATATACATACCTATACATCTCAACATATACATATATATACACTCTTAGACATATACATATATATAGATGTACATAATTCATGCTGTCTGCCTTTATTCATTCCTGTCGTCACCCTGCTGCACATGAAATGACAGCCCCCTCCCCCCGCATGTGCATGAGTAGCGCTAGGAAAAGACAACAAAGGCCACATTCGCTCACACTCAGTCTCTACCTGTCATGTATAATGCTCCGAAACCACAGCTCCCTTTCCACATCCAGGCCCCACAAAACTTTTCATGGTTTACCCCAGACGCTTCACATGCCGTGGTTCAATCCATTGACAGCACATCGACCCCAGTGTACCACATCGTTCCAATTCACTCTATTCCTTGCATGCCTTTCACCTTCCTGCATGCTCAGGCCCCAATCACTCAAAATCTTTTTCACTCTATCTTTCCACCTCCAATTTGGTCTCCCACTTCTCCTCGTTCCCTCCACCTCTGACACGTATATCCTCTTTGTCAATCTTTCCTCACTCATTCTCTCCATTTGACCAAACCATTTCAAAACACCCTCTTCTGCTCTCTCAACCACACTCGTTTTATTACCACACATTTCTCTTACCCATTCATTACTTACTTGATCAACCCACCTCACACCACATATTTTCCTCAAACATCTCATTTCCAGCACATCCATCCTCCTCCGCACAACTCTATCCATAGCCCAAGCCTCGCAACCATATAACATTGTTGGAACCACTATTCCTTCAAACATACTCAGTTTTGC